>NC_138772.1:220699953-221079953 GCF_965119305.1 Pelophylax lessonae
TTATGTATTTCTCTTCTGCTTATCCTGCCATAGGAAATGGGGCGTTTAGCTTCTGGCCATGAGCAGGGTGTTGTGCTGGAATTTAGGAGAAGGAGTGTTGTGCGGTTCCCTGCTGGCCAAATAGGAACAATAAATTCTTACACAGCAACCAGAGTTTAATTCTTTGCAACCAAGTGTACAAGACGCATTTTCTACTCACCTTCACCTATTTCAATAAACATAAAAAATGTACTCAAGACAAGGGGGTTGATTTACAAAAGGTAAATAGGCTTTTCACTTTGCAAGAGAATTGCTAAATTCAATGGCAGATATACTATATACAGTTTTTATTTTTTTCAAAATGTATTTATTTTTATCTACATTTTTCATTATTTTCCCTTGTAAGGAGATCACTGCATAAACATGGGCAGGGACAGGATTACAAATTAGATCTTACCTTTAAAAAAATTTAAGTTCTCAGCCCAGACTCCATATTGTCCTGATGCACACAAGGCAAGTCAGGCAGCAGCAAATACAACTGAGAAATTCTACAGCCAGGAGGAAAGGCCAGCAGCAATAAAATGTTAACCTTTAATCCTATAGCCATAAGCTGCCTGCCCTTCTTCCTACCTCTTCATTCGAAGTTGCACATATCAAGAAGTTTGAGGAGACACTAGGGAGCTGTTTTTTGTCACCCCACTGAAAAACCTTTGTCTGCTTACTCCTCCCAGGTACAGAGCAGGCACTTGCCTGCAAGTACTATTAATGCACTCCTTTCTTCAAGGGCAAAGAACAGCCACTTTTTTTTCTAGTTCTGCTCATGCACCCTTTTCCTCCCTCTCCTTAAGGGTGGAGAGCTTCTGCTTTCTGCCCTTTTCCTCATACGCAAGGCCTCAGCAGGCAATTTTTTACGTGCTGCAAATGCATTCTTTTCCTCCTTCTCCAATCTCCTCATAGACTACAATACCTCTCCAGAGGTTTACAACACATTCCTTTTAGTTTTCTTTATTTGCTTGTCCTCCTCCTCAATGGTGCAGAGTTGCCACTTTTTTTTTACAGAGCTATTCATGCAAATTTTTCTTCCTCCTTCTTCTCAAGGACACAGCAGCCATTTGCCTTTCTATTCCAATGTTCCCTTTACCTCCTACTCTTCAGGTAATCCACGTCAACTGGATATGATGAGTCTGAGGAACGTTTTCAATGCTATTTCCAGGGCCGATCCAAAGACCTCCGCAGTTCTGCTGCTGGCGCAGAGGAAAACAAATTTCCACCAGTCACCCCCATGCTCAGCTTCTTCATGCCAGCTTTGCCAAATACCCTGGTTATGTGTGTTTGTAGATTCTGCTAAACTGCATTGTCAGGTACTCAGCCTGTGTTATTTTGTCCAGAAGTCCATTCAACAGCCATAATTACTTTGCACAAAAGGTCATACCTGTCTTTCAACAGCATGTGGAATACCATGAGGCAGCAGGAACCAGAGGAAAAATACGAAGTGTTGGAGGTAGGAGGAGTAGAGTTTGGGTACTGGGATGAGGAGAAGCGTCAGCTTCTAGGGCCTTCCTTGATGTCTTGAGGCAAAGCTGCAGGAGGAAAATCAATGGCCATAGACTGCTAGAATACAGGTATAAAACTAATTAGAGAAGTAATACTTTATTTTATTTTTTTTACATATTTGCAAATTTGGTTTAGAGGTATAATATTTGATCTGTTGATGCATCACATTGTGTAAGGACTAAGTGTGTTTTGCAGCTGCTAAATAACTTACTGGTTTGTAAACAGTTTATAAATAGGTATGTCATTTTCTATACTGTTCTTTTTTATCTACCTATTTGTAATGGCGTAAAGAGTTTCAAAATTAAATAAAGAAAAAAATAAAGCTATAGCACCAGATACAGCAGTGTGAAATTGTCCAGCAACAGAACAGTTTCAATCCGGGATAATAGGCCTAGTTAGTGTATGCCTAAATGTTATTTTCCTCTCAACATGGCTACAATCAGAGCTCTCTTTCTCTCCTCAATGAAATATCAACTGGAATTAGTTTCAGATCTCAAATAATAAAAACCCTCAGTTGTCTAATTAGAAAAAAAACTAACAATTATTCACATCAACATGCATATAAAATTAAATCCACTGTATGAAACATGTTACACTAAAAATATATTGCTCCACACATTAGCAGATCTCTGAATCAATTCATCAGTCCTAAAAGTTCTTGTTGGAAGCAGACTTATCTTACAAAGTGTCCACAGCAGATATTGTACTGTCATTCATAGATTATCTTCTAGGGCAGTGATGCCAAGGCTTACCATCACTGTTCTAGGGGAATACAACATACCCAGGGAAGCTTCTACTGCTCCTTTGCTTTCCTCACAGACAGAGTTCAAAGTCTTTCCATTCCTTCCTTCCTCCAAGCCTTCATGTCAGCACGGGATTGCATTCAAAATAACCCCATATAGAACAAAAGTAGGTAATGACAATTAAAGATTTAGCCATCAAGCTATCAGTCAGCTGTTGTAGACAGATAACGGTGCCTAAAAAGATTTTTGGTGTGCAATCTACACTTTATCAGCAGCATTCCCTATGTTTTCCAATTACAACTAAGCAAGTTGTCAATATGGCTGCTAGGAACGGCCTTTTATAGTGAGGGGCTGGCACATATAAAAGCCCCCATTATTGGCCATTCTAAACTATCTGGCTTAAGTTCAAAGGCCAGGAAGTGCATTATTGGTAGTCAGTAGTTATAGAGTGAACATCTGCATTAGTTTAGTTAAAGATTTTCAAGCTCATTCTGTAAAGTAATGCAAAGTAATATGAGGATATGTAAAGGGCAGTAGTCCCTGAAATGGAACAAAAATCATTATGCATAAACTGGCAGAAATTGTAGATAATTTATTGTTGTATGAATAATTACAGTATTATCGGCATATAACATGCACCCTAATTTTAAGAGGGAAGTTTTAGGAAAAAAATCTTACATTTTAAATAAAGAACTTTGAAGCAAAATAAGGGTAGCTCAGAACTTTTTTTTTATTAATCAAATGCAGCCTCACCAGTGCCCATCAATGCAGCCTCACCAGTGCCCATCAATGCAGCCTCACCAGTTTCCATCAATGCAGCTTCACCAGTGCCCATCAATGCATCCTCACCAGTTCCCATCAATGCAGCCTGATCAGTGTCATCAATGCAGCCTCACCAGTGCCCATCAATGCAGCCTGATCAGTGCCCATCAATGCAGCCTCACCAGTGCCCATAAATGTAGCCTCACCAGTGCTCATGAATGCAGCCTGATCAGTGCCCATGAATGAAGCCCGATCAGTGCCCATGAATGCAGCCTCACCAGTGCCCATGAATGCAGCCTTACCATTGCCCATGAATGCAGCCTCATCAGTGCCCATGAATGCAGCCTAACAAGTGCCAATGAATGCAGCCTCACCAGTGTCAACCAATGCAGCCTCACCAGTGCCCATGAATGCAGCCTAATCAGTGTGCATCAGTGCAGCCTTACCAGTGTCCATCAGTGTGGGGAGAGGAGAGCTGCTGGATCACACAGAGCCGGGATCTCCCACTTACCCGGTGGTCGCTGTCATCTGAAGTTCCGCCTCCTGGACCGGCTTCTATGAAAGACGTCACATGTCCCGGCATTGGACCAGTGTGCTGTCTATCATAGGAGGCGGGGCTTTGTATGACAGCGAAACCTGGGTAAGCGGGAGATCCCCGCTCTGTGTAATTCCGGTGGTGGCACAATTACAACTAAGCAAATTGTCAATATGGCTGCTAGGAACTCTATCTTTTATAGTGAGGGACTGGCACATAAAAAAGCCCCATTATTGGCCATTCTAAACTATCTGGTTTAAGTTCAAAGGCCAGGAAGTGCATTATTGAAGTCAGTAGTTATAGAGTAAATATCTGCATTAGTTATTTAAAGATTTTCAAGCTCATTCTGTAAAGTAATGCAAAGTAAAATGAGTATATGTAAAGGGCAGTAGTCCCTGAAACGGAGCAAAAATCAGCTATATGCATAAAACGGCAGAAATTGTAGATAATTTATTGTTGTACAAATAATTACAGTATTTATCAGCGTATACCACAAACCTTAATTCGTTTTAGAAAAAGTCTTACATTTTAAATAAAGAACTTTGAAGCAAAATAAGGGTAGCTCAGAGCTTTTTTTTATTAATCAAATGCAGCCTCACCAGTGCCCATCAATGCAGCCTAATCAGTGCCCGTCAGCACAGCCTTATCGCACAGAGTGGGGATCTCACACTTACCCGGCGGTCCCTGTCATCTGAAGTCTCATCTCCTGGACCAGGTCCTATGATAGACGCCATACGTCCTGGCATTGGACCAGTGTGCTGTCTATCATAGGAGGTGGGACTACGTATGAAAATGACCGCTAAGCGGGAGTTCCCCACTATGTGTAATAGACCCTGGGTGCCCCCCCCCCCCCCTGGATGGGCCCTGCCTGGTGTCATCCCCCTACTGGATTTTTTAAAGAAAATATCGTCGTACAACACACATGCATCATTTGCACTCCATTTTCAGGAGGAAAAAGTGCGTCTTATATGCCAATAAATATGGTATAAGCCATATATGCTGCCAAAGAATCTCTCCCAGCATTTCGGCATATAAGAAATAATATAACTAAAAAGTTAAAGATTGGATATGCTAGTAAATTTTGTTTGTTCTAGTTTCCAATAGCGGCTTGGTCATCTTTCATCATGATCAACTTTGGTGATCAAGATCCCTGATAACCTACCAATGACAGAAGGATGTGCAAGACACCTGTACTGACAGAAAAGGTGGTGGACATTACTGATCTTCTACTGAAATGCTAGTTTCTTAGTGATCTCTTCAAAAGTGTATGCAGCAGAAGAACCTCTGGTGTGCATGCTTGTTCAGTGTCAGGGACTTAGAAATACCGGTAATTGAAGCACATGGCAGATTAAGTTATGGCTGTTTTGGTTCATAGGCAACTCATTCATTCAGATTAGTAGGCGAAGGCTTAAAAATCAATGTGGAAATTAATATATTATTTTAAATTTTGAGCACAGATACTTTAGCCACTGCTTTAAACCTTCTACTGGACATGTCTCATATCCCTCTATAGTAAACAAAAGTGAAAAGAGCGGCGCAACCTCCATAGTGTAGTAAACAAGGTGAACAATATTTATTATTGATTAAATGAGGCTGAAGAAAGGACATGCTTTGAAACGTGTCCTTTTCTCCCAGCGTACTCCCAGCAGTGTCAGGCATCTTCTCCATCCAGGCTCCGGCTTCCATCCCTGGTCAGGTTGTCTCCCTGCAGCCGCAGCTCCCTCCTGCTTGTGCAGGGGAATTCCACAGCGGCTCCAGAGGCAGCAGCTTTGACTTTTACCACTTTGCACAAGCTCCCCCTTTTGTGAGTGTGTTTTTAATCATTATTAAATATTGTTCACCTTGTTTACTACACTATGGAGGTTGCGCCGCTCTTTTTCTTTAGTTTTCACAGTATTCCAGCATCCATAGCTGCTTCTAGCTGCACCTTCTAGCTAGTAATTAGTGACAATGTATATAGTCCATTGGGCTATCCCCCTCATTGTTTATATTTTGTCTCTCAGCTTTTACTTTGCAATCATCTTTTATGGTTTGTTACATTGCCACACACACATTTCCTTGAGACCCTTCGATTCCCACCAATAAGGTCATCGCCACCACACTTGGCACATTTATCCAAATGTTGCCCTCTGAAGAGCACTCTGCAGTGGATCACTTTTCAGAAGACAGTTGACAGAGATTGAGGAGATATTGTGCGGCCTATTTTTACATGTTCACATTTTATACAATACTTGCTTTGTAGTGGGCTTTACAACTATCGCTCCGGGGTTATGCCCTGCTGGGCAGTTTTCCCTGCCCCTTGCTTTTTGTTTAACCCTCTATAGTGTGTACTTGTCAGTTAAGAGCATTACGTGTCATTTCTGTCTGCTGCTTCGTTCCTCTGCTACCTGCATGAACAACTTCTGACAAGTTTTCCTGGCATCAAGAGAAAAAAGGTGACAGGGAAGGGATCTCTAGCAGAGTGACAGCTTCTGCTCTGTTTCTGTGTGCTGGGGGTGTCCCTTGCCTCCCCTCCCCTCCAATCACTGAGCATGTTACTTCAGCTCTCTGCCCCCTTTTGTCTGGCAGCTCAGACAAGCTTTATAAATTCTAGACTGCAGATAAACAGGTAAAACTTATGCAGGAGGATTTGCTGAATCTCTATGTATCAACCGAAGCCAGTCACTTCACTGGGTATATGTAAGGGTTTACAACCACTTTAACAGTGGCCTCACAGTTACCTTATTCTCTTTGCTGTGTCCCTCCCTTCTTTCTACTTCCTTTCCTACATCCGCTCCCCTTCGCTCCCCCCTCTGAAATGATCAGCCATTTGAAACAACATGCCCATGTCACTGCAGTATGTGCCCCTCATTGCACCCTACTTCAGCACTCTGTGCCCAGTTCTGCCTTTAATTTCAGCTTCTTTAGATTTCTTCTACATTCTACTCAAGTTCTCACCCCACTTTCACTATCTGCATGTTCTTTGAAATACATTCAGTCTCTCCCCTTTTGTCTATTTTTACCCTTGTTTAAAATGCCCCATTGGTAGTGCATTACAGTGAATTTGTTGGTATGACATGGAACAGTTCATTCTGCACTGTCAGGATATTTTCTCTAGTTTGTGCATATATAAAGCATGGGCCAAATGTAGATGTAGATTAGATGTCAGTACCATGTTTTACACATGCCAACATTAGAGAGAAGGTTATGTAAGCACAGAGAGAGCCAAAAAAATACATATATTTTACAGTATATTTTGGGACATTTTTCAAACAAAAAACAGAACCTGGTAATGTGTGCATAGGTGGAATAAACCCTTTGACAGCCTGAATTGCCTTAAAACCGGTTCACATAGGCGCGACCCGACTTTGCCGGGCGACCTGTGAAGTCGCGGTGCGCAGCCTTTGAAGCGGCATTCATATCATTGAAGTCAATGCAGGTCGCTCCAGGTTGCCCCAAAGTAGTACAGGACCCTTTTTCTAAGTCGGAGCGACTTGTGTCGCTCCTATTAGAACGGGTCCTGTGCTAATCTATGGCAGGCGACCCACGGCGACTTGTCAGGCGACCAGGTCGCCTGACAAGTCGCCCCAGTGTGAACCGGCTCTCAAAGTAGTTCTAAATGATGAAGATTTTTTACCTTCATGCATTCTCTGCATTAAAGTAAAAAACCTTCTGAGTGCAGATCCCCCACCAGCTCCCTCCTATACATACTTGGGCCCCATCTTGATCCAGCAATGTGCATGACAGCAGCAGCTCTTCCGGCTTTCTCCCTCCTCATAGGCAGAGAGCAGCGAGCCTCCAGTGGGAGGCAGAGCTGAGCCACCCTTGTGTGCCTATGGACACAAAGAGCCAGCTTGGGAGCGAGCCTGCACAAGTTCCCCCATAGCAAGTGGCTTGCTATGGTGGGAACTCGCTGGGTAGGAGGAGCCAGAAGCGATGGCGGGGGACCCGAGATAACGAGGATCGGGGCTGCTCTGTGCTAAACCATTGCACAGAGTAGGTAAGTATAACATGTTTGTTATTTAAAAAAAAAATATTAATAGTTTACAACCACTTTAACAAGGGCAAATTTCAAGCATTGGATTTGGCTTGTTAAGTGTTTTAGAGCTTTGTCCTCCAAGACACAAAAACAATAAGGTGTAAATGGGGGCAAAGCTGTTTTCTCTGTAAAAAAAAAAAAAAAAAAAGTGTAACACTCGGCCTTCCCAACTTTACTGAAAGAACAGGTTCACAGTTGCCTAATAGTAGGCTCCTTGGTGATGGGCATTTTGATTAGCTTCTTCTGTTAAAATAGAAAACCTGGATGTTTTTATTGTTTACAGATTCTACATCAAAAAAATGACGCCAAAGGTGGTCACCTGACCTTTCTCAATAGGAGAATAACTGTATATACATGTGACTGTGAAGTACATATAATGTTTACCTGTGTGTTACATAAAGTCACCTTAAAAACCTTTCATAAATCAAACTATTTGAACAAGCTATGCAAAGTCAATAAAGACTTAGGCTCGGTTCACACTGGGGCGATTTAAAAGTCGCTCGACTCTGAAGCCACCCCCTACAGAACGACTTCAGCGTGGCTTGCAAACGACTTCTTTAATAGAAGTCAATGCAAGCCGCTCCGAAGTCATCCCCAAGGAGTGTAGGAACCTTTTTCTAAGTCAGAGCGACTTGATTCGCTCCGATTATAATGGTTCCATTGCACTATATATAGCGCAAATTGTCAGGCAACTAAGTCGCCCCAGTGTGAACCAAACCCTAGAAGAGTGCATAAAAAGTATAAAACATAAACATCAACATTGCATTTTAAGCATTATCAAAAGAAAAATAAAGCACCACAAACTTTTCACAAAAACATGCAAAAGGAATGCAGGTGTCTTGTTTCTGAGCATTAAAAACATTAGATTGTATTTACTCTGGAATAATACATTTTATCTAGAGATTTTGACTGAAAATGTATTCATTATGTGTACTGTAATACAGTTTTTATTTTAATGTTTTAAGAAGTCTTGATCAGGCATCTGCATTCCTTAGTGGGGGTATATCTCACAAAAAAGGCCATCACTGAGCATTAAAAAGTGAAATCAGATGAAATATTTACATGCAGCAAGTAATGCAAACTGTAATCTTTCCATGAAAATGACAACCAATGTGGCTTCACCAGGGGTGTGCCTAGTAAAAGTATCATCTGAGGCTACAACTGTTGTATAATGATGCCCTATTCATGCAATATAGCAAATGCCTCCAAATTGTGGCACAGGGCCAAATGCAGTCCTTTGTTTGCCTTTATCTGGCTCTTGGGGCATCATTCCTCCAACTGATACCATTTATGGGGCAACATTTCTGATACTAGCATTAGGGTACTATTCCTCCAACTGTGGGGTACCACTCCTTCCACTGACACCATTGAGGGGTACCATTCCTCCCACTGATATTAACAATGGGGCACTATTTCTCACATAAGGGATAAGTTCACCTTTGGGAACATGTTACATGTTCCACCCGATTTTAGGGTGGATAATGTAACATGTTCCCAGCGCTGCAGCCGCCGCATGCTGGCCCCCCTCTCTGTGGCAGAATTATGGGGTGAAGTTCCCTGTACTAGCTGCTAGTTTTTGAAATAGCGTGGCTGTGCGGTGCTCCGCCCACATGGTCACGTCATTCACACACAAACACAGCTCTGTGTCTGAGTGAACTACAAGTCCCAACAGCCTTAGCGGCTGTCAGCTTGTAGTTCTCCATGACTGCAATGGCATTGTGGAGCGCCGTGGTAGTTCATTGAGTGTTCCTGTAAGGGAGTATCGGCTTACCCCTACGGGATGTACGCGTAAGACCAGACACTGACAGTATGCAGGAGACCTGCATGGCATCAGCTATCTCCTGATCTCTGGTGCAATGCTTTCCAGGCTCCTGCAACAAAAAATAATAAATGCACATTTTTTTACCTGCAAAAAAATGTGCATTTATTCTTTTTTAAAAAAAAGTAAATTTATCATTTAAACCAATGAAGAGGCATTGTTTATTCCAACTGATGCCAGGGCATTTTCTATTCCATTAGTCATACTCTGGCCCCCCTAAAGCCTGAAGGGCAGTAAACTGGCCCTTTACTTAGAAAGACCCCTGCTTTATAGGAACTATTATAAGCCTTATATCAGTATAAGTAGCAGTCACTCAGAGGCAAAGACTCATTTGTTAGTTTCAGCTCAACATTTATTGGTTATAAATGGTAGGAACTATGAGCATGATGCCTATCTGGTTTGGTTAGATATGTGCTATTATTTTGTTTCTATTAAACAGCAGGTGACACCAGTACTATGAACAGTGCTATATCAACTGTTACTGGGGAATGATTTTTAAACCAGTACCAGCATTCTCTAAAGTCAAAAAGAGCACTGGGAGTCAAGTTCTCCATGCTGCAGGACACAGCTCACAAGGGCTTTCTTTACTGTAACAAAAGTAGAAAACCCCTTTACTTTCCCAGACAGCTGCCTCTGTTTGAACGTTTACAGGTACACCTCTAGTATAGGCCATCCATTTTTCCTTGGTTTTCAAAGGGTATTTTGTGTATGTTTGAAAAATGAAATAGGGTTTTCTAAAACTGGGTTTGAGTAAATGTGTAATAATTTTGTGATATTAAATTTGTAACAGGCCCCCACAAAGCATACACAATGTAAAATGCAATAGTCCAAAACAGCTGTGACATGGAAGTTGCAAGAAATATCTCAAAACAAATAAATAAATTATATTCTTTGATTCCTTAAGTTTATCAATAAGGAGCTTTTTGGTAAAATACACTTCTCTATTCATACATAAAAATTCAGAAGTGTTAGTAGAAAAATGCTTTATTTGCACCCAATTTGCCATCAAGTGTTATTATTGGAAAAAACGTAACTAACAATTAATAGGCAATCATATATGGAAAAAATGTATTAAATTCAAACTGCAAAAGCTAAAAATTCAAATGAACGATGAATGTCTTAAAGAAATAGCCCACCACAAGTGGCAGTATCCATAATGGAGATGGGCAAAGATAATATATTGGTGTGGAAGAAATTCATATATATATATATATATATATATATATATATATACATACATACATACAGTATCTCACAAAAGTTAGTACACCCCTCAGATTTTTGTATATATTTTATTATGTCTTTGCTACAATGTAAAGTAGTGAGAGCACAGCTTGTATAACAGTGTAAATTTGCTGTCCCCTCAAAATAACTCAACAGACAGCCATTATTGTCTAAACCACTTGTAGCAAAAGTAAGTTCACTCCTAAGTAAAAATGTCCAAATTGGGCCCAAAGTGTTGTGTTTGCCACCATTATTTTCCAGCACTGCCTTAACCCTCTTGGGCATGGATTTTACCAGAGCTTCACAGGTTGCCACTGGAGTCCTCTTCCACTCCTCCATGATGACATCACGGAGCTGGTGGATGTTCGAGACCTTGCGCGCCTTCACCTTCTGTTTGAGGATGCCCCACCGATGCTCAATACTCAATAGGGTTTAGGTCTGAAGACATGCTTAGCCAGTCCATCGCCTTTATCCTCAGCTTCTTTAGCAAGGCAGTGGTTGTGGTCTTGGAGGTATTTTTGGGGCTGTTATCATGTTGGAATACTGCTCTGCGGCCCAGTCTCTGAAGGGAGGGGATCATGCTCTGCTTCAGTATGTCACAGTACATGTTGGCATTCATGGTTGCCTCAATGAACTGTAGTTCCTCAGTGCCGGCAGCACTCATGCAGCCCCAGATCATGACACTCCCACCACCATGCTTGACTGTAGGCAAGACACACTTGCCTTTGTACTCCTCACCTGGTTGCCGCTACACACGCTTGACACCATCTGCACCAAATAAGTTTATCTTGGTCTCATCAGACCACAGGACATGGTTCCAGTAATCTATGTCCTTAGTCTGCTTGTCTTCAGCAAACTGTTTGCGGGCTTTCTTGTGCATCATTTTTAGAAGAGGCTTCCTTCTGGGACGACAGCCATGCACACCAATTTGTGTGCGGCGTATGGTCTGAGCACTGATAGGTTGATCCCCCACCCTTTCAACCTCTGCAGCAATGCTGGTAGCACACGTACGTCTATTTCCCAAAGACAACCTCTAGATATGATGCTTAACACGTACACTCAACCTCTTTGTTCCACCAGGCCTGTTCTGAGTGGAACCTGTCCTGTGTGAACTGCTGTATGGTCTTGGCCATTGTGCTGCAGCTCAGTTTCAGGGTCTTGGCAATCTTCTTATAGCCTAGGCCATCTTTTATGTAGATCAGAGAGTTCTTTGCCTTGAGGTGTCATGTTGAACTTCCAGTGGCCAGTATGAGAAAATGAGAGCGATAAAATCAAATTTAACACACCTGCTCCCCATTTACACCTGAGACCTTGTAACACTCATGAGTCACATGACATTGGGGAGGGAAAGTGGCTAATTGGGTCCAATTTAGACATTTTCATTTAGGGGGTGTACTCACTTTTTTGCCAGCGGTTTAGACATTAATGGCTGTGTGTTGAGTTGTTTTAGGGGGAGGGAAGCAAATTTAGACTGTTATACAAGCTGTACATTCACTACTTTACATTGTAGCAAAGTGTCATTTCTTCAGTGTTGTCACATGAAAATATATAATAAAATATTTACAAAAATGTGAGGGGTGTATTCACTTTTGTGAGATACTGTACATATGGATAGCCACTAGAAGGGATTAGCCACTAGAAGCTCTTTTAACCCTACTTCTCCTGGGGATCACAGGAGTTTTGTTCTGAACTCCTATGGTACAGATTCCGCCAACAGTAGGCTAAAGCCTGCAGTCAGCTGATGTTACTCAGCTGGTCCAGATTCTGGAGAAATCCCAACATTAGTGTCGGGATCCACCCAGATTCTTGACTGCCAGCTGGCTCAGCCTGTCAGCATGCTGCTGAGCCTGAGCTTGTCCTTCTCTATCCCCTCCACAGCCCAGCACTCCACTAAGCTGTGGAGGGGCAGAGCAGAGAGCTGGCAACTGACAGTCACTGCTCTCTTCTCACTTCTCAGACCGAGAACTGAGCCATCAGCTGTCTTTGACTGTTTAGTTCTCGGTGTAGAGGCGGCGGGGGGACAGATACAGCATCGGACCAATGCTACATCCACCTAGGTGAGTGAGTTTGTTTTTCTTCATTTCCTGCACTTCTCTTTTAACCACTTAAAGACCAGGCATTTTCTGGCACTTTTTTTTTAATTTTAATGCAAAAAAACAGAATACAAACCCCATTTGTTTTGTAAAATATAAAAGACGACGCGCCGACAAAGACTTCAATTTTATTATCCATAGGCAACATTTTAAAAGCCTTTACAGGTTACCACTTTATATCTAAAGAGGAGTTCTAATGCTGGAATTACTGCCCATGATCTGATGTTCGCGGCGTTACCTCACATGTGTGGGACGTTCGCTGTTTGCGTCTGTGCGGGAGCAATGCACGCATAAGTACTTGCATGCTAGCACAGGGGGTGGGGGCACTTTCATTTTTTTTTTTAATAATTTATTTTATTTTATTATTTTTACACTATTGCTTTCAATGATTTTTTTTTTGCTGTCACAAGGAATGTAAACATCCTTCTGACAGCAATAGGCACATGACAGGTACTCTTTATGGAGGGATCTGGGGTCAATAAGACCCCAAATCACTCCTTTGCACTTGAAAGCATTCAAAATGCTAAGATCTGCGTTTTTTGAAAACTTTTCGATTTTCAAAAAATGGCATAGTTGACAGCAAGGTAAACTGGAAGTGATATCTTCACCTCCAGGTTACCATAGCAGAGACGGGATTCCGGCATTGTATGTGTCTCTGGCCAGCCGGAAGACATACCGGCTGGTAGCTTGGGTCTCCCGGTACAACCACTTGAAATTAAATGACGTACCAGGTATGTGATTTGGTGGCAAGTGGTTAATTTCAGCCATTTCTGTTATCTTTCAAATCACTGCTTCTTTCAAACCATTGGTAGTCCCGCAACTACCCAGTTAATTAAAGTCACACTAAACTTTGGTTTAAAAAAAAAAATAACTCCTTTTATTGCATCCATCCTCCTCCAAAATGTCAATTTCTTTTGCTGTTATTATCCGATTTCCTTTTGGAGGGTGGTGATGTTTGTTCTCCATGGTCCCACTGTACCACTGTACATAGGAAGTTAGCTACCCTCTTTTGCTCGCTCCCAAGATGGACTAGGGGCTATGAACTAAAAAAACATGGGATTTGCAGTGTGTCTATATAGGGCAGTGCACATGACCACAACTAACGTGCACTACTTGTTCCAAACAAATGGAAGTGAAAGGGAAAAGGAGAGATTTGAGAGTTCATAGAGGGTGTTACATGGAGGCAGAAAACACAGAAAAAAAAAATAGATTGCATGGCCATGTAAAGCCATGTAAGCTTGTGGAGTTTAGTAGGTAGTGATTCGTGTTTTCTGTGTAATGTACATTGTTGTGGCTAGACTGGGAGTTAAGGATCAAGCTTGGATTTAGAAAAAAACAGCACAAACCAGTGCTAAGACTTTTAGCTACGAAAGAATGCCCTAATCACAATAAGCATAATAGAACACTTTTCAATAGAAGGTAGAATATTCAGAAAAAAAGGATTTTTGTAAGAACTAACCGTAAAATCCTTTTCTCTGAAGTTCATCAACATACGCAGCTCCATCATCTTTAGACCAATGGGTTATGCTCCTCCTATCAGGAATAGGCACTAGGCAGGAAAAAAGCTTAACCACTCCTATGGGGCTGTCCCTGCAGGCATAACCCCCACACACTCTGCTATCAGCAATCAGTTTAGTTGCAAGCAGTGTTTAGAAGTCAAAAAACCCCATTCACTCAGAAGCAGAGGGGCGGGTGCTGCGGTTGTCGATGAACTTCTCTATAATTATGCTATTTTCTATAAATGCTTAAACACCTGGAAATTTAACACAAAAGTCAGGCTACATTTTATAATCTATTATTTGCCCATTTCATATTTATTCATGCAAAAAATACTAAAATGTCCAACTCAGCTGAGGTTTTACATCAGCAATAGTCATAGTCTAGTCTATCAGCCTACTTAGCCTTGAAACAATATTGATGTGAAAAGTGATTGACTTATTAGGAAATAGTCAAGGTTCACATATGTGTGTGTGTGCATGTACAGTAGCCAGTTTACTTGAATGGGCTACTGTACCCTTGAGAAACGCGGGGAAAGACAGCCCCTGACCTTTTTTAAAAAATAGGCTGCACAGAAACATATGGTGTTACAGAATCATGTGGTTTAGTGTGAAGGTGCCAATGCATGGGAATGCAATTTGAAATTAGGCTAGGTTCATATATGTGTGTGAGCATTTGTGCGTGCACATTGCAGGTACAGCAGCCATTCGTTTGAATAGGCTGATGTACTTGCCAGAAAGCCATATGTTTGTGCGCATTTGCCAATGCATGGGGGTACCTATAAGAAATAATGTCATCCCTGCGGATCTGCTAAAAAGCAGCATGTTTCTGTGAGGGATGGGAATGCGCTTGTCTATGCACATGGTTCCTACCCGCACATATGTGAACCTAGGCTATATCTGCTAGGATAACTTTGGGAAGTAAAAGATGAACAATCTCCACTACAACACAAACATTTTCAAGGTGCTACATGTAGTAAGTTAAACTGCTTGTTCATTTTACCGAGCAAGCAGAAAACCTTTTCACTGGGAGACTTACATATATTGCAGATCACATGCTTCATAACTCCCTTCCTCATTAATTAGCTCTTTTTTTAGTGCTATTATTTAGTTCTAAACTGCCTAGAGCAGCTCCTGCAAAAGAAAAAAGGCCAAACAGCCTCAAGATGGCTGACCTCACCAAAGCTGCTTTATAGCCTCTATAGCATCTCTGATATAGCTTATCAAAGATAAATGAATGATGAGCTCTTTATTCCCTGGCATAGAACCCCAAAGAAGGTTCCAACTGTCTCTGTAATGTTAAAATCTTAATTAAAGCGCCAATAAACGCACATAATTAAAAACTATCATCAAATGCTCTATGGAATGCTGTTCATACTCACTCAGTCACTATGGGATTTGTTTTCTGTATTCTGAAAATACCCCGGATGATCCTGCTGTTCTCCGCCTCGCCCTCCTATTCATGTTCCCACTGCAGCTGGGGATTTTGGAGAGCAGTGTTGGCAGCTAGTGCACGTGCAAGATTTTCTGTGTATTATCTAACCTGAGCATTTCCTACCTATCCCATATGAGCAGCCCATGTGACAATAAAGTCACACATGTGGGTGTATACACACAGGAAAATGACAGCCCCCTCCCTTCCTCCTTCTCCACACCCACTAACCAGCTTAACACAATGGGGTGGGATATTACTTTTTGATTGATGGGGGCTTCACCTCCCTGTTATTGTAAGACACAGGCTGGAGAGGTATGACACAGCATGTGACTGGCAGAAACCCGCCCAAACCATGTTATTGCCAAAAAATAAAAAAGATTTAATTTCAAATATATATATTTATGACAATTTAAACAGTTTATTTATATTATCTATTTTTACTCAGTATTCCAAAGGCAGCACGTGCACGTGACCAGAAGCCCCTTCTGCCACTGTTTCCCTTGGAGACAGACTGAGAAAGAGCTGGGTCATGTGACAGCTATATACAATTAGGAAAAAAAGATACAAAAAAAAATACTTTTTTTTTAATTAAAATATTTACAATTCCATTATCCACATACAGAAAGAGAAGGGATACTGTAAATTAAGAAGTGTGTACTTAGTATCACTTTAAAGCGGTTGTAAACCTCTAGAGATTTTATTAAATTTTTAGTTTTTTTTGGGGGGGGGGGGCTGTGGGGTAAAGCCATAATGTGCTAGTATTCATCGCATACTAGCACATTATGTTAAACTTACCTGAAAACGAAGCCCTCCCCCGTCGAGAAGTCAGTGCTGCAGGCGCCTCTATCTTCCCCCGTCTTGCTTCTGGGTTCACGGACTCCAGCTCTGCAACTGGCCAAAGCCGTGATGATGTTATTACCGCGCATGCACACGGGAGCCGCTGTTTACGGCACAGGGCTCTGAAGGAACAGCACAGGCAGCCGTTCCTTCAGAGTGCATGCGCCCATGATGTCACTGGCTGCATACAATGTAAATATCTCCTAAACAGTGACCATTAGGTGATATTTATGCTGCCTATAGGTAAGCCTTATTATAAGCTGACCTATAGGTAAAAGCAAGAGAAGGAAGTTTACTTCTTTTTTAGCTGTTCCCTGTGAAATGGGACACGTGCTCTCCTCAGTCCCTTCTGCATTTCAGCAGAGTAGCATGATGGCATGTAGAAAGCCCTCTTCCCTCTCATTAATGGATTCTTGAGTTCATATCCTATGAGGGACTCCCATTATACTAGTAGCACCATCTTGACATCAGCCCTGACACTTCTCCAATGTACAAGCAAGCCATAAAATACCTAGTTGTATTTTTAAATGACTAAATGTATTTACTGCAATTGAAGATATGGCAAGATGAATTTGTTATTATAAAACTTTTACTGTCTACTATTGTTTGAATTATGTATAATCTATCTTAATTTCATGCTTAGATTGCATTAAAATTTTAGTTTTCATTTTTAAATTAGACAAAGCAGTACTTTCCTCAACTAAGCAAAAACCCATTGCACTATTGATGTCACAGCTGTTTTTGGAAACAATTACAGTTTACATTGTGTAAGTGGCCAACTGTCTCAGATAAAGCCACATGATCACTGCACTTTAGCATGCCATGACGCATCATTTTTTTCGGCCTTTAAAAAAAAACTATGTCAGGCCTTACCAGTGTGGCTTCTTTTGTGTACCATGAGTACATTGGGGCCGATGCATATTATCCCACAGATATCACATTTTAGTTTTCCGTTAGGAAGTCGAATACCTCCAACTCCTGTCAAGGCTTTGGTGCCTTGTCCGTTCAGTGTGCCATTCATTTTCTCCCCTGCTGCATCAATCATTCGTAAATCTTCTGCACATTCTTCGCCATTCATTTCACAAGTACGACCATTCTCCTCATCACTATGAGTCTCTACTTTAATATTATCAGCTAGAAAAGACAACATAGTAAAGAAGTTAGTATCTATAAAACAACAGTGACTCTTTACTTCAGATTATTGACTGATATTAGACATCGCCTGATATTAGACATCTGATTCTTGGACTTGCTTGGGCAGAAGTAGGCCTTCAATTATAAAACAGACACATAGGAATGCAAAGTTGCAAAGGTTTCAAAATAATACAGTTTTTATGTATTACATTCCCAGCCTCACCCTTTGCTAAGATTTTCGGGCTCATAGGACAACAATCTAAGCACCAGTGGACTGAGCCCCGATCCTCTTCCTCTCTGGACCCTTGCCAGGCTCTTAGCCCCTACCTCCTGCCGAGTGCCCCCAGAGCAAGCAGCTTGCAAAATGGGAACCTTAAAAGGCTCGTTCAGACACAGCTGTGTGTCCATTCAAACACAAAGCTGGGGATTGGCTCCGCCCCCTCTCTTTCCTCATTGGCTTACTGGCTGTGACTGCCAATGGCTCCCACTGCTGTCTCAGCCAATGAGGTAGAGGAGCACCCGGACAGCCAAGGCTCTCAATCGCTAGAGGAAGATCGGGTTCAGGTAAGCATTAGGGGAGGCTGCTGCACAGAAGAGGTTTTTTATCTTCATTCATAGAATGTGTGAAGGTTTGCCACCACTTTAAGTTCTGGGGAAAATACCCTTGCAAAGTAAAACACCTGCAAAGTGGGCAGCCTATTTACCTTCAGTAAATCAACCCTACTGTGCTATCTGCCAGTAAATAGGCTTCTGAAAATCCATAATGAAGTTTTATCTAAGATTATGGCACTTTCATGCAGATGTATGTAAAGGTAAATAGAGAAGCTACCATACTACACCAGTACCACAGAGTTAGTATGTCACCTGGGTTATTTAGGCTTAAAAGGGAAGTTGCTCGGAATTTTCCCCAGAATGTGGTGAACTTTTATTTTGGAAACAATACCCAATAACTTGCAGGGGGGGGGGGGGGGACAGCATTGTTGCTTGCACATGTTTGGATGATGGAAATCAGTAGAGTTTCACCTTTTTTTCCTAAGTTCTGGGGAAAATTCACTTGCAAAGTGTACTAATTATTTGCCTTTAGTAAATCAACACTATAGTGTATCTGTTCAAAGTGAACATTTAATATGCTGTTTTGTGAATGCTTTGAATCCATCTATATAAATGCAAAAACATAGAAATGTAGCTATCTAAAATAAAGAAACACAAATAAAAATGTAGTATGCTTTTTTTTTTATTTTGCAGAGCATGCAACACATCACCACATGCCACAAAGTACTAGGAAAGGTTGCATGCATGAAAATGTAACCATGCCACAGCATAACAAGAACATACTTACGGGAAAAAGTTTTAAAAATGATAGCGTGTAAATCCCTAAACCGCTCAGCTTCACGTACAGCTGCAATAAAGAAGGCAAACAGGATGCTTGGTTGAACAAGCCACTTTCAAAGCTTCATTGAAGTGGTGATACTGTTTTTCAGAGTTAGAATATCCTCAAAGTGCAAGGTATGTATGACACACGCCTGGTATACCTCATATATCATGGCATTTAGCTGATGAATGTTATCACATCTTGAATTACTAATACCTTTCCATTGGTGGAGTCCTAAGTTAGGTAACCAGAGCAATATGTTCCACCTTCTCCTTTATCTTATGGATAAAATAAAATGAGGTTCTCCATGCCATATACTAATCAACATAAACTACATGACTGGTGTAGCCAATTCTGTCCTCACATCTCTAATATACTCCATAATAGTAGTCTGCAATCTACCAATAGTAAATACTGATTTAACATGAAAATATAATTGATCAATCGTCAGCAGGCCTAGAGCTGTGAAGCAGAAATATAAATAGGCACCTAGTAACAATGCTGTAAGCATGGCATACTCTTCACTTCAAGTGTATAACTAGTTTAACCTGTCTGTCTTAGTAGTTCTGTTATCAATTTCGTCCAAAATGTATACAATAATAAGTCAATGTGTATTGAAACCATTTTAAATGTTGTACTAAAGCCGGCCATAGACGGTTCGAATCTCAGCCAGTTCAGCCGGAAACAGCCAGGATTCGAGCCATGTATAGGCAGGCTAAATGTACCTTGTAATAGGATACAACCAGCATGTCAGATTTCACATGCAGTTATTGCTAGAAGCTGTTATAGCCGCTTGCAATAATCATTGTGTTCTTCCAGGGGGACAGCTTCTCCCGCCGGGAAAAAGCAATGGGGTTGATTTACTAAAGGCAAGTAGACTGTATACTTTTGAAAGCGCAGTTGCTTCACAGCTTAGTAAATAAGGTAGTAAATAAGGTAAAACTTAATTTTACAAAGCATAGCCAATCACATGCAAGGAAAAGAAAAAAAATGCATTTTTGCTTGCACACGATTGGATGAAAGAAGTCAGCAGAGCTCTCCTTTATTTACTAAGCTCTGGAGCAACTGCACGTTCAAAAGTGCACAGTCTATTTGCCTTTAGTAAATCAACCCCTATGGCTCAGCTGGGGTGATCTCCCCATCAAAACTGACTGTGTTTTCACCAACACTGACAGATTAATTTTCCAGGGCTCACCACTGTTTTCAGAGAATGTCACTTGCCAGTTACCCAGTAAAGGGGAACTAAACCCTCCTATCCTTTACAGCTAAGGAAGCTGCCATCTTAGACTCTATTGCTCTGCCATGGTGATACACATGTGATCTGTTATGACAACAGCCATTTTATGGTTTGACAGTTTGGTTGAGAACACAAGCACTGGTAACAGTTATAATTTATGGCATGCCTTGAATGGTACTGTTTTGGGAATAGATGGGATTAGTTCCACTTTAACAATAAAGAGCAGTCCACTCTTGTGGCTATTTTTCAGGTTCCCAATTTCCTAAAAACTAGATTACACACATGATTATTATTTAATATAGCCTGTAGACATCTTCTAAATTCTATATTTGATAACTTGAAAAATCCTAACAACATCTATAGTAAATTAACACTTTCACTGGGAGAAGGAGCGGGGGCACACAACCTACCAATTTCCCAGTTAAAAAAATGGCAGCCTAGAACTTTGATTACATTATAATTATATGAACAAAAACAAAAGAACATACACTTCTATATTTTAATAAAAAGTGAATTATGTCAAGTGTGCATATAGAAATAAAACCACACCCTGTGCTGCTCTCTGGGGATCATAAATATTTTACAATTTATGTGTTTGTTTCTTTTGATCGACATGTGTCATTTTTTTCAACCTATGTTCCTTTTGCGTTTGTATTTTCCTTCTACAGATGCAAAGAGATGTGCAGCATGCTGCCTTTACTGATACAGAAAACTGATGATTCTTCCAGGCTTTTATCCTGTCTGATCCTAGCTGGGCAGGGAACTTCAGCAGGGGTATGATAAGCTATCTCCCATGGGACAAATGTTCAGCATGACCGCACCCAGACAGCCTATGTGCTAAGATTTCCTTGAAAAACATGATGCATGTGTAACTACACATTTTAGCATAATTCCAAGATATTATGTCACTTTAAAAATGGAAAATGCTTAAAAGCTGTATGCATAGCATCTCTCAGTGTACATACAGTATGTCTCTAAAATAAATATATTTTGTTTGCAATAGTATTAACAGTAAACATATATCAATTATTTTTTAATAAAGTAGATGTAAATCCAAAATCTTTCATAAGCATTCACCCTGGTGCGCTTTTGCTGTGCTAAAACGCACTTTTCCAGGGTCACAAAAGTACATGAAAACTATTCCCTATTAAATCCTATGTAACTGTTCACACTGCAGGTGCACTGTGTTTTAAAAAGTCCTGCAAGCTGCATGCTTAATGCCGTTTTTCAAAAGTACACCCAAAATACCAATGGGAATGCATCAAAAGTGCAATACATCTGCTTTTTGGTGCATTTGTTGAGTCACATGTCCGCGTTTCACAGGTGGATGCTGGGAGCCAGGAAACCAAAAAGAGCACAAAAAAACGCATTATGCAATTTTTAAAAAGGCATACCCTGTCTTTAAGCGCACCAGTGTGAAAGGGCTCTTACATATTAGTGTTATTTAAAAAGTCACTTTCAACATTTTAAAATCTGCAGCTTTCATTAAAATGTTGCTAATTAATCCTGCCACAAAGGTCCATGCTCAGGCTCTTGCTGTTACAGGGTAACAACACTCTGTCCCTGTGCCCCACTTGTGCTCCTGCATTGTCACCCTGCCACAAGGGCTTCTGATGGAGACTACACATTTCAACACACATAACACAGCCATGGTCTACTGTTGTTACCATCAGAAAATCTATCGAAAAAAACATCATACAGCCATTTCTAGAGTGCATGCATGTACAGTAGATAATGTAGACTAGGGATCAACCGATTATCGGGGCCAGTATTCACTTTTTTGAAGTATCAGTATCGGTCACAAACTTGCCGATATGGCCGATATTGTTCAAGTGGTTGTACTGGAGTGATGCCTGCAGCAAGAGACATCACCCCAGTACAGTTTTTCAGAGAAGACAGTCGGCTTTATTGTAATAACAACCGATGTGGCTAATCAGTTGCTGGGCTGTTATTACAAGCAGCAGTAGGGAACCCCCTCCTCCCGTGCCTTCCACTGCTCCACCGATGTCTCCCGTCCCACGTCTTACATCCACCAGCTGGCCGAAGTATCCGCTCTGATCGGGTCTCCAATGTAGAAGCCGGGAAGCAAAGTCATGACATCACTTCTGGTTACTAAAGCCTTAAAGGCGCCAGCTTTTAAAAAAATTACAGTATTCAAAACAGTCAAACTTGGTGTTTTGAATGCTTTTAAGTGCAGAGGAGGGGTTTGGGGGTCCATAAAGAGTTCCTGTCACTGCCTATTGCTGTCACAAGAGATGTTTACATTCCTTGTGACAGCAATAAAAGTGATAAAAAAAAATTAAAAAGGACAGTGTAAAAATAAAAATTTTATATGTACAGAATATCGACACCTAATATCAGCTATCGGCCTGAAGGGTGGCCGGAACTTCCGTTTCGGCCCTGAAAAAACTATATCGGTCGATCCCTAATGTAGACAAGACGTGGCTGCTAAGACGATTCTGCAGACCAGCATCCCTGAAATGCAACAAAGGACAAAAAGTGGCGAAGACAAGTATTATATATAAAATATTTGGGCCAATAGGTGATGTGGGGGTGTGGCTTAGTGATAAACCCTAATAGTACCCTAAATCCAGCAGAACTTCACCTGTCACAAAGACCTGGCTTTTAGTTATGAAGGTTTGGGGGGCTTTTGTAAGTAAATTCAGGCACCTCTAGGCGCCTGCACTTCATGCCTGGAGCAGTTTGCCCCTGCTCCTTCTCCCAGCGAAAGAATCTCTTTAAAGTGGTTGTAAAGGCTAAAGGTTTTTTTACCTTCATGCATTCTATGCATGAAAGGTAAAAAACCTTCTGTGTGCTGCTCCCCCATAGCCCCCCCTAATATTCACCTGAGCCTTCTCTCGATCCAGCGCTATGAACATGAGCCTTGGCTGTCCTGGGACTCCCTCTCTTCATTGGCTGAGACAGCAGTGAGCCAATGAGGAGAGAGCAGGGGACAGGACCAAGGCTCTGTGTCTTATGGACGCACAGTGTGGGGCTCGGAAATGAACACACACCAGTGCCCCCACAGCAAGTGGCTTGCTATTAGGGACACTGGTCAAGGGGGAGGAGCCAGGAGTGCTGGCGGTGGACCTGAAAAGAAAAGTATCGGGGAAGCTCTGTGCAAAACTATTGCAGGTAAGTATGACATGTTTGTTATTTTTTTTTTTCTTTTAAACCCGAACCTTAAATACAACTTTAAGGCTCTGTTTGCATGGGCATTTTGCCACGCTGCAAATCCCACAAGCAAGAACCTACTAATTCCTGCGACTGGAATGATTGACAACTGTGTGTAAATAGCTGTCAAGCCTATACACTGTAAAGATGGCGGCCAGAGCTATTAGTGCCATTTTTTCTACATCCAGCCACGATCACTGCAAGTAACCACTGGCTGTGTGAGCAGTTACAAATAACTGTGGCCAGCGACAGCCTGTCTTTGCAGTGTACGGGCTCAGCGGCTAAAGCTATCTCCGCACAGCTGTCAATCCCAGCCACAGGAATCAGTAGATTCTTGCCACTAAGATTTGCAGCATAGTAAAACCCTTGTGTAATAGAGCTTAAGGTACTCAGACTGGTCTGGAGTAATAATTGGGGTGCTCCAAGGCTCAGTCCTGGGACCAATTTTGTTCAATTTATTCATAAATAGCACTGAGGACGGGATCAGTAGCTCAATCTCAGTTTTTGCAGATGACACAAAATGAAGCTGGGCAATAACTTCACATCATGATGCAGAAATCTTACAGAATGACCTGAACAAAATAACAGAGCGGGCAACTATGTGGAAAATGAGGTTTAATGTGGAGAAGTGTAAGGTATTGCACTTGGAGACTAAAAACATAAACGAAAAATACATGTTAGGGGGGAGCCTCTGGGGGAATCAAGAATGGAGAAAGATCTGGGAGTCTTATTAGAAGATAGACTAAGCAGAAGCATGCAATGTCAAGCTTCAGCTGCCAAAGCCGGCAGAATATTAGCATGCATAAGGAAGGGGATGTATTCCAGAGATAAATCTATAATCCTACCACTTTATAAAAATCTGGTCCGGCCGCACCTGGAGTATTCTGTCCAGTTCTGGTCACCAATCCTCAGAAAGGATGTGCTGGAACTTTAAAGAGTCCAAAGAAGGGCAACTAAGCTAATTAGGGGATTGGAGGACCTAAATATGAGGAACGATTACAAGCGCACGATTTATTCTCCCAAGAGAAGAGACGCCTGAGAGGGGACATGATAGCAATTTACAAATACCTCAACGGTGATCTCAGCATAGAAAAAAAACTATTCAGTCGCAAGGAGTGCAAGAGAACACGAGGCCATTCAATGTGATTAGAGGAGAAGAGATTTAACCTCAGGCTACACAAAAGTTTTTTTACAGTAAGGGAAATAAGATTGTGGAACTCGCTTCCACAAATGGTAGTAACTGCGGGGAGTTTGACTACTTTTAAATGACTCTTGGGCATACATCTCCAACCAGGGGCGTAACTACAGGGGTTGCAGGGGTTGCAATCGCTACCGGGCCCCATGCTCCAGGGGGCCCGGTAGCAAACCAGTGGGTGAACTTCCAGGATTGCAAAGGTCACACTTGCAACCGGACCCTGGCATTGCACCACTGTGGGGAGGCCCCAAGATTGCAGGAAGGGGGCCCACTGCAGAACTTGTGAAAGAATCCTGCTGCGGGACCGTAATAAAAGGCCATGCAACGAGTGTAAAGAGCCCCAAGATATAGGGAAGAGCCCTGGGCTTGAAGGTAAGGGCCCCGGCCAGGGGTCTGGGGGGCCCTTCATGGTTTCTTGCATCAGGGCCCTGAAGGTTCTAGTTACGCCTCTGTCTCCAACATCACAACATTCAGGGGTATGTGAATGGATTATGGCCACACACACCCACACAGGATGGACTATTGTCTTTTTTCAATCTCAACTACTATGTAACTATGTAACAAGTGAAACTGAGCTCATGCCATTCAAGAAACACAGCAACTAAGCTAAACATAGAAAGTTCATTCAGTTTACCTTGGTCTGAGTTCTCTGTAATCTACTCCAGCCAGAATTCAGATTACCTGTTCTAATGCCATTAGTACATTAGTGAAGAGATCAATTTGATGAAAAGTATTTCTACCTATAATATTCTTTGATAGCTATAAAGTATTTTTTTAAACATAGGTGTGTTCAAACACCACTGCAAGTAGTACACAAAGTGTAGAACCAGATTTTATTTTACCATAGGCAGACTTTTTGGAACATTGTAGACACAATTGCCCCCCTTTATGTGAAAGGTTTACATAGCAATAAAATGCTTGGCAAGAGTGATGCTCCATAAGTTCAGAAATGTATAAAATAAAATGTATTATTACTATCAGAATACAGCATTCACAAAATAACAAATGAATAATAAATATTTTTTACTTAGTATTCTGTTTCAGTAAAATGTTTTACTGCCTTATTTCAGGAGTTTAAAAAAAATACTAAATTACTGTTTACAATATAGAAGGGGACATAGTGATAGCTCTGTGTTTTGGAATTCTGTTCTAGTGGAAAGTTTCAGTCATAAGTACATACATTAATGAAACTTGCACAGATAAAATAATCAACCGTTGGGACAGCTTGCATGATAAATGATGTTACTCAACACTTGCAAAATCCAACACTCTCCTTGTTTGTGTAGTTTCCACTTCCTCACACTGTCCTAAGATATTCCTGTTTTCACAATAGGGCTGTCTGAACAAGAAGCATAAAAGAGAAGTGTTTACTTCTGGTTAAATGCAGGGAAGAGGGGAACAATGTATTGTCCGTTGCTACTCCATTCTCCTCCGGTCTCATGGACTATGGGGGTATATTTAAAAAGCAGTGACATTCACCATACATTTACTGGTGCATATGTTTTAAATGGCAGTAAATGAGTCCCCTGCAGTGAATGTTTATTGAATGTCACATTCACTACTTTGTAAACATTTTTTTTTTATTATTACAATAAAGTTTTTATTAAAGAGATATAGAAATTGTAGCAGTGGTACAATTAGTACAATTAAATGATTGTAACTTATACAAATACATTAATACAAAGCTCACCTAAGTGATAGTTGAAAAGAGTATACAGGCATACCCTGCTTTAAGTACACTCACTTTACATACACTCGCGAGTAAGGACACAGCTTGTTCAGCTTTGCATGGCACTACTCCCGGTTTTTAACATTGGCGTCTATAGGAAATCTTGGTCAGCTTGACATGGCACTGCTCCCAAACCATAAGTGACAGGGATACCAAACTTAGGGAGCACTGAGAGGGGACCCAGGACTACAACATATCCTTTTTGTGGCCGGCCAACTTGCCTAGGTAATCTACCATGTCATAGTCCTGGATCCCCTTAACATGCTCCCCAAGCTTGGTGTCCCAATGCCATGTCAAGCTGACCAAGATTTCCTATGGAGCTAGTGTATTTACATGCATTGAGAAGTGAAAAAAAGGTATTGCTTCACTTTAAGTACATTTTCGTTTTACATACATGCTCTGGTCCCATTGTGTACTTAAAAGTGGGGTATGCCTGTACACATGTTCTTCGAATTTTTTGGAACAGCAAAGAGGGGTGCCATAACACAGTGGTCCCCAACCCCTGGGCCGCGGACCGGTACTGGTCCGTGGATCAAATGGTACCGGTCCGCCAAGGAACATTAAATTATTTCAATTTTATTTACTATGGTGTATTTCTCTCGGGTTTGTGCAACTTTCCATGGATGAGAGGTTAACCGGGAGCTGAAAGACGTCACCTAAAGCCGCATCAATACCTAGCATGTGCAAAATATTGTGAAATCGGGGTGTTTTTTTAGGTGACGTCTGGAGCTGAGCGGCTGCAAGCGTCAGTGGCGTTGTAGCTTTGGTAAAGAGAAGGTGCGTATCGCTCTTTTCTCTGTTAACCAGTACTTTCTCATGTTTAACAGTGCTTGGTGTACGTGTATATTGTGTTTGCTCAAATTTATGCCACCACAGCACTTAAATCCCTATTGCCATTTTTGATAACCTATCTGTGTGAAGCGGGGTTTTCTGCAGTGACAGTGACCAAAACAAAACAACGGAATAAACTGGACATAAGCAACACACTTCGGGTGTCATTGTCTCCTATTACCCCCAGATGGAACCGTCTCGTTGCAAAGAAACAAGCTCAGGGTTCTCATTGATTTAGCGTTCTAGTGAGTTAAAATGTTAAATCACTTTATATTCATTTTTTATGTAACTGTATTTTATTTTGAAGGCATGTTTAAAGACAATTAAATTAAAATGATTAAATAAAAACAATATAAAATATAAACAATCAACGTCCCCCCCCCTTAGCGGGCCACAGTAAAATGATCAAACGTTGACCGGTCCGCTGCGATAAAAAGGTTGGGGAGCACTGCCATAACACATAAATCTTAAAATATAAATATTTTTATACATTTTTAAGATGTATATGTTATGGCACCTTTAAAATCCCCCTCTTAGCTGTTTCAAAAAATGTTCTTTCTTGGGATATACATGTCTTTGATCCCCAAGTTTGATAGGTACATATAAAATTTGTCAATGTTCCCACTATGTGAAGGATAGTCGGATAAACAATACAATATAACAGACTTTCTTTCCCTGATTACTATAGGCCATGTATAGTTTTAACATTTATCCTAAATCATTAAATAAAAAAAATATATACTAAAATGTGTTTGAATCCCATCTGAAGATTATGGAATTTGTTCACACTAGTACGACTTGTCAGGCGACTTGGTCAGCCTGACAAGTCGTGCACCTTCGTGGTCCATTGTGTGGTACAGGAATGGTTCTAATAGGAGCGACACAAGTCGCTCCGACTTAGAAAAAGGGTCCTGTACTACTTCGGGGCGACCTGGAGCGACTTGCATAGACATTCATTTTATGAAGTCCGTGCAAGTCGTGCCGAAGTCACAGTCACAGATATCTGTCGATTTTGCCGCAGAGAACCCAATACCTTGGAGATTTTTCGTTCAATCCCATTTTATTAGGTTTTTCAAAATATTGTAAACAAAACAAAACATGACAACATTGCACATCGTACATAAATTCCTTTGATCCAAATGAAAAACTACAGCAGTACATGTAAAAAGAGGGAAGGATAAATATAAAGGAACCAAGGTATGTGGTAGCAAAATAAAATTGCATTCATTTAGGAGGAAAAACCACACAGTTATCTACAGCACTTATATATCCCCAATGTTCAAGCATCAGAACATGGATCCTTTCCGGATTTAACAGGAAATAGAAAAACAGGTGACTCTAAGCGCCGGTTCACATTGCATCGACGCTACTTCGCACCGCGACCCCCGAGGTGGCGGTGCGAGCAGCGCGCCGCGACCTTGGAGCGGCCGCCACGGACTTCATAACATTGAAGTCTATGGCGGTCGCCTCCTGGTCGCCCCAAAGAAGCTCCGGACCCTTTTTCTAGGTCGGAGCGACTTGTGTCGCCCCTATTAGAACGGGTCTGCAGCTTCCCTATGGGAGGCGACCTGCGGCGACCTGTGAGGCGACCAGGTCGCCTCACAGGTCGGCCTACTGTGAACCGGCACTAAAAATGCAGGGTAGCAAAAATATATAAAAATAATAAATATGAAAGAAGGAAAAAAAAAAGGAGGGGGAGGGGGAATTAGGTGGGAAATAGAAGACCTCCCTACATCCTGGCCTTCAAGACTATTTTAAGAAAGAGTCATACCCCAAAATTTCTATAAGCTATGAAAAACACATCAAGAGGCCCAGGCAGTGGTATGTTTATTTAACCAGTTGTGTTCTGTCGCTAGGAGGTGCTTAAGGTCCATAATACAATCCAGCTCCGGTGTCCATTTAGTTATAGTTGGAATCTAGGGGGATCTCCAGTGACAAGGCATAGTAGCTCTAGGTGCTGTCAGAAAGTGAAAAAGGACATAACTTTTAGCTGATTTGATAGAGCCTGGTATCATGGTGGATAGAAGAAGAATTTTGTGGGCCTAGCCGAAACTGACGTTACTGTTACTTTGTGGTAAATGTTTAATATAGATTCCTAGAATCCCTTTATTAGTGGACACCTGGCCACTATGAGCCAAGTTACCTTCAAAACCCTGACATCTCTAGCAAACATTTGGAAGAGATTGGTTGAAGTGATGTATGATATCTGGGCAACTATACAGATTAGTAAGGATTTTGATTTTTGTTTCTTGAACAGAACCTGAAACCCGAGAGATAGGAGATAGGATAAAGGCTTTCTTCCAATCCTTGAGGTCAAAATGCGTGGCAAGTTCTTTTTTCCATACAGCTCTATAGGCTGGGAGATTGGTATAGGAGAGGGCGGACAGAATTGAATATTTTGATATACTGAATGTGCGGGGGAGAGGAATCATACAACAATAAATCCTCAAAGGGTGTAGGGTAAGATGTTAACCTGCATCTGTCAGGCAAAGATTGGAGGAAACAAGTTAGTTGTTGGTTCACAAACCAATGGTCTGGCCTGTGTGGGTGAAAGATAATGTGAGATAGGCAAGATGGAACAGTTCCTGCAGGAATTATTGAAACAAGGTGACGATGCATTAATTTATTCCAGAGCAATAGGAAAAGAAGGGTTGTTAAATAATGATGTAATTGGACCTACGTACAGTATCTCACGAAAGTGAGTACACCCCTCACATTTTTGTAAATATTTTATTATATCTTTTCATGTTACAACAGAAGAAATTACACTTTGCTACAATGTAAAGTAGTGAGTGGACAGCTTGTATAACAGTGTAAATCTGCTATCCCCTCAAAATAACTCAACACCCAGCCATTAATATCTAAACTGCTGGAAACAAACGTGAGTACACCCCTAAGTGAAAATGTCCAAATTGGGCCCAAAATTTCAATATTTTGTGTGGCCAACATTATTTTCCAGCACTGCCTTAACCCTCTTGGGCATGGAGTTCACCAGAGCCTCAAAGGTTGCAATTGTAGTTTATATACACTCCTCCATGACAGCATCACAGAGCTGGTAGATGTTAGATTCCTTGCGCTCTTCCACCTTTTATTTGAGGATGCCCCACAGATGCACAATAGGGTTTAGGTCTCGAGACATGCTTGCCCAGTCCATCACTTTTACCCTCAGCTTCTTTAGCAAAGCAGCGGTCGTTTTGGAGGTGTGTTTGGGGTCATTATCATGTTGGAATACTGCCCTGCGACCCAGTCTCCACAGGGAGGGGATCATGCTCTGCTTCAGTATGTCACAGTACATGTTGGCATTCATGGTTCCCTCACTGAACTGTAGCTCCCCAGTGCGAGCAGCACTCATGCAGCCCCAGACCATTACACTCCCACCACCATGCTTAACTGTAAAATACACATGTCTTATTTCTCCTCACCTGGTTGCCACCACACACGCTTGATACCATCTGAACCAAACAAGTTTAGCTTGGTCGCATCAGACCACAGGACATGGTTCCAGTAATCCATGTCCTTAGTCTGCTTGTCTTCAGCAAACTGTTTGCGAGCTTTCTTGTGCATTATCTTTAGAAGAAGCTTCCTTTTGGGTTGACAGCTATGCAGACCAATTTGATGCAGTGTTCGATGTATGGAGTACTGACAGGCTGACCCCCCCACCACTTCAACTTCTGTAGCAATGCTGGCAACACTTATACATTTATTTCTCAAAGACAACCTCTGGATATGATGCTGAGCATGTGCACTCAACTTCTTTAGTTGAACATTGAGAGGCCTGTTCTGAGTGGAACTTGTCCTGTTAAACCGCTGTATGGTCTTGGCCACTATGCTGCAGCTCAGTTTTAGGGTCTAGCTACCTTCCTGTAGCCTAGGCCACTTTTATGTAGAGCAACAAATCTTTTTTTCAGATCCTCTTTAGAGTTCTTTGCCAGAAGGTGCAATGTTGAACTTCCAGTGACCAGTATGAGAGAGTAAGAGCGATAACACCAAATTTAACACTCATGCTCCCCATTCACACCTGAAACCTTGTGACACTAATGAGTCACATGACATTGGGGAAAGAAAATGGCTAACTGAGCCCAATTTGGACATTTTAACTTAGGGGTGTACTTTAGTTGCCAGCGGTTTACACATTAATGGCTATGTGTTGAGTTATTTTGAGGGGACAGCAAATTTACACTGTTATAGAAGCTGTCCACTCACTACTTTACATTGTAGAAAAGTGTAATTTCTTCAGTGTTGTCACATGAAAAGATATAATAAAATATTTACAAAAATGTTAGGGGTGTACTCACTTTTGTGAGATACTGTATAAATACATGTTTAAATTAGCAACCAAAGTATCCCAAAGGCCTAAAGTTTTGTTGGTGAGGAGCCAGATGGGGCCAGTTTCTCAGTGCTTTTTTGGTAGGGTCCACAGAAGAGCCCAGAGGTCTAGCGGGAAATGAAACTGTTCAATTTCAACCTATAACTTTAATTGAGAATTGTGGAACCAGTTGAAGATCCTAACCAGGCCCCGTACTTGGTAGTATAATAGAATGTTTAGGGCACTCGCTCCCCCTTTGTCCTTGGGTAAAGACAGCATTTTTAGATTCAATCTAAGTCGCCTTGAGCCCCATATAAAGGTAGTAAACTGATTTTAAGGGAAACCTCATGCAGAAACAAAAAAATATATAAATACAATGTATCTCATACTCATTTACATGGGCTGGGGGCAGGATCTGGGGGCCGCCTTGTAATAGGAGACTTTCAGGTTCTGTTAACTCACACCCCAGCAACCACCGGGCCAGGGTTGTGGGGAGGAGGCTCTTGTTCTCATCAACATGGGGACTATGTGCTTTGGGAGGGAGCCCCCCTACCCCAGAGCACCCCCCATCTTGAGATCATGTGGCCTTGTATGGTTAAGGAGAGGGGGGCTCCCTCATCCCCCCACCTTCCTGGCCTGCCAGGCTGCATGCTCGGATAAGGGTCTGGTATGGATTGGGGGGGGGGGACCTCACCCCATTTTGTAAAAAAATGGTTCCCCTTAAAATCCATATCAGACCAGAAGGTTCCCCCCTGACAGTTGATGAGTAATCCTCTGCTAAGAACGTGTCAACTGCCCGCTCTTTAACATAAAAAGCTACAGCTCCTAAACACTTTTCAAAATGCTCCTGAACACTGCAAAAATGCTGGCAAAAAAAATCATCCATTCATTTTCATCCAGCATTTGCTTTTTTTTGTTTGCAGTTTTTGAGCCTCTAGTGTGCATGGAGCCTTAACTGTATCCAAGCAGTATCCTGCAATCCTTTGCCTACAGTCCCATAGCTGTATATCTGCAGTATCTTCTAAGTTCTAAGGCACCGTTCCTCTGATTGTTACTCAGGATATTTGGGAATGCCACTGCTGTGATGCTCACTGTTCTCCATGCTGGAGGCTCTGCCACAACTAAGCTAAGACCTGCCTCTACCAACCTCTTTCATGAAAAGTTGACATTTACATACAACATGAGCTGACTATATCAATGTGTCTACTCAGAGAGGTTGTTTTACTAAAGGCTAATAGGCTGTTTACTTTGTAAGAGAGTTCTCCTTTAGTTTGATGAATGTGGTAAATATTCGCTTTGCATACCAAACCATATGCAAAGAAAAAAAAAAAAGTGTATCTTTGCTTGCACATGATTGAATGATGAAGTCAGCAGAGCTTCTTCTCATTCACTAAGCTAAGGCAAAATTCCCTTGCAAAGTGAATAACCTATTTGCCTTTAGTAACACTGCCCAAATGTATTGTCAGTGGGTTTACACTGTAGGCAATCTTTTCTTATGCTTTTTTTCATCAGTTTAAATTCTCCTAGTTTGTAACATCTTTAATTTAGGTAAAGTGCTGGTTATACAACAGACATCAGGTCTTCACATTTAGGTTGTTCAATACCTTAAAAATATTGTAATTTATTTTAGTAAAGGATTTCTTTGTTTAAACCACTTGAGACCTCACTATACTGTAACTGTCTTGTGTTGCTGAGACAAGGGAACATGCTCTCAGTTCTACCTGTAGTGAACCATATTTTAATACTAAAGTTGCATCTCATCTGAAATAAAATGGAACTTTTGCTGTTATGTCAACAAAACCAGATTTAAGTGATATTAAAGGCAAGTTAAAAAAAAAAGAATAAGAAACATGTCATACTTACCTGCTCTGTGCAGTGGTCTTGGGTCCCCCACCGGCGTTCCTGGCCCTTCCCTCCTGCCAAGTGTCCCCAGAGCAAACAGCTGACTATGGGGGCACCCAAGCAGCCTCTTCTCTATGTGTCCATTCACACAGAGAGCTGCGGAATGGCTCTGCCCCCTCTCTAACCGCATTGGCTCACTGGCTGTGATTAACAGCAGTGAGAGCCAATGGCTCCTGCTGCTGTCTCAGACAAGTAGGAGGGAGAGCACCCAGAGAGCTGAGGCTCTCTTTCACATTGCTCATTCATGATAGGGCTCAGGTAAGTATTAGGGGGAACTGAGTGTGGAGCTGCACACAGGTTTTCCAACTTCATGCATTGAATGCCTAAAGGTAAAAAATGTTGAGTCTTTAGAACCAATTTGGTTCTTAAACCCAGGACCCTGCCTTCACTATATCTGGTCCCCCACAGTACAGAGAACATGGAAATGCAAACGTTTTAGTATATATAAACTGATAAATACTTTTTCTCATTAGCAGTTCGAGCAGTCTTGTGACTTCTATCAGTGTCCAGCAGAGCACCTGGTAAAGTTTGGAGGAGTTTTCATTCTACTCTGGCTGTCCTATGAGGCTGGAGGACCCCTGACTTTCTCTCTGGACAGTGCTCATTGGCCCTGTGCTGATCTCATGCACCCTTCCAAGATAAAAAAAAAAACTCACTGGCAATACACAACACATTGAGCATGTGCAGCTTCCCCCCAAGGCTGTGTTCTATCAGGAGATGGTCTAGGAACAGTGGAAGAAGCGGAGGATCAGAGAAGACAGAATCAAACAGCCTTTTTACACAATGCAGAATATTAACCCCTTAGGTTCTACAGTGAGTATAACAAGCATGCTTTGCTGCATGTACAGACTGATTTTACTGTTGTGGATTTACTAACACTTTAAGTATAGGCAGGGTGAAGGAGATACAGTACGAAAATAAAATAAAAATGTTTTCATTTCAGACAGAAGAATCTATCTCTGGTTTGTTACTTAAATGTTTATCTGGTTTGATGATGAATAACCATAAGAAAATCATGTGTCAATTCAGTTAAACAAATGATACCTAAAACAAAATAAAACAGAAACAGGAATACATGAATTGAGTGTCCTGCATTCTTATACATGCCCTGCTTCCCTTCAGCTGCCAAGAAAAAAGAAGCATTTGAAACAGTGTGGTTTGCATGTAGTCCTGTTACTGGGTTTCCACATCACTAGCCTTTTGTATAAACAGATGAAGAGGAACAAACACAAATAATGAAATATAGGATATGGGAAAAAGAGGAAGCTTAAGTTGGTAAGGCTGTCCAACTGAAAAGCTGAGTTATGGAGAAGTGACAGAAAAGGAAGCATGTATAAGGAATAGCTCTGGTAGCCTTTTATTGGATATCATACTTGTTTTGCTTTTTAGTTTGTTTTGTGAGCAAAGGAAGAAAAAAAAGCTAGGATGCAGTAAACTAGAAAAAAAATACACATAGTTACTACAGTATTAAAGCGGAGTTCCAGCCAAAAGTGGAAATTCCACTTTAAGGCCTCCTGACCCGACATGCCACATTTTGCATGACAATTTTTTTTTGAGGGGGTATTGGTTCCCACTTTCCCTCTCTCCCTGAAATCTTCTGGGACACGTAACAGGTCCCAGAAGATTGCCCGTCCACTCAGTACGCATAGCGCGACAGCACGCTGCAAGCTGTCACAGCCGGGTGCCCACACTAATGATGCCGGGGAAAAAAGGAAGGGAACCAAGGCTCACGCCAGACACATCGCTGGATCGTGGGACAGATGAGTGTGTGTTTATTAAAAGTCAGTAGCTACACTTTTTCTAAGGAAATTGAAAAAGGAAGTTGTATAATGTATGGCCAGCCTAACATAAATTCAATTCACAAGTCCGCTAGTATCCCCAGTGAATCCATGAACAGACGATCAAACATCAAACAATGATGGAATTAACTATTAAAACACAGCAATGCCCCCAATAAATTCAGTACTTTGCTTACAATAATAATAAAAGCAACAATTACCCCGACAAATTGTTTACATGATGCAATTGACACTATTTATTATATCTGTGCTGCTCCAAGTTATTTGTGACTTTTCCCAAGTAAATTGAGGTTCACCTCAGGGGGCACATGCAAATATCCAGGTAGTTTCAGCCCGCAGTGGCAGTGGCACCTGGGGATGATCATTTTTTTTACACCTCCTCCCCAAAAAAGCTGGTAAGATGAAACAAAGCGGCATGACGAACTGTGGGTGTGGTAAAATTGCGCTAACAATGAAAATAGTTGAATAGAACCTGAAACTACTTCCCCTTTACTCAGCACACATTAGCCACACTATTTTACCCACAAAATATGCTTTATTGACTATGCAATAAGCGAGAGTGTAGAAGACACCTACAAACCTCAGCACACTTATTTTATTAAAATGAATCTGTTCCAACACCTATGCTTTTATATACACAGCCTACCCTGAAGAAGAACCCATATCCCCCACAGTGCAGATCTCCCCTAACATCCCCAAATCCCCCCTCCCAGCCTACCTCTCAGTACAGACCTCCCCAGAACAAACCTGTCAGTACAGATCCCTACCCCCAGCACAGACCCCCTATACAGACTCCCCTTCCCAGCACAGACCAACTCCCCCAGCAAAGACCCCTCAGTACAGATGGACCCCCCCCCCCAGCACAAATCCATCAGTACAGACTGAGCCCCTCAGAACAGATTGACCCCTCTAAAATTCCTAAATTCCCCTTCCCAGCCCCACCCCAGTACAGATCCCACTGTACAGACACCCCCCCCCCCCAATACAAAACCCTCAGTTCAGCCATCCCCTCTCCCAGGTACAGAACCCTCAGCACAGACACCCCTATTCCTGCCTCAGTGCAGACATCCCCATTCCCAGGTACAGAACCCTCAGTACAGACACCCCCCATTCCTTCCTCAGGTACAGGTAAGCGCAGACAACCGCCATTTTCCCACAGGTACAGAACCCACCGTACATGCATTCTTTGTACATCCCTCTCAAGGTATAGATCTCCCCCTCTCCAAACTCACTTACCAGAAAGGGAGGTAACTCAGAGAGGGTGGACGTCATCTTCTTGGCTCTGTCATATGAGCAAAGGAGACTTCCTCTCATTCTCAGCTTCTGTTGTCACTGAAGCAGCAATTTCAGACTCGGCCGGGGTTACTGTGATCACCTGACATTTCTTCATTTGAGTTGCACGGTGCTGTGGTGGAAAAGATAGCAGTGAAGCGCTGTGCGACTTAAATGAGGAAATGTCAGGTAGGTGCACACACTTCCAGTCATGCAGTACAGACCAAACACCCCTACCACCTTAATATACCAATGGCAGTCAGTTCTGCTTCTTTTACCTCCTGGAGTAAATATCACTCCATCCTGTAAAGTCTTCTAATACTCAAACAGTTGAATGTCTATTTTATATTCCTTTGAAGCAGATATTGTATTTGAACTAAAATAAGTAAAAATTGTTTAATTAAAGGCTTAGCACAGTGGATTGCACTCTTACCCCACAACACTTGTGTGTTGGATTTGATTTCCACCAAGCAAACTATCTACTTAGAATATGTATGCTCTCCCTGTACCTGCTTGGGTCTGCATGCTCCAATCTCCTTCCACAATATACAAACATAGTCATCACTGAATAATCTAATCTTGGATTAATCATTTCCCAGCATGTCTGTGTTCTTCCTGCTATGGCAACTTTGCAAAGTCAGGAGTGTGCATGAAATTAGTATACCAATTGAGTCAAATAAGATCAAACAAGTCCTGGAAGTCCACAGAGATTGACTGGGACTAAAACACAGCACTACACATGCTACACTAACGAGCATTTACAATTACTTATAATGATCATCCACCATAAAAATTTAAAAAAATAATAATGACCAACTTTTCCCAGACATGTACATCTTTGGTTGAGCATAACGAGGCTGTAAAAATAATCAGCATTTAGTTTGTCAGCAGGGGCAACATCACCAATATCAATTACTTATTATAATAGTAATAATTTATGGCATCACATCTAGTATTGATTTAGGAAGTCCCTATTTCCTCACCCTTTAGTTCTCACAGTGGAAGATTCCCACAAGCATCTAGCCAAGCAAGGCCAGGGAAAAATACTAATGTAAAAAAAAGTCAAAGAAAAGGTACATTTGGTTTTTGCCATTGCCTCTTTTATCTTTCTGCCCATAAGCACTTGCCCATAAACATACCCTTCTTAGCACTCATGGATAAGCCATAGTATATGCAACGTTAACCTATATGCTTGAGAACCTATTCAGCTTTTTTTTTTTTCATTTTGGAACAATGGCATTGGTTCCCAAAACACTTACAGGAAATTATGAATATATTTCTGTAGTTTATGTCTCTTATTTAATATACATTTGGGACCATATAACTTGGGCGCCTTGAAAATTTGTGGTGCTCTTGAACTTAAGCTGGAAGAAATTTAAATCGAGGTATATAAGGTTAAATAATGAACAACGACAACACCACCTGTGTTTTGTATCTACACATATTTCGCAATTTTCAGATCAGCAATTGGAATGACTGTCAGACTTCCGTACTGGCAAGCCTTAGATCACATGAACATCCACACAGAAATGTGGTTACAAATCCCAAGACCTAAGAAAGTTACTTTAGGCTAAAGCCATTGCAAGTAAAAGGGAAGCAGTGAAGGTAAAATGTGACAGGACTGCAAACATGGACACATTTTATGAAGTGAAACTTCTTAGTTCTTCCTAATGTTTTCTTGTTTCCAGTCTGATTTATAATAGCTAAACTTAGGACAAAAATACATGTTTTTCAAAGGAAGCTTTTGTACCATCAATTACAAGTAAACAGAATACTGTAAAATATCTACTAAGCAGTGACATATTTCATAGTACTATGCTGTGAGCAGTATCATTTGATTCAGCCAGTGCCTTAGGGAAATTTTACTCAACCATATAAAAGTGATAGCTAGACAAAGGCAGTTGGATATGCAGGTAAAATCATACCTCCCTCTTCTAGGTGTTTACATAGTACCTGAAAGTCCAAAGGTAATGCTCATGTGGAAGTACACGTTTATTTTGTAGAGGCAAGAGAAGAAGCACCTAAAAAGGGAGAATTCTGCCTCCTTATTAGGGCTTTGACATCACAGGGGGTAGACAGTCTCACTTCATAACCTCCTAAAAGTGTGATCTCCAATACAATCAAGGGCAAGGAAGTGAACAGACAAGTTCTTTTTAAAAAATCACCATTATATCCAGGAAAAAAAGAATAAAAAAAATCCAGTCCTTCAAGTCACCAGCACAGTATATTTTATATTATTTATTTGCATAATTACTCACTATGGGGTAATTAGAACACAATATCATCCTCAGTAAGTTCCAAGGAGATCCTGAAAAAGCAGGAAGAGCACAGAAGTTCCAGCTCCAGCATACTAAAATTTCATTGTCAATCTGCATTAACTGTCGGTGGGCAACTGTGTGGCAAATGAGGTTTAATGTTGATAAAGGTAAAGTTATGCACCTGGGGGCTAAGAATATGCATGCATCATAGATACTAGGGGGAGTACAACTGGGTGAATCCATAGTGGAGAAAGGTCTGGTTGTTCTGGTAGATCATAGGTTTAATAATAGCATGCAATGCCAAGCTGCGGTTTTCAAAGCAATAAAAAGTCTCTTCTTGTAATAACAGAGGCATGGACTCCAGAGAGAGAGAGAGATATCATTTTGCCCCTGTACAAATCATTAGTAAGACCTCATCTGGAATAAGCAGTTCAGTTCTGGGCACCAGTTCTCAAAAACAGATACAGTATCAGGAAACCAGAGAAAGTGCAGAGAAGAGCAACCAAACTGCTAAGAGGCATGGAGGAGCTCAGCTATGAGGAAATATTACAGGAACTGAATTGAGAGGAGGAGATCAAAAAATCGCACAGGTGATCAAATACCGCCAAAAGAAAGCTCTGTTTGTGGGAAAAAAAGGACGCCAAATTCGTTTAGGTACAGCGTCGCACGACCGCGCAATTGTCCGTTAAAGTCACGCAGTGCCGAATCGCAAAATACCCCCTGGTCGTTTAGCAGCCAAATACTCCGGGGCTTAAGTGGTTAAGGGGGGATATAATCAGTGTTGGGGGTAACTAGTTACAAAGTAACTAATTACAGTAACTACATTACTTTTTTTGGTAACTAAGTAAAGTAACTAGTTACAATACTAATATTGGTAACTACACTACTTTACAAGGCTATAGGAAGTAACTACACTACTTTACTAGGCCTATAGGAACGCGCTTTCCTGCGTTACCCAAGCCGTGTGATACAATCGTTATTTCGAAGAATAGAGAGGGATGAAGTTTATGACTTTTTGTTGCACTTTATGTTTTATTCTGTATTTTCAGGTTTTGTTCTCATGTTTTCCAAAGCCTGTGTTTATACAATAAACTCTATGCAGAAAGAGTGTCATGTATCTTCTTCTACACGGTCAATTAAGAAAGAAGAAAGTAAAGTAATAAGTAGTGAAGTTACTTTTCAAATGCAGTAACTAGTAAAGTAATCTCGTTACAATTTACAGAAGTAACTAGTAACTAGTTACATTTTTTGAGTAACTACCCCAACACTGGATATAATCAGCATGTACAAATACATAAGGGGTCCATATAGTGAACTTGGTGTTGAATTATTCACTTTAAGGTCATCACAGAGGACAAGGGGACACTCTTTACGTCTAGAGAAAAAGAGATTTCGTCCACAAATATGGAAATGTTTTTTCACAGAAAGAGCTGTGAAAATGTGGAACAGATTCTCTCCGGAGGTGGTTCTGGACAGCTCAGTAGATTGCTTTAAAAAAGGCCTGGATTCTTTCCTAGGTGTAGCTAATATAACTGGGTGCTAGTATTTATAGGTAAAGTTGATCCAGGGAATATCCGTTTGCTTCTTGGGGGATCAGGAAGGAATTTTTCCCCCTGCTGTAGCAAATTGGATCATGCTTTGCTTGGGTTTTTCGCCTACCTCTGGATCAACTGTGGGTATAGGATTGTGTATATGGGATTGTATGGTTGTGTTTTCTTTTTAGATGGACTTATGTCTTTTTTTAACCTGACTAACTATGGTTAAAGATTTAACAGAACATACTGTTTTATATACAGCGTATACTGTACTGGTGCATGACAGTATTTCCCTGCAAAGCATTCTCGTTGAGGCTAGTAGGTCTCACCATTCAGCAGGGAAACATTCTGGCTGTAGTAGTACAGATAATGACGGCTTAAACTGCCCCTTAGTTCTTAAAGAAAATTTCTCCTTTCATCAGAAGCTGTGTTTGCTAATTCAGCAATTACTCAAGGAGGTATTTTTATTGTTGAAGAGAAGGAATAGACATAATAGGGGGATATAAGGTTAGCAAGAGAGGAAGATCCACATTTAAACAAGTTGTAAACGAACCCATGAGATAAGGTGATGCACATTAACTGTTCACCATGATCAAGTCCTAGAGGACAACTTACATACGTAGTAGACAAGGACCAAGGGAACACAAAAACATATTTTACCCCGCATTATCACATAGGTACTGTATAGGTTGTGAAAAACAATACAAAATTATTACAAAATATAGAACTAACTTTAGATACATAAAAAAGAAATGGAACATATATAGAATAAGGGTTAAAAAAAGGTGGATGGGCCATCTTATCTTTTCCTGCCATCACTCTTCTATATTTTATGACATTTTAAACTTATAAGTACAAATTTCAAATGCAGACTTCTCTTTCCATCATTGGTCCAGCTTGCTCAGAGATGGGAAGTGCTTTCATCCTGTGGCCTATACAACAGTACCAATGTGCCAGCCCAAGCCATAGAGATTAATGGGCGTGTCAGTCTCCAGGGATTTACATGGACATGGCTTCTATGACCTGTAGCAGGTGCATGCAGAGGCTGCTAGCTGGTTTCAGGTTTTAAACACTGCCTGGTCCTGGGTTAGCATTTGAGGTCCATACACCTGTTAACTAACTATATAAGGGAAACTAGGGAGTTCTCTAGGGAGAGTGGTCGTTTTTTTAATCTAAATGTGCAGGTTACCTTTTTTCGTATCAAGAACTTAATTGGAAACATTTTTGAAACCAAATAATACAAACAATAGTGGTATTAGAAGAATCACAGGCCTCTCGGCCAAAGTGCAGTTTTGAAATGTATATTGTTATTACTTTAGAATTTTGTATTGCATTACTAATGTTTTTATATTGTAAATCACCTGAGTTCTGCTAATCAATAAATAAACCAATTTCAATAATTGTCCCGAAAACAATGAAATAAAAGTGCACAGTGAGTGTAAAACAATGAAAAATCTTCCACCCTAGGATCGTGAAAATAAGTGTCAAGACAGACCAGGAACCTGCATCAGATGGACAAAAATGCAGGCTTGTCAAATGAATATGACCCCCTAATAATAGAGAAGTTATAAAAGGCGTATGTCATAAAAATATATACCAGCCATGTCTCCTCAGCTCCTTCTCAGAGTTATTACATAGCCCGGTTGTTCATATATAACCAACTGCAGCCACCAGCCACATATGCTCAAAAACAGAAACAATAGTAGATGCTCCGCACAAAGATCCAGTGACACCTTTTATTCACATGTAACTCACACTTACAAAGATCACTAAGTTGTTGAATATATGCACAGATAATCACAGTATGACCATATATGATTATGTTTGATGAGCGTGATGTGATTACATGTATTTTTAGTGCTGCACATTGGTAATTGATATTGGTATTTATCATATAGTGACATTTTGAATGGAGTAATACTGCAGCTGCATTAGTTTGGATTTATTCAATAGTTTAAAATTTTGGGTTTGTGTATTTTTTTGTTTGCTGCATTTTTTTATATTTAAAGCACGGAGTAGGGATATATAATTTATATGTTTCTACTGCCACAGATGTAGTATTTACGTTGGTGGAATTAAAAGTGTTAATTCCTAACAGAATATTAGTTTGCTCAAACATGGTATATAATAAACAGTTGGCATGTTTTTCATAAAATACTATTTTTTTTCATCATTTTCTGCATCTCAGTGCTCCTGATCCACTCTAGCCATTCCTTTTTACATACTTGCATGCAGCATGGGCTGCATATCATTGCTCAAAAGTAGCTTTCAGTGGACCATGCCTACTTAATGTGTGTTGACACAGGAGCTCATTGTCACCACCATGTGTGCATATGACAACGGAAGAGCACAAATGGAAGATGTTCGTCACCCCATAAAAGTGCTTAACCACTTAATCCCCGGAAGATTTTACCCCCATCCTGACCAGGGGGTATTTTGCGATTCGGCACTGCGTGACTTTAACGGACAATTGCGTGGTCGTGCGACGCTGTACCTAAACAAATTTGGCGTCCTTTTTTTCCCACAAACAGAGCTTTCTTTTGGTGGTATTTGATCACCTGTGCGATTTTTTGATCACGCGCTATAAACAAAAAAAGAGCGTCAATTTTGCAAAAATAACAATATTTTTCACATTTTTTTATATGAAATTCCCCCCAAAAAAATGTAAAAATCAAAATTTTTTAACATTTTCGGCCAATTTGTTTTATGCTACCTATGTTTGGTAAAAAAAAATCGCAAAAAGCGTATTTTGATTGGTTTGCGCAAAAGTTATCGCGTTTACTAACAAAGGGAAAGATTTTTGTCATTTTTGTTGTTTTTTTTTTTAACGCGTAATGGCGGCGATCTGCGATTTTTTTTGCGGTACTGCGACATTGCGGCGGACAGATCGGACCCTTGACTGACATTTTTGACACTTTTGGGGTTACCAGTGACATTTCTACAGTAATCAGTGCTATATATATGCACTGTTACTGTAAAAATACACTGGTAGTGAAGGGGTTAACTTTATTTGGGAGGGAGGGGCTGTGTGTGTCCCTAGGGGCGTGCTTTCTACTGTGATTGGCTGTGGTTTCAGCTGTAAGGACACTGATCAACGGATCTACATAGTAGATCCATGTGATCAGTGTCTTTGCAGCGAGGAGAATGACAGGCAGCTTGTTTACACAAGCTGCCTGACATTCTCCCTCTCCCCCGCCGATCGCCGAGTGGCCGGCGGACATTGGGTCCGCTGGTCACACGCGTGGGGGGGTCCGTGACCACGCGGGAGCGGGAGCGGGAGCGCGCCTCCGGGGGCGCGCGCTCGCTCCCTAGACCCTCACAAGCAAGCAACGTAGCCCTACGTTAGTTTGCCTGTGAGGGGCTGACCGCCGACGTAGATAGTCGTGCGGCGGTCGGCAAGTGGTTAAACAAGGACCTTTATGGCAAGATCACTAGTTATATTAATAAACACAGCATATTCAAAACATTTAAAAACAAATATCAAAATGTAATTAACATGTTACATTAAAAAAAAAAAAAAAAACTCTTTGAACAGGTAACAGCATATGCTCTTATGTAGATACTCATTTTTTGTATTCAGTTCTCTTTATTTATTCAGTTATTCACATATCTTTGCTATATATATATATATATATATATATATATATATATATATAAGCTGCTTAGGTGGCATGACTTATGATGAAATGCTGGACGATTACCTTCCTCTTTTTCATGTCCTATGCTCTTTATCATGCAAAGTGCTCATCAGGAAAGGGTTCAAAGACAGTGCATAAGAAGTCAGTGATACATAGGTATAGCAAATAAACTTATACAAGCAAATTGATAGGAATTTCACTTTTAGGAGCTAACAAATTGTTCTATTTTTATTATATTTAATGTTGATATAAACTCTTACATATACCCAGTAAAGTGAACAGCCTCAGATTATGCACAGAGATGAGAAAAATCTCCCTACATAAGTTTTACATGTATATCGGCTGCCTTCAGCTTTCTATATTCTTAGATAATGCACATTGGGTTCCAAATTGTTCCTCCTGTTTCAGCAGTGGGAGGGGGGTCTAGGCATACACTGTGTGTGAGCTGATTGGAGGACAGCTACACAACCCCCCCCCCCCCTCTACATAGGCAGAGGAATAAAGAAACTTGCATAGCTGTGCTGTGAATAGACAAGCTCTCTGCTTATCTGTCTCTAAGTCCCTTCCCCGACACAAATCTTCAGCTGCTTTTATTTTGTGTGTCGGAGAACTTGTCAGAAGTTATCATGCTGATAACAGAAGAACAGAGCAGCAGAAAGACACAGGATTTGGGGGTTTGGAGAGCGATAGGTAAACACTAAAGATATATGTGCCCATGTCAGATTTCATGAATGGGGTTTACATCCACTTTATCTAAGAATACAGGTTTGACAAAGCGATAGAGAGATTTGATTTCAAATGAGAGATAGTCCTTCCAAATAAGGGACAGTTTGGAGCTATGCTTCAAGAAAATGTTATTTTTACTTATTTCCCCCTCCCTTTTAGTCCTGGTGACATGACAGGAACTCAGGAGAGGACATGACAGAAATTACATTTTGGCAGAACTTGCAATCTTTTGTAACTTTACCAAAAACCAAAAAAAAAAAAAAAGCGCATTCTGGGTGGAGTTCTTTTGTAATTTGAGGCTTTCTACTTCTGTTCTAGTGTTGTTAGTGTGCTAGTGTTCTAGGAAATAGGTAAAAGCAGACAGTAGACCTGGCAATAGAACACTGAAGACAGCTGGTAAATGCACTTATAAACGTCCATGTATGTCTGTGCCTTATGTAAAGCAGGTGTCTTTTTGGGATTCCTAAAGTTAAACTGTTGCAGTATAACATCAGGCACTGATAGGTTCCTACAGGTACAATTTCTAATTCAATCCTAAGTAGTGTGTGTAGGGAGCCCTCCAATCCCAGATTCATTATGTAACTGCTGCCTCAGCTTTGCTTATTTCATTGTTTTAGCCTGCTCTTGTCAGTCCAACGACCAGTGAGAGTTAATTTACAGGCTGCTTAGATACTTTCTGCAAGTGGTGGGATTGGCGCATAGTACCAAGCCAAGAACAGTCCAATGCTGCACTGCTCTTTCACGATCCAGAGGCTGTCCGACCACACAACCTAGAAACTGTGGCAGGTTCCCTTTAAACCAGGGGTGGGGAACCTAAGGCCCGCGGGCCGTATGCGGCCCCCGAAGCCATCTGATCCGGCCCTGCCATTGGGCTGCCTCCAGAGGGGAAGAGGAGAGGTAACGCCTCCTGATTACACACAGAGCGGGTTCCTCTGCTTACCCGGCGCAGCTGTTGTCATACAAAGTCACGCCTCCTACCTATGATAGACAGCACAGTGGTGACGTCTAGCACAGGAGTTGGTCCAGGAGGTGTGACTTTGTATGATAGTGCCCGCGCCAGGTAAGTAGAAGAACCCTGCTCTGTGTGTAATCAGGAGGCGCTCTAATCCCCATGCGCTCTGCATTGATTGGGGGCACTAATCACTCTGCATTGATTGGGGGCACTAATCACCCTGCATTGATGGGGGCACTAATCACTCTGCGTTGATGGGGGCACTCAACCCTCTGCATTGATGGGGCCACTCATCCCTCTGCAATAAGGGGGGCACTAATAACTCTGCATTGATGGGGGCACTAATCACTCTGCATTTTGAGAGGGGAAACCTGGAAAACCAGTTGCCAGTTGCAACATCATCAATACCAGCTAACATCACACCCCTCACCAAAGGGAAGCAGTTGCAGCCATCACATTAGGGGTGAGTTAATAAAATGTTTGACCAAATATAACAGGCACATTTTTAAGCTGATAATTTTGTACGGCCCCCGAATGATTTTAAAAATACCCAAATGGCCCTCGGCAGAAAAAAGGTTCCCCACCCCTGCTTTAAACTATCAAGTTAACTAGTAATATTATGTAGAACTAAATGCAAAATTTCTCATTTTTCATTTTGAATAGAGGAAGGGAGGGTTAAATGCCATCTCAATTTTTCTGCCATCTGTGTCCTATTGGGGAGATTTCCCTTTGCTTCCTGCCCCATAGCAAAAATGTATTTGATCTCCTGTGCGATTTTTATTTTTTGCTCTATAAACAAAAAAAGAGTGACAATTTTGAAAAAAAAAAAAATATATATTTTTTACTAACTACGGGAAAGATTTATGTCATTTTTATTGCTTTTTTTTTTTTTACTAGTCATTTTTTGCAGGACTGCGACTTTGTGGCGGACAGATAGGAGCCCTAACTGACATTTTTGACACTTTTTGGGGGACCAGTGACATTACTACAGTAATCAGTGCTAAAAATATGCACTGTTACTGTAATAATGACACTGACAGGGAAGGTGTTAACACTGTTGGTGATCAAGGGGTTAAATGTATGCCTCGTGGACCCATTTGTCTTGAATCAAGGAGGTCCACGGATCCAGAAAGAAGCAAAGATGTCCTTCCACGCCAGATACGGGTGAGTGTGCCCCTTCAGACAGAAGCGGGCTTGTCTGTGGTCCCGGAGGAACCCTCTCTCGACTTACCAGACCAGGGCCTCTTGGAACCCCCTGCGGGGTTAAGGGCTGACTTTGATCCCGAGGGACCAAAGCACCGCCTTTGGGCCGAGATGAAAGGGCCACGTTTGCGACGAGACTCTTTGTTCCTGGTAGTCTGTGGAAGTAGAGTACTCTTACCTCCGGTGAGCCCCTTAATTACCTCTTCCATAGAAGCTCTGAACAAGCGGTCTCCTACAAAAGAGAGATCAGTCAATACTTTCTTGGAAGCATGGTCCGCAGACCAGTATTTCAGCCATATCATGCAGCGAAGAGTCACCGATGTCACGGACAACCTACAGGCTAAAGGGGGCCGCATCTGGAGAGGCATCACAAATGTACTGCAACCCCTGGACCAACTGGCCCGCCAGCTCCGTCATGTCAGGAGGGGACTGTCCCCCTACCAAATCCTGGTGCAGAAACTTAGTCCATTCTGTTAAGGTCTGGGAAACCAAGGTTATGGCAAAAACCGGCCACAGAAACAAGGTATCGGACCAGAGATTCAGGTCTCCTGTCAATGCGGTCCTTAAAGTACGGAGAGTACTCCACTGGGAAAAGGGTGGCTTTATTCAACCTGCAAACTTGTGAGTCCACCACAGGTGGTACTGTCAGTTTCTTTAACAGGGACTCTTCAAAAGGATACCTTCTAGCAAAGTGTTTAGGGACCCCAACAGTGCGTTTGGGGGAAACTTAATGAATAGCGACAATGTTGTCGAAATAAGTGGGAAAGGGGAAAACCTTTGCCACTTTGGAGGCTCTGTGGGTACCAAATTGCACCGGTGCAGCCGATGCAGCAGTAGCTGCGTCCTCCAAGATCAAAGTTTCCTGCACTGAAATGATCAGCACATCCACTAGCGCTTTTTCATGCGCGGCTGTAGTGGAAGAGAAATCATCCTTACTATTAGAGCACTCAGGTTGCGTGGACGCAGACCCAGCAGGGTGACATGCATCCTTGGTGGCCAAATCAACCACAGAATCTGAGGAGACTGAGGATGCAAGTGAAGGTGGAGGATGCTTTTTGCTCGTCCTGACACAAGCTCCAGGGACTCCATGGTTAACCTGGAGACCGCCAGCAAAAAATTAAAAAAATTGCTGTAAAAATTCCCCCCACTGCTGCACCAGCGGTACCACAAGTCCCAGCGCACCAAATACTGATAACAGAAAGAGAGAACCAGCCAGCACCCACAGGGACTTACCACCCCCTCCTCAGATGCAGAGCCAGAGAGCCAGGCTGCACGCCGTGCGGCAATCCAAGAGAAAGAGGAAGTACAGGAACTGCCACTAGAGGCCTACTGCCGATTTACAGCTCCATAGGCTTCAAAAACATGGCTGACATATGATAGCAATGGGAAACTACAAGAAAATAGCTTCCGGACTACACAAACATGGCCACCGATTATACATGCAGCCATCCACAGCAAAATGTCAGCTACACGCGGCTCCCTGGACCCCCAGAGAACTCCCAGGTACACTTGGACAACAAGGGGGGACCCCGCCAGGGACCCTCACCAGGACCATCCCCCCAAAAACATTGTTTTGCGCAGATGGCCCCCCCGACCCCCAGCACCTGCTTAACACCTCCAAACAGAAAAGACAGGCATGAGTCCATCGCCCAGTCCAGCAGTTGATTGTAGTTCTCACAGGAATAGACATTAAAAGAAAAAATTCAGTTTAAAAACAAAAAAATGCTAGGACCAGAGATCTCAGCAAGGAACTAGGTCCTTACTCCTGACTAGGCAGAAAAAAAACTGAAGACCTATAGCATGAAGTGGGAGTATACCCCCTGCTACTGCCCTATAGGCGAAGTCAAACTTTTTTCCGACTAGTGTCCTATTCCTGTAGGGGGCAGCATAAACCCAAGGGTCTTGAAGATCTGGAGCTGTGCTTTTCAATGAACGAAAGAGAAATAAAGTTTTACATGTTTTCTTTATTCGTTAAAATTAATTGCTTATAATCATTAGTAGTTTAGGAGCAATGACTATATGTACTATTCTAAATTAATTAGTAAATAGAGTTCCACTCACTAAAACTGCAGCTTTAATTAAAACAGTTACATCATGGATATTCAGCTTTCCTCATCCTCTTATTACTTCTTCAACCTTCCAAAAATATCTTTTCCTTTCCATCAGATCCTGTTCAGCAAAATGCTACTTCTCCATGGTTAAAATTATTGCCTTACTTCATTTTTTAAAAGTAGTACTGCAATCTCCACAAGAAAAAAAGGAGAAGAGTGCCCAGGACATGAGAATCAATCTTTCACATTTGAAAATAAGATCATGTCCTCATTTCTCAAGGACAACTGGAAACACTATAAGCAATTGTTGCCTATTCATTTATGTTGCTGTTAGTTTCCAGTAGTTACATGTTCATTTAACATTAAGGTCATATTCACACTTGCGTACTTTAGCAGCAAACGCCCATGTGAGGGCCATGTTTGCACAGGAGTCGCATTCATTTCAATTAGGATGCAGTAGCTGCAGGGATAGGGGCTGCCTGCACAGAAATGAATGGATCACTCACGCATCCCCGTGCAGTGCACGGGAATACGCTGCGTTACTCCCATGTGAACAAAGCTGTACTCTAGCCTTACTTTCAGTCTTGCACAGTTGTTTATGCTCCTCTCCTGAAAATAGTTAGTTTGATTTCATTGCAAGCTGAACTTCCCATAGTGTGCATTAAAATCTCTAGCAAGGCAGATAAAATCTGCCTCATTTTTGCACTGAAGCACACCCAGCATCATCAAAGTCTTTCCTTCCCAGTATTTCCCCCAGCTTTCCCCTTTCATTAGTTGGATTTAAACTCTTTTATTAAGAACAATTGAGTACTGTCTGTGATATTTTTAAAATTTGCACTAACATCCAAATTTTCAGGACAAGCTTTCGGGTTGTACCCCCATCTTCAAGGTCCAAGCAGTAACTTGAAGAAACGGGTACACCCCAAAAACTTGTCCTGAAAATTTGGATGTTAGTGCAAATAAAAAAGTATTACAAACAGTACTCAATTGTTCTTGTTGCATATGCACTAGTACCGCTACAATCACCTAAAATTCTTTTAACCATAAAGGCACAGCATTACACGCAGACTTTATCTATGGTGATGTGCATGTCTGCCTAAGAGGGCCCACCCCCCCCCCCAAATCTATGGCATAGATCCCCTTTAGAGCAGGGTCCCCATAGATCCCCCTTTAGAGCAGGCCAGGGCAGGTCCCCCATAGATCCTCCTTTACAGCAGGCCAGGGTGAGGTCCCCCATATAGACCCCCCTAACAGCAGGCCAGGCAAGGGCAGGTTCCCCATAAAGTAGTTCCCCTTTACTTAGTCTTCTCAGTCATTAGTACTACTACTCTTACCTTTTTTTTTACCTGTCCCCAGACCCAGGCAAGATTTTCCTGCAGCACCACAGACCACACTTCAGGCTCTCTGGCCTCTCCCCCTTCTTCTTTGCTGTCCTCCTCCTCGCCACGCCGCCTCAGGCTGCCTGCAGCCTGACTGTTCTCTGCTGGTTCTCTCCTGCGCTGCGCTGGGTGGCCACTGCACAGTAAAGTGCCTCCCCCAGACAGCCCATCACCAAGAGATCACTCTGCACACCGGTCTCCACCACCACTCACTCCACAGTGGGCGGCGCCGGCTGGATCTATTTCTACATTGGATTTGGTCTGGAGCTGAGTGGCCGAGTCGCCAAGCCGAGGCCAGCCAGGGGCAGAGCAGACTCAGCAGCGGCCATGGCGGACCCTGCAAGGACCGCCGATCCCTGGACAGGGCACGAGGGTGATTAGGGTGTGCCTGGGCACACCCGGCGCGCAGCCTATGGTTAAGAGTATTACTGTGGCAGGGTGCTGTGTTGTTTTCAGAAAGCTATGTAAAGTATCCTGCCAGCCCCTTTCACCCACCATGATCTGCCTGCATTGCAAGGAGAGGAACAGAAACCCAGTGATAACATCACTGGGTCTAAAAGAATCTATATAATCGAAACTGAAAAGGCTTTATTTAAAAATGTTATTACCATACTGCTGGTGGTGGACAAGGGACAGCAATATATAAGCAGTCTAAACTTCAGCTGTAGTATGTATCCTCATTGGCTGTAATCCAATAACCTTTTTTATGAATTGTTTATCCATTGATATGGCATTTTGGCCCACCAGATCTGTTTTTAAACATGATACACTCAAATATGATTACATACTATACAAAGATCACCATTATAAATATTGAAAAACTGCTTGTCCTCTTGTTTCTATCCTACTATTAGGATCAGATCCCAGGAACTGCTATCTTGAATACCACCAGGCCCAGAGTTTAGCTACCTTCAGTATTGAATGGGAGCTTCGTTTCTCCTCCCTGGTCCTTGCCAATTTTGTTGGAGGTTTGAAACCCAAATTGAAGCCCCCTACAGCAGCAAAATTGCTATTGGTATGTACCCACCAACCACTCTCAGTTGGCGGCATCCATCGTTAAAACATTGCAGAGTTTTCCACTAATGATGACTTCCAATTTACATGAAAATTCCCTATCTTCTTAGGATCAACCCATGTATAAAAGCAGAGTGGCCCTCATAGTCTTGCTTGGCAAAACCCCATCACATTTTTGAAGGACTAACTTCTGACTTTAGGTATAATATTTTCCCACACAGAAGAAACACAGAAAATGTGATTTGGGTTGTCTGATGTTACGCTGTAATTGTCATTTCTCTGCTATGTAGGTTCTACTAAAAGGTATTGGTTTGCAGATGTGTGTTGTTTATGACTGCCCTCAAACAGTATATAAGGGCTTAAAATTCCCTCCTGTAAGTGTGGGTAGCACTGCAGCCCCTTTCCCACAAAGGTTAATGTTCCAAGGAGAGGACCACTGATCATTGCTCCTGTTACTAAAGTCTCCTATACACGCAACGAATTTCCGCCGACCGGTCGTCCGTCTTTTGTCCAGAGTGGTGTCTGTAGGTTGGAATGTGCTCTAGACTCCACACAAATTTTCCCGCACGACAGAATTCTACTTCAGAAGTGATGTCATGTGTTGGATTGCTTTCATTGTGTTCTTTCATCTCTGAGCATGCCTGGTCTTGCTCATAAGATTTTTCCCCATTGAAATCTGTACTAATGAGACGAAAATCGGACGTGCTTTGACGGTCGACAAAAATTTTATAGCCTGCACATCAGGATTTTTTCGGCCGAAAAGTTGGAGTCGGTTGTCAGAAGCATCATACTAACAAGCCGAAAATCGGCAGATCGGTCGTCGGACAAAATACCTGGCCGAATTTCCACTCGTGTGTACGGCCTTAAAGCTAAAAAGCAAGACAAGCTATAATAAATAGATATTGTTCAGCATTGTCATGTATGTCCCCCTCGGTCATGTAAGGCCCTTGATGTAGACTTGAGCTTCAGATACTCTCATGCTGCTATAGGGTACGGTAGAGTCCTCACTTTAGGAGGTATAACCACTCCACGCTGGACTCTTATTTGAGCACACTGGTTGTCAATCAAAAGCAAGCAGAAGCCTGCCGAGAAAAATAAATTGCATGTGCCTAAAAAATTTCACAGCTGCACACGTTTTAAATATAATCTCTGATATTTATGTGGAAACCATGCAGAAATGCATGGTCAACTAGAGTGGTTTATATGTGTCAGAAAAAAAGACATGACAATCTGACTGGAACTGCCCTGATAGTAGCAGCATTATCGGAAATGTGAATGCAAGTAAAGTGAACTGATGTCACAGAACACAGGGATATAAAGCAACATGTCTGGCTGGGTTTTGGACTCAAATTTAAAATATGGACAACATACAAATCTAATGAAATGAGTAAATAATAGTACAGACTTTAAAGTCCTTTATTGTCGCAGTAGCCAGGTAACTTAATTTTGTGCAATGAAGGATTTAATTTATTGCCAACAGAGTGGGATTTAATTATTTTTCCTTAACTTTTTTTTAATGGTTTGTTAATGTTTGCTAAAACTTTATTTAAAGAAAACTTGACAACATGACCCAAAAACCATGCAAAGTAATGCAACACATGCAATGAGTGACAGTGTATCCAGTGTCCAGTAAGTATTCCTAAAAGTATTTTATTGTTTGCTTTAATCATTTTTTTTATCACATAGTAACTATGCCTGGTTTTAGCTGGAAACATCTGCCATCCCCGCAAATCCTAGCCTGAAAGGGGCTGAGAAAATTCTGCAGATATTCTGTGGTATTTTATGAAACTCAGTTCCTGTTGAAGCCTTGAGAAACTAACCTTATCTCCTGCCTTTAGAGGACCAGAAGAAGCCAGCTGCCACATAAGCACTGGAGCAACTTCCTCCATTCCTGCTTTGTTTCCACAAAAGATGGTTTATGTGAAATTACAGCTACAGCATATCTGCCTAAAACACTCCTATATCTGAACCTGTTGCCTTCTCGAATGCCAAGCAGCCTCTGTTTACCTGACACTTACATGATGCTTAATGTTGGCCAAACAAAAAAAGTCAGTTGAATCACATCAGGATGCATTAATAAATGCATTTATTTATTTCCATATAAGTAGGTAGCGTTGAGGTTGATTTGCTAAACACAAATATACAGTGCATTGAAAGTCCAGTTGCTCTAGATCCAAAGAGAAGCTCTAAAATGAGGGGAAGCTCTGCTGATTTCTATCATCCAATCATGTGCAAGCAAAAATGCTGTATTTTTATTTTCCTTGCATGTGATTGGCTATTTTTTGCAAAGTGAAGCTTTACCTTATCTACTAAGCTCTGGAGCAAGTATACTTGCAAGGCACAGTATATTTGCCTTTAGTAAATCAACCCCAATGTGACAAAATGCCTTCTTTACCTATGGTTGGTACAACAGTAGCTCAAACCCCATTTAAATATAATACATTTGCCAAAGATAGTCAGAGACGTGATATACTGACACCACTCTTTCTTTTTATGTAACAGTTTTAATAGGCACTACAAGTATAAACAAGCAAATATTAATTACACGATATTAGTGATTCACACAGTATATTTATACTTTACAAAAAACACAGTGTGAATACACCCCCCCTATCATCTTCATCCAAGGAAGTTGCCATCTTAGCCTCTGTTTAACCCGCAACTGCCATGATGCTGCACATGTGATCAGCCATTGGATGGTTTGACAGTTTGGTTGGATGCACAACCAATGTGACAGCTAGTATGCCGGGAATATTAACTGTTTCTCATCAAATCCATGGGTTTACTTACACTTTAATACAATTTGTTTCAACTTACCCATGTAGCTGAAGTCAAGGTGTTAGTAACGATTTACTAACGAAAGTTGCACAAGGCTAAGGGGAGAAGTTATACTGCATACCTGATTGTATCAAGAAATGAAGTTTGTACTTACAAGTAATGTCCTAGAGAACCAGATCTCCATTTTGACTCTATTGGTGCAGTGGCAGACTGCAGCGTATTGACAACCAACCCTCCCACAGGGGAAATCACTTTCTATCCCCCCTACTCCGATCTCACTTTCCTGTTCCTTGCTAATCTTTTAATATGACATCATCCCACCTCTATAATTGTTGGTATAAGTCCACCTCAACCGCTAGGAGTCAAAAATGATGCCCTGGTCGGTTTTATTTAGGGGAGGTAGAATGAAGCTGCTGATTCCTTTTATTCAGATATGAACTTCCCTATTAAACTATTGGATACATCTACAACTAAACTTTTTGTACTGGATTATTAACTACTCATCCCTTTGTTCATGACTACTGTAATTTCTCTGGAGTGGAATGTATGCATCTGTTCTATGCCAAGTTGGTGACAGTATCAGTTGTCTGTCATGTGACGTTAAAAATAGTCAAAAAAAAAAAAAAATGAAGTTGAAAATGTTGTACTATGATATTTTACTTTGGTTGTTTGCATCAATGCTTTTGTACCTACAGAACATAAACAGTATTGTATGGAAAACTGGGACACACCACAGACCTAACCAAAATTGGGTTGCACTCATGCAGTTATTATGCAAAAAATATGTTGCCTTTAAGGAAATGTGAAATTCCTGTGTATACAACAGCTTTATCTGTACACCTGGATGTGCATCTGTTGGCAAGGCAAGCTATTCAGGATTACATCTACTATAAATGTAAGTGCAGTTACACCGGTAACTGTGGTTCCCACCTGACATGCACGGTTCATCTAAAGCAAATAAACACATTTTGGCTTAAATATGGGAACTAAAATACACGGCCAGAGTAGCCATAGTTATTTGCCAACACTTTGAAACTCTCACAATTTACAGAGGATAGTATCTGCGAAATACAGCAGTGCTAGTAGGCATTGCTTAACTCTGGGCACATCAAGCAGTGTGTCCACACCTGGCATATGAGGCTGCCAAGAGAAACAAATACAACCAGATATGGTGTTTGGCTTCAATTTAATAATGTATCTAAATCTGCTAGCTCTCCACAAGATTAAAGTGGTTCTAAAGCCTCAAGGTTTTTTACCCTAATGCATTCTTTTCATTAATGTAAAAAACCTGTGCTGCAGGAGCCCCCCAGCCCCCACCCCTTATTCTTACCTGAGTCCGATCCAATCCATTCCTGGGGGCACTGTCCAAAGAGGTGGGGCCTGGAGCGCTGGTCGGGGGACCCCAGATAAGGAGAATTTCGGGGTTGCTCTGTGCAAACCCATCCCTTTAACAATGCAGCTGTCTGCTGTGCCCCTTTATCCAGAGTGTGGACACTCTAATAAAGAAGATGTGTTACTGGCTAGATCACTAGGTGAAAAGAGAGGGAAAAAAAAGAAAAAACAATGCAGCCACCACATCTAGTAATTAATTAGCTGCAATATACTACATTTTTGGTTTTAGGTTTAACATGATATTAACCTCCTGGGCGGTAATCCCGAGTGTGACTCGGGGTGGATTTTTTAGGTTAGGATCGGTATCCCTGAGTCACGCTCGGGGTAGATGTGCAGAGCGCAGCGGTGTCTCTTACCTTGTCCTGGCGATCCAGTGATGATCTCTCATTGCTGTGACTGCCAGCCGAGAGTCCCGCCGCTCGTCTGTCGGTCCGATAACTTCCTAGTTCCGTTCCCTGCAGCAGCAATGCTGCATGGGAGCGGAACTAGGGAGGAAAAAAAAAAAAAAAAAAAAAACGTTGCACAAAACACATAACACATTTTTATATATATATATATATATATATATATATATATATGCATATATATATATATATATATATATATATATATATATATATATATATATATATATATGTATATATATATATATATATATATATATATATATATATATATATATACCTATATACACACGTATATATATATATATATATATATATATATATATAAAATTATATTATTGATTCGATTATAATTCATGCGTTATATAATATATATATATATATATATATATATGTGTGTGTGTGTGTGTGTGTATATATATATATATATATATATATACACACACACATATATATATATATATATATATATATATATATATATATATATATATATATAATATATAACGCATGAATTATAATCTAATCAATAATATCATTTTATTATATATATTATATATTATATAATAAAATTATATTATTGATTTGATTATAATTCATGCGTTTGTGTTTCAAATTTATCACATCTGGGATGTCTACTAGACTCTTGTTTTGGTCAGGTTTAAGTCAGTAATTACTAAGAATTGTAGGCCTGTAATACATAACGCCAATTTTCCATGAAAAAAATTGTACCGCTTTTGGTACAGAATTCCTGACATAATCATACCGCCAGGGAGGTTAAAAGCAATTTTTTTTATTTAAATAACATGTAAAATATGTCATACTTACCTGCTCTGTAAAGTGGTTTTGCACAGAGCTGGTAGCTCCTGGCTCCTCCCTCCCGTCGAGTGCCCCCAGGGCAAGCGGCTTGCAATGGGGGCATCCAAGCATGCATGCTCCCGAGCCATCGCTTTGCATGTCCATTCAGACACAGAACCGCGGCTTGGCCCCACCCCCTGTCTCTTCTCATTGGCTGTCTGGCTGTGATTGACAGCAGCGGGAGAGTCTCTGAGAGCCACTGCTCTCATGCACATTGCTTGATCGAGAGGGAGCTCAGGAAAGTATTGTGGGGGGGGGGGGGCTGGTGGGACTGCTGCATACAGGAGTTTTTTACCTTCATACAATCTATGCAAAAAACCTTCAGCCTTTAGAACCACTTTAAGACCGGAAGGATTTGCCCCCCTTAATGACCAGGCCTGACTCGCCTGACCCACGCATTGGCTTCCCCGCTGCAGAGTGGGGGCGGGAGCTCGCCGCCGGTGGCTGCACTCCCCCCTAGCTTCCCGCACGCGACCGACATCTACGTCGGTTTGCGCAGGAGAGCCACCCTGCCGCAGTAAAAATGCAGCGGGTGGATGGGAAATGGTTAATACTGCTTTAAAATTATTTTGGACTCTTTTATCCAGTTTGGGTCTGGTGCTTCTTTCTTTTTTTTTTTTTTTCTGGTGCTTCTTTCTGTTTTTTAATGTTTTGAAGTTACATTTTAAGGCCAGAGCATTTAGCATTGACATAAACGACCTTTTTAGACAAATCTGCTCATATCATCTGCAAATGGCCTCTCTGATATCAGGGAGGTTTTTAACAGAGTTGCCATATAGTTGAAGCAGTTTTCATTGTCAAAGATGAACTTTTACCATGGGTATCACGCTACCAATTTAAAATGCATAACCACAGGTTTCTTACCGTCTAAGCAGTCCAGAGGTCATTGTATACCCTACAAGGGATGTTTTTTTTTTAATATTCCATTCATCCATAAGGCACTGGACTCTAGATGATTACTGGTTCCTCGTTTCTGTCTGATAGGGTTCTGGGGAATTTTGTTTTACGCACATTTTCTACACTGTTCCTCCCACACACACCGTTTTGCTACATTAAAGTATATTTAAACTTTATTATTTAAATTTGCCATTTTCTCCAATGGCTTTTCCATAGAATTATTTACCTGTTGGGCCTGTAGTATCTTTCCCTGTATTTTAGCAAAACTGCGCTGCAACAGGACTGGAGGAAAGAGGCTTGTGTATGCCTTGTGTATGCAACTACTTACTAAGTAACTAAAAACAAGCCCAAAAACCTTTTTCTATTGCATACTGTATATTATTATACTGTATAATTATATACAGAAATGTATTTGCTGTGGCTCAGTTCTATGTCTTCAATGCATCAAATTTATTTTAAACTGTAAGACTTTTCCCAAATTATGCATTTCTTCATGAGTGTACAACTTCTGTGTCAGTGGTAGATGGATTACTCTAGATAAACCTCCAGTTAAAAAGTTTATCAGCATAGAAGAGATGGACCCAGTAGATAATGATGACTTCCCCTAACAGTAGATTTGATCAGAAGGCGCTACTGCATCCGTCCTGAAAACTCACATACCTCAACTTCCAGTGAAAAAACACAGTTTTTCCTTTAAACTCTATTTTACTAATTATCACATAAAAAATCATACACATAAAGAAATTCTGCTTGGATTTGAATGAATAAATACAAGTAATGCCAAACGGCTATAGTCTTTCCAAATTATGATTGCGAAGTTCTATAGGAGCTTAAAATCTTGTTAGAGACAGGTTCAGGAAGCAGCTGCATGCCCCAGAGACAATAATAAGGCACACTAAGACCTTGTGTGGACAACTGGGAACTTAACACAATTACAATAAAAAAACAGTATCCACTTCCTCTCATCCCTGAACTCTTTCAAAGGTTTAGAACTGCTCGGACCTTCACCAAATTAGACCTCTGAGGCGCCTACAATCTTGTTCGTATCCGGGAGGAAGACGAATGGGAAACAGCATTCAGAACTCAGTTCGGAAACTTCAAATATCTCGTCATGCCGTTCGGATTGTGTAATGCTCCAGCCACATTCCAACACTTTGTGAGTGATATTTCAGAGAATTTCTTGACAACTTTGTGATCGCCTACCTTGATGACATCCTTGTCTTTTCTGCCACCCTGGATCTCCACATAACTCATGTGAAGAAGGAACTTTCTACCTTAAGGAAGCACAATGTCAAGGCATAGAAGTGTGAATTTGAAAGGATGTCTATCCAGTTTCTGGGTCTTAATATTTCTACTGATGGGATCGCAATGGACCCACAAAAGGTGAAGGCAATCCTGGAGTGACTAGCCCCTTCAGACAAGAAAGGCATCCAACGGTTTGTTGGCTTTGCCAACTTCTACCGGAGATTTGTGAAGGGCTTTTTTGCCATTATCGTGCCCATTACCCAGCTGACGTGCCAGCAAGCCCGGTTCCAGTGGTCTCAAGAAGCTCAGGCAGCCTTCGACAAGCTAAAGGGTCTGTTTATCTCCGCACCAGTATAACAGCATCCAGACCGGCCTTGCCCTTTGTGTTGGAAGTGGATGCCTCAGAAGTAGCCACAGGGGCAATTTTGTCTCAGCTCTGTCTAATGCTCTACTCTATCCTGGTGCTTTTTTTCTCTGAAAATGAGTCCCCCAGAAAGGAATTATGATATGGGTGATCGGGAACTGTTGGCTATTGAATTTGCCTTGGAGGAGTGGAGATATTTGCTGGAAGGGACCTCTCATCCCATTATGATTTTTACAGATCATAAAAACATGGGAAGGCGCATGACCTCTCCTGAATGTTCCCGGATACCCCTGAAGCAGCTGAACCAAGTACTATTCTGTCAGCACAAAATTTTTTGCTTATCCAACTAGATTTGACGACATCAATAATATTGTAAGCATCCATCCAGTGTACTGAATCAGAGGTGTCTTCCTTTCTGTGGCACCAGGCCAAGATTTCTGTTCCCCAACAAGTCAGACTTCAGGTCCTAAAGATTTTTCCAACTGGCCGGACATTTTGGAATACAAAAGACCTCGGAACTTGTCCAGCCATTCTTTTGGTGGCCCAATTGAAGACAGGATTGCAAAAGTTATGTCAGCTCCTGTATTACTTGTCAGCGCAACAAGGGGTCCAACACCAAGTCCTGGGGTCTGTTGAGATTGCTACCAATCCCTGAGCAGCCCTGGAAAATGATTTCTTGGACTTTATAGTGGACTTGCCCCCTGTGAAGGGTTCACCATCATCTTGGTGGTAGTTGATTGCATTTCCAAGATAGCACACTTCCTGCGTATGATAGGTACTCCCTCGGCTCTGGAGACAGCAAAGGTGTTCATAAAAGAAATAATCAGGTTGCATGGACTACCAGATAACATTGTGTCTGACAGAGAGGTGAAGTTCACCTCAAGATTCTGGAGAGCTCTTTGCAGGACTTTGTCTATTGAAGTATGTCTATCTTCCGCTTACCACCCACAGAGCAGTGGTCAAACAGAAAGGACAAACCAGACCTTATTAACAATATTAACAATGTTTCTGTACCTGCGCTCATGATTGGGTGTCCCTTCTTCCCTGTTCAGAATTTGCATACAATAATTCAGTGCACACTGCTACTAACCAGTCCTCATTCTGTGCTAATTATGGGTTCCATCCCTCTTTCATGCCAAACTTAACCAGAAGCATCAGTTTCTGCAGTTCAAGATTGATTAAACGTTATTCAAATTATATATATATATATAAAATATGTATTTGTATGTAAATATTAAAGTGGTTCCTGAATGTTTTTTCCCTAATGTATTCTAAAAACCTTCTGTGGCAGAGCCCCTCTCCCCCCCCTCTCTCCCCCCCGCACCCCCTAATACTTACCTGAGCCTGATCTTGATCCAGCAATGTGCAAGAGAGCAGTGGCTCTCTCAGCTCTCCCCTCTCACTGGACAGATTGACAGCAGAGGGAGCCATTTGCTCCCGCTACTGTCAATCAAATTCTGAGATGAGGGAACCGGGGGTGGAGTGCGAGTTTTCCTGTCTGTGTCAATATCTGCTTTCTATGGGGGGCACTCACTGAAGAGGTGGACCTAGGATCATCGGGGGACCCAAGAAAAGAAGGATCTGGACTGCTCTGTGCAATTCCATTGAACACAGCAGGTAAGTTTAACATGTTTATTCTTTTTATGAAACAAAAAATTGAAACTTTTCTATGGCTTTAAATACTGCAATTTTGTTTAACTAGCAGGTAGAGTTTTATTGTCATCTCCTCCAGAGACTGCGTAGTAGTCTGTTTAAAATCCTGCAGTATACAGAGCTCCATAGCTCAGCCTGTATTTTTTACTTGGCAGGCTGCTACTGTTGAGTTGCTTCTTTAGAGACCCATAATGCTTTGAAAATTCATATTAAACAGTTCATATTAAAATAAATATTGTATTCACAACTAGACAAAATGTAACAACTTCGGTCCCCAGTCTTTGTTCTCCCTAAATCCCTTTTAGTCCTAGAGTGTTTTTTTCATTTCACCGCAGTCAAAGTTCTGCACAAAATAACTTTTAGTGATTGTAGTCCATCCTAACATATTATACCTCCTTTTTTTGGGCTAGATAGGGCTTTAGTTTGGTAGCACATTTGGATACATATATTTTTATTTCCTTGCTTTCAATAGTAAAATATTTAAAAAAAAATAATTTTCCTTTCATTTTTTCCAACCCAACATTTATATAATTTGCACACCCCATTAATTTACCACAAAACATAATCAAAAGAGTCTGCTGATTAAAATGATATCACATTAGTGTGACCTTTATGTAAAAAAGAGGAATAGCAAAGCTTTATTACCCTTTAGATGCTACACTGCCATGCATGCAGGGTTTGCACAAATTGTAAGCATAACCATTAACCCTTTACCCTATACAACTGTATGTGTGGCCACAAAAGGGTGGGCCTAACGCCCACACACCACACATATGCATCGCTGGGCAGGCATCGTTTATGTGCTGGGAGCATGTTTACTGCATGCTCCCAGCGCAAGGGCTGAGCTGTCGCACATAAATCTGTAGCTGGCAGGACCGGCTTTCCATCATGTGTCCACTGTGTCATATGATCAATTAATATCAACATGCTACTTATTTAAGATTAAGGTTTTGTTTTTGAACCCCTGGATAGGACAAACTGAATTACAGTATAATGTATGTGTGGTTATGTGTGGTTTTGATATGTTGTCAGAACATAAAATGTTGATTTATGTTGATAATTCCACTGTAAGTATGTTTTGACAGTGAATATACGCTGTGTTGTAGTTTCCAGAAGAGAAAACACATTAGCTTCTCACTTGGCTTTGTAATACAAAATGTCTAAAATTGCATTCTTTAACAGAGAGTCTGATAATGCTTAATGCATTTATTAAAAAAAAAAAAAAAACACACATCTATTTTACAGAAGAAAAAAACGAAAAATAGAGATGCTGGATTCTAGATATAGAAAGCATTCTTCCAGTTGAGAGGTGAATCATAAAGCCAGCATAATTTAGAGGCACCGATTCCTCAATGTCTCATCGCAGGAAAGCTGACCTACCAGGAACACTTAATGAAAAACAAACAAGAAAAAAAACAGCACATGGAAAACCTTGTTGACTGCACAAGTCAATGTGTTCAGATGTATGGTGAAGCGAAGAGCAGAACACTAGCAAATTTCATGCTCGAGAAGAGGAAGAGTCTCCGACTAACTTTCCAAACTACTATAAATACAATTGCTATTTTAATGTAAAATGCAATGGTTCTCTTTTAGGGTTGAAAGATGCGAAAAAGCAGAATAACAGAGGCACTTTATTACCTCTGTAAACTCCTAAACCACATTAATGTAGAGGTAAGTCACAGATGATGTTTATTAGAGGTACCAGCATATAGCATAGCACGCTTTCTGTGCATCTTAGTGCCGTATTTGTAATTTCATATTTAGTGCTAACTACACTTGTGAAAAAATTGGACCAGTGTCACACTAATACCCCCATAAATCTCTATGGGGGGGGGGGGGGGATTGCAAAATACACAATTTGTAATCTAACTAGAAGCTCTTCTACAACATCTCCTGCTTCTGTAGTCAGTCAACCTTTCCTGAGTACAGGCGGTCCCTGAGTTACAAACATCTGACTTACAAACGACTCCTAGTTACAAAGGGAGAGAGACAACAGGAAGTGAGGAAAAATATAGCCTTAGGAAGGGAAATTCACTCCCGTAAGAGTTTTCATGGGAAAAAGGTGTCTCCACTGAAGCTTTATCACCAATCCTTGATTCCACAACAACCCAAAATTTTCAAAATGCAGTTGTCATAGGGACAGAAAGTGAGGTGAAATCTTCTGAACAGGGGCACAGACAGCAAAACAAAATTTACAAGGGTGTTAACCCTACCCTATGATATCCAAAAAAAAAGGTAAAAATGATTATTTTGGCTGGAGCTACACCTAAAAAATGTACCTGTTCCGACTTACAAACAAATTCAACTTAAGAACAAACCTACGGACCCTATCTTTTTTGTAACCTGGGGACCGGGACCGCCTATATAAGGGAATTGTCATGAACATTTTGATGTACTGTTTTTAGAAGTAAAGCACATTTTTAAAGGGTGCCTTTGACTATTTCTTGAATGTATACCCTTTTAAATTAAATGCTACCAACAGATGTCTACATTTTTACCACACCATGAGAAAGCCAATGGAAAATGCTAAAGATTCAAACTGCACCAAGTTGCATAAGCTTCTCACAATACTTTTTTCTTCAATCTAATGTGGAACAAATGGATCACATGAAAGTTTAGGACTGATGTGAGGTGCAGGTGGCAGATGAGTCAATCTAGGATTTCAGTTGAGATCATGTGGCATAGCAAACTGATATGGAAGAATACATCTTTAGACTAAGACTATGAAACAGTCATGCTCCACTGCCTAAACAATATTCTCTCAGCTATAGGTAACATATTCTGAACTTTAGCCTAGCACGACATAGGGAAAATTATTAATATATAAAGTGTATCGGTTCAGAGGTTTCCCATTTTTTGTGTCATTCACAAAAAGCTTGCTACTACACTATATGAAGGTGTCATATTATAACTTCTAGGCAGTAGCTAAACCCACGCCAGTAATAATCAGAATATACTTTTTACCCCTTAGTAATTTTTGCCTTTATAAAAAAAAAACTACCTAAATTAGGTGGAATATCCATATATTTTTATGAACAAAGGCCATGGAAATTATGTAATGTATTCATATTTTACCAATCAAACATTTAGAATAATTTCATAACCTGCACATTTCAGCTATAACATCATAAAAGCAGTCAAAGCAACTGTAATCAGTTAAAACAGAAAATATATATACAATATATATACATACTATATAAATATATTATACTAATGAGGACAGGGCTTTATGAATCATGAGCCTGAAAGTGCGAAATGCTTATTTTTTACATTAAAATATTAACCTCCTCACATCCGCGCTACAGCCTATATACGGCTGCAGCGCGGACTTGAATTTTCGGGAGGCCGTTTTTAAACGGCCTCCAGTGACACGCCCCCCCCCCCCGCGCGCTCCTGCGAGCGCGCAGCGGGGAGAATCTGTGTCGGCCGATCACAGATCGTGGTGAATGGCCAATCACAGCGGCCATTCACCACGTGATCAAGCCGTCCAATGAGAGATGATCTCATATGTAAACACTGCAGTGTGAGGAAGGAGGGGGAGCCGACAGCCGCTGGGGACACAGAGACATGTAATCAGGGCACTGATCACCAGTGCCCTGATTACTGAAGGTAAAAAAAACACACACATTGCCCCCCCATCAGTGCCCACAGTGCCCGCCATCAGTGCCCCCATCAATGCCCACAATCAGTGCCCATAGTGCTGCCAGTCAGTGCCCATCAGGGCCTGCTCATCTAGGCACTGATGAGCACTGACTGGCAGCACTATGGGCACTGAGTGTGGGCACTGATGGTGCTGCCCATCAGTGCTCATCAGTGCCGCCCATCAGTGCTCATCAGTGCCACCCGTCAGTGTCCATCAGTGCCACCCGTTAGTGTCCATCAGTGCTGCCTATCAGTGCCCATCAGTGCCACCCGTCAGTGCCACCTCTCAGTGCCCAGACGTGCCACCTCTCAGTACCCAGCAGTGCCACCTCTCAGTGCCCAGCAGTGCCGCCTATCAGTGCCGCCTATCAGTGCCGCCTATCAGTGCCACCTATCAGTGCCGCCTATCAGTGCTCATCAGTGCGGCATATTAGTACCTCCTCATCAGTGCCCATAAGTGCCACCTCATCAGTGCCCATAAGTGCCACCTCATCAGTGCCCATAAGTGCAGCCTATCAGTGCCCATAAGTGCAGCCTATCAGTGCCCATCAGTGCCGCCTCATCAGCACACATCAGTGAGGGAGAAAAATTTATTTTCAAAATTTACTAGCAGAAAATAAGAAAAACTTTTTTTTTTTTTTCAAAATTTTCTGTCTTTTTTCTTTTTTTTTGTAAAAAATAAAAAAACCCAGAGATGATTAAATACCACCAAAAGAAATCTCTATTTGTGTGAAAAAAATTATAAAAATTTCATATGGGTACAGTGTAGCATGACCGCGCAATTGTCATTCAAAGTGTGAGAGCGCTGAAAGCTGAAAATTGGCCTGGATGGGAAGGGTGTTTAAGTGCACAGAAGGCAAGTGGTTAAGTGAGTTATACTTACCTGCTCTGTGCATTGTATTGCACAGAGTGGTCTCTTACCTCCGCTTCTTAGCTCCCTCTTGACTCCTCTTCTTCTCCAAGTGCCCCCTCAGAAAGCCGATTGCTATGGTGGCACTCATGAAGTCATGCACCCAACCTGGGATGTGTGCATTTATAGAAATACACAGCGGGCTCAGCTACACCCTCCGCTCCCTCCTCATAGGATTTAAATGACAGCAGCAGGGGCCTATGGCTCTCGCTGCTCTCAGAAACTCCCATAAATGCAGGAAGAGAGGGACAAGGACAGCACTGGATTGAGACAGGACTTAGGTAAGTGTTTAGGGATGGTTGGAGAGTGGAGGGGGGGGGGGCACAAGTATTGTCTTCACTTTAAAAAGAAAAAAAGAGCACACCTTTGTTCATATTTATTCTTAACTATTACTGTCAACTAAATTGATAGCTCTGGCCCGCCCCCTTCCATATCTCGTTATTGTTTAGTGGGTCAACCCATCATAGTGATGGGTCAATAGTGAAGTCCTTGAGGTGGAGGGGGAATAACAATGCCACAGTATCATGTACTAGCTCAGAGTACCACAATATTATATATCAGCTCAGAATGCCTAATTATTTATATATCAGAATACAATGACCATACTGTCATATGAAAGCACAGCGACACTTTATTATACATCAACTCACAATGTCACATTACTATATACAGTAACAGGTCAGAGCGTTACTTTATTGTATACTGGTTTACAGCATACAATTATTATATAATGTATTAACTCAAAAGTCCTTTGGATTATTTTCCTGCCTTCTGCTTCACCTCCACCTCCCGAGGGGCATTCTCACAAAGATGTCCAGTACAAACACTGAATATTCATGTGCCCACAGGTTGTCAATACTGCTAGAGCTGCCCTTGGCTGCCTGCTAACTGCTGGTGGCATCACCTCTTTCCTTAAACAGCAGCTGCCAGAATTCTCAAATACTTAGAGCTGCCCTCAAAAAAAAATGGCTGAGGAAAACCTACTTTGTCACAATATCATAGCTGATCTACAGGAAATACACCATGATCGGCATCAATGATCAGATGGACGGACTCACATCAACCACTTGCACTGGGCAGGACTCAATCCAAATGAATCCTTCATGCAGACCCCACTGTTGTGCTGAATGTATTGGTGTGTGAAGTCACACACAGTAGTAATACCACCTCTCCACACAATTCCTCTTCAAGGAATTGTAATTGTGTGGAGAGGTGGTATCATCACTGTGTGTGAATTTACACACCGATACATTCAGCACAATAGTGGGGTCCGCATGAAGGATTAATCTGGATTGAGTCCTGCCCAGTGCAAGTGGTTGATGTGAGTCCACCTATCTGATCATTTTGGAAGTTTTTCTTCACGCCCCAATGAAGCCAGACAGAGCAGTAAAAACGGACACAAGAAAGAACCCCACCCTAAAATATCTCATAATAAATACGTTGCCCTATTTCTTAGCAGCTTTGAAGCAGTATGAAACACACCAACAGGGGTGCTTACAACGATCAGCTTTTATTTGTTCATGTAAAACACCACTCCAGACTGACAATGCTGCTGTCCAAAGGTGCTCCTGTGCTCTTTCATTCAGAGTGTTGGCAGTCTAATACAGGTGCGTTATTGGCCAAAATCACCAGGTGAAAACAAAGGAAGAAAGTCTATAAAGAAAACTTAAGCAGCCACCACATCTAAAGATTGGAAGGGCTGCAATATATTCCATTTTTGGTTTTGGCTTTAAGATATAAAACTTTTAACATTCATATCTATCAAATAAATTGACTGGTTTGGGGCCCACTTTTTGTCAAATATGCTCCTTAATGATCTGAAATCTCAAGACAAAGACTCGAAAACAGGGATCCTCAAATTATGGCCCTCCAGCTGTTGTGGAAATACAAATCCCATAAGGCATTGTAAAACTCTGACATTCACAGACATTATTAGGCATGATGGGAATTGTAGTTCCTGAACCACTGGAGGGCCATAGATTGAAGACCCCTGCTCTAAAACGTATAGCCCCTGCACAAACTAATGATGTCATTCCACACCAAATTCAGACTTAAATGTGGTAACTACAGAAAATATTGTTCTTGTGTTTACAGGGTACCTAATGCTATGGAAATTGATGCTGTGTATAACAATGTTTAAAAGGACTACTAAGGGGGAAATTGAGGATTCAAATGTACCTTAGTCTTACACCTGGCACCTGGTTTTATAGCAGCCACTGTTGAGCTACTTGAATTTTCTAATCATGGTGAATTCAAATAAAGGCTCGTACCAAGTGATTTCTCATTCTTCGCATTTTGTTGTGATGCTGTGTTGGTGGAGAGATCTTCAGGCATAGGCATGGGTTCATCGTTGTCATCCAAGCTGTCACTCAAGGTAGGACTTGGGGGGTTTCCTATTAGGCAAGGAGGTAAATTAAAAAAATGTCAAAATGTATTGTTCATTTGATAACCTGGAATATTGATGGTGGCATACAGGTCTGTCATGGAAGTCACCAACATAGAAAGACAACACCAAGAAAGAAGGGCAATGTGTTTCTGCCATTTTTAGAAAATAATGCTAAACCAACTTGCTCTATATCCACAATATCATTCATTTTAAATTTATAAAGACATCTGCAGAACATCTGCAGAATATATGAATGGTAATAAGTAGCACAAAGATGCAATATTTGTTATGAACACTATGAACTAATGCCTGTGACTAAGCCTTCCATAAGGATGCTGTACATGGCTTGCTATGGTGCGCACTTGATTGGGGCAGAATCACTGGTGGGGGACCCTAAGAAAAAAAATAAAATAAGGGGCTTATAATCGCTTTACGTGCTTTTATGCTTGTATTATGCATGGAGAAAATCTGATATTTCTAAAAATAAAAAACAGCATATTAAGACTATTGGCTTGATTTATGATGCTGCAGACACACATAAGGCGTGATAATTTATCTCTCAAACTATTTTATTATATTGCATAATATTGGTTGTAGGGCCACTTTAGCATTCCCTAAGAACTGTTTCAGGTTGGTGAAACAGGCCTTCTATATCTAAATAGACACAACACATATAAATTCATGTTGTATAGGTAGTATAATACACATGTGTAGTTCTTTCTATATCAGTCTGCTCAAATATCACTCCAGCTGAACTCTAGGCATCTGAATGCACAGCTGAAATACACACATATGAACAGTCTTGCCTCTGAAAACTCCTGCTCCTAATGTGATACTGACAGTAGTGTGCAAGGCAGTAAAACTTGACTTGATAGTTCTGCCCGTTCTTCTCTACTAAGGCCGGCCATAGATGGAGTCATTTCTTTCCTGCAACCTCTGGCTTTATTCCCCCATCAACGCAGACAGTGTTGACAGGGAAATCCCTCTCGCTGAGCCATTGTGGCTCTAACAGCCACTAGAATATTTGCATGTAAAATCCGGCAGGTTGGTTGTACCCAAATTGATTGATCAATCAACTTGGGTGCATTCAGCCTGCCCATACATGGTTCGAATCTTGGTCAGGTCCTGCTGAACCGGCTGGAATTCAAACCATCTATGGCCAGCTTTAATCCTACTGTACCGAGAAATACAGGATGCAAATATAAATACTATTTCAGATACGTTTACTAGTTGAAGTTATATACAATTATATATTTTGATAAAGTAATATTGTAACTAATTTCCAGACAGTGACATCACTTTGGTGCTTTCAGCTTTGCAATTTCCTGTTTTACCCTAATGCCTCTAGCCTGCTCACTATACTATAAATAGGTATTACCACAATGGGGTCATTCTTCCTGTGCCTAAACCAATGTTATAAACTTGCCAAATCACCTATTCTTAACAAGCTAGCTGCTATATCTCTTTGTGATTGGGCCTCTGTGCCGGTCCCTACATTTTCATTCAGATTTCCCGAACACAGAGATATGGGGAATCATTTTTTATTGTGATCATTCTGGTGGTATTAAAAAATACATTTATAGTATACCTACATCCAAAATTGTTTTGCATGACGCCCAAAAAAGGTACAAGAGCTTCTTTGGGGCATCATGCGACCTGCGATTTTGTTTGCGCGATGTTACCGCGATTCGGCAGGTGGAAATCGCGGCAACATCGCACAGCGTTTGGGGTGCCATTGCAAATCAACGGCAACGCACAGGCGTCCGGCGATTTGCAATGATTTCCTGGTAGAACTGCGGTGATTCTGCAGCGGTCCGCTACGCTAACATGTGAACGTAGCCTGAGTGTATCCATCTAACACTACTCTCTCCCCAGACTGACAATGCTGTTGTCTAAAAGTGTCTCTGTTGATCCTTCAACCACAATGTAGGTGTGTTACTGGCCAGATCACCAGGTGAAAGCAGAGGTAAAAGACAGCTAATGCGGCCACCACATCTAATAATTGGTAATCTGCAATATATTACAATTTTGGTTTTTGGGTTTAATACCGCTTTAGGTTTGTTGCGTGTTTAATGTTAACCCAAAGTCAAATAAGCAATGGTGAAAACAGGACTAGTACAACAGTGATCTAAGAAACAGTACACTTGTACAATGTAAAGAATCAGAAGAGTGTGCAAAGCTTACATAGGAGTACACATTTGTGCATTTCTGCATTGAGCAAATGTTCCCTTTCCTCTTTCTAATGAATGCTGGTAACAATGTATGATCAATTTTCCAGAGACTATGCTTGTAACTTCTTTAAGCTGAGGCATAGCAGGTAAAATCTGCCAGTTAAAAGAGATAACATCTCTGTGCCTTTTGGTTCTTTGGAAGCGCCGGATATTGTTCCGTTAAATATATCTCACTTTGTTCTTCTCATTTCACAACTGCAACACTTCTTACCATCAGATATTAGTTTCAGAACAGGCAGAGATGTGTGTGCTAAATGAGGTTAATGTGGGCTGTGCTGTTCTATTGTCTCTTGCAAGTGTTACATTTCCCAAAAATAGTGAGACTACATGCACACGCTTTACTGGCGAACTATATGTGCAGAGCTATATGAAGGACTTAAAGAAACCATGATACTTATCTTAACAAATCTTTAATAATCGGTACATAAAGACATTTAGGACATGTGATCTTACTTAACTCATTAGGGAGATGACCAAACTATTTGTTTTCACATTTATTGTATAATAGGATTTTTGACTTACCGTAAAATCCATTTCTCTGATGTTCATTGACGAACACAGCTCCTGTTATTCATAACCAATACTGCCCATTACAGGAGTAGGACACTAGGCAGAAAAACATTCTGGCTACACCTATGGGCAATCCCAGGGGGTATACTCTCTCTCTCTCTCTGCTATAGCCTCTCAGTTTTTTTTTAACAAGCAGTGTCAGGAGAATAATAACTCCACAGAGGGGTGGGTGCTGTGTCCATCAATGAACATCAGAGCAAAGGATTTTACGGTCAAAAAACCCAATTTCTCTTTCATTCATTGACGGACACAGCTACTGGTATTCATAACTATTGGGATGTCCCAAAGCAGTGTTAAACATGAGGGGTGGGAACAACCAAAAATTTCCCCAAGGCTAAACATTAGCCAACCAGGCAACAGGGGCTCAACCAAACAACCCAAGCCCACCTAAGAAAAACAATACACCCTCAAATTGGATCAGGTCCTCCTAAACAGCAGCCCGCAAAAGAAACATACCAACACATCCACTTTATAAAACTTTGTAAAAGTGTGCACCGAGGACCAGGTGGCCACCTTGCAAACCTGCGTCACTGACGCCTCATGACGGAAGGCCCAGGAGGTGCTAAGCGCCCAAGTAGAGGGAAAGGAGGAACCTGGCCCCTGATGGAATAGGCCTGAACCACCGTCTGTCTGATCAATCTGGAAATGGTCGCAAAGGAAGAGGACAACCCTTTTCGAGGTCCATCCGTGAGCACAAATAGAGTCTGACTTCCTGAAAGACTCCGTAGAGTCTTTCTCTTAATGGTACTCATGGCCAATTTCTGTTCAACCCCCTGTTGAAGGAAAGTTAATATCCGAGCCACCATGAAGGAGCGAGGAGGAACCCCAAGAGACTCATACCACGCAATGTACTTCTTCCTTGTACGATGGAAGATCTTTGTAGAACTAGATTTTCTAGCTTTCAACAGGGTAAGAATCACAGACTCAGATAAACCTCTATCCTTCAGCACCTGGCGTTCAACAGCCAAGCCGTCAATGCCAGTGACTGTAAAGCAGGATGGAAGATCGGTCCTTGGGACAGAAGATCCTCCCTGAAAGGAAGCTTCCAAGGAACGACAGCGAAAAGCCACGCCAGATCGGTGTACCAAGCCTGGCAATGCCAATCCGGAGCCACTAAGATTACCGTAATCCCTTCTGCCTTTATCTTGTGTAGAAGTCTGGGCAGAAGCTTAAGAGGAGGGAAGGCGGAAATCAGCGGATACTGGCCCCACCAAGTTACCAGCGCGTCTGCGGCGTCTGCTATAGGAGCTCTTGACCGAGCCACAAACCTCTGCATCTTTCTGTTTAGCCGAGACGCCAACAGATCCACCTCGGGGGTGCCCCAACCTGAGACATAGCTGATGAAACACCTCCGGATGAAGGACCTCTCCCCATGGTCCAACGCCTGACAAATGGGATGATCCGCCTGCCAACTTTCCACCACGGGAATGTATACGACGGAGAGGGCTGGAATGAACCATTGTACCCACCTTAGAATTCCGGCTACCTCCAGAGCCGCCAGGCCCCCCTAATGATTGACATAAGCCACGGCTATGGCATTGTCCGATTGAACGTGCACTGGACAATCCTGAAGACGATCCGTCCAATGATCCAGACACAGTTTGATCGCTCGGTCATTTGGTCAGAATCTCCCTTTGCAGGGGCCTCGTATGGAACTGTGCAAACGGAATACCTCAAAGGTAGAAACCTACCACCCACATGCAAGTCCAGAGGGACGACCATCTGTTGGACAGCAGGAGGTGAATTGCAGCCTTCAATTTTTGGAGTTTGTCCAGAAAAGCCCAGTCCCACGATCTTCCATTGGCGTAGCAAGACTAGCACAATGGCTAACATTTTTGTGAAGAGCCGAGGAACAGAGGTGAGACCAAAGGGTAATGCCACATACTAATAATGCTCCTCACCCACAGCAAAGCAGAGAAAACGCTGGTGACTGGCACATATTGGAATGTGAAAATAGGCATCATTGATAACGATAGAGGCAAGGAAATCCCCCTGACGCAGGGATGCCACCACCGTTCGAATGGACTCCATTCTGAACTTCTGTACCCGCACAAAGCAGTTTAGCACCTTGAGGTCCAGGATTGGATGCACTTTGCCTTCCTTCCTGGGGACTGTGAACAGGTTTGAGTAAAAACCCTGAAATCGTTCCGAAGTTGGAACCGGGACAATCAACCCGTGAAGGAACAGGTCTTGTACCACCCCAAACACAAAGTTGGATGGAAAGAACCTTGCCGGGGGACAAGAGCGAAACTTGATCTTGTAGCTGGACTGAATGACTTTGTGGACCCACTTGTCTTACACTAGGGAAGTCTGGAAACCAGCGAAGACGTCCCCTCACCCCCGATATGGGTGAGGATGCACCTACATGCTGAAGGAGCCTAGTCCACGGGTCTGGAGAAGCCCGATCTTGGCTTGCCAGACCAGGTTCCTTTGGATCCTCCTGAAGAGGCCCTGAAAGGCTTCAAGCCCTTATCAGTCGACCCTGAGGGTAGAAAAAACTTCTTATGAGCTGAGAAGGAGGGCCCACGTCTACAACAAGGTTCCTTTCCCTTGGTAGCTTGCGGAAGAAAAGTACTCTTCCCCCCTGTGAGACCTTTAATGATGTCATCCAGGGTAGCTCCAAACAGAAAGGAAAGGAAGATCAGTCAAAGCTATTTTGAAGTCTGATCCACAGACCAGTTGAGCCAAAAGACACGCCGAAGGACCACCGCTAAAACAGAGAGGCGAGTCAACAGGGGAGCCACATTCAAAGAGGCATTACAGATAAACTGCAGCCCCTGGACCAGCTGGTCTGCCAGCTCGGCAAAGGCAGGGGGGAGCTGTTCCTCCCCGAGGTCACGGCGTAAGAGCTTAGCCCACTTGGTCAAAGTTTGCGACACTAGGGCAATGGTGAATACTGGCCTCATTGCCGAACCAGCCAGAGTGCACAGATGGCGGGCCACAGCTTCCGCCTTCCGGTCAGTTAAAGGCCAGGGACTTTTCAACTGGAATCATGGTTGCCTTCTTTAATCTGGAAACAGAAGAGTCCACCACCGGCGGCACAGTCCACGTCTTAAGAGGGCAACTCCTCATAAGGGGTAATGCCTAGTAAAGCGCTTAGGGACCCCACGTGGACGCTTTCTTCGTCCCCACACTTTAGCGACAATTCTGTCAAAATATGCAGGGAAAGGAAACACCTTTGCCGCTCTGGATGGCTTGTGAGTGCCAAAGGAGGGGCTCCCACCGCCGATATCGCAGCCCACAGGGCTCCACAGTCCTGGCCGCCGCTATTTGCAATGGCAAACCACAGCAAAATGCCCACCAAACTACACAAACATGGCCACCGTGTATAGAACACACAGGCTACAACAAAATGGCAGCCCTGCACGGCTCCACAACGCATACAGGGACCCGGGATTGGGAGACCAGGCCTCAAGGACAGAAAAAGGCAGGCCAGGGGGGCCCCCACCAGGGACAACCCCCCTCAGCACAGTCGATTTTCCAGTCGCCGACGGCGCAACCCCCCCCCCGGCCCCCATCACCAGTCAGCGCCCTGCCCCCACCCCTAGAAAGTGGCCAGACCACTCAAACAGCCCCAGCGTATATGGAAGGGGGGCAGGATGAGGGACTCGGCAAGGGGGGTGTCTGTGGGAAGGAGTGAAACCCGGGGGTCTGATGGTCCCAAGGAGGGGCCCACATCCACCCCAAAGCCCTCCAGGGGGAGAGGGGGCAAAGCTACTCACCATGCCAGGAATCAGGTGGGCACCGCTCCAGACAGAACCCCTCTCCATTGAAATGGGGGGCTGTTGGCCAGGAGGAACGCTGCGACTAGGGCCGAGACCCGGTTGTATGCGACCTCGTGAGGCGTTTAACTCACAGGCCATCCCCTGTCCAGTAGGGCTGTGTAGCAGCCGACCGAGCGTGGAGCTGAGGTTTGCGCGCACTCGCTTGAATATCAGGAGCTGTGTCCGTCAATGAACGAAAGAGATGCTACAGTTTATGTTTAAAGAGCCAGTCCAACTAAAACTGATTTTTCATCTTTTGACTGATACAGGAGGGTTACAGTTTCTTATATCTTTCTGGAACTGTGGCATTAAGATCCCTGCACCCCTGTGTCAGCCATTATTTGGGGGTCCTTCTTCTTTTTGCTGTCTTAATTTTTAGGATTATTATTATTTTTTTTTTCCAAACAAGTTTTATTTGTTTTTTTACAACATGTACAAAAGTAATCGTACAAACATTGTATACATACAAATAAATTGTGTTGGCCTGTTCCACAACTAGAAGACAATCATCTTCTTCGTATTTTAATTTGTGTTACTACATAAAAGATTCTGAACAGAATAAAACAACACCTGATAAATGTTTGTATTATCGAAAACAATATCGAAAGAGTGATCAGAGTGAAACAAATTAGCTTTACTTTTCTCGTGTGGTTTGAACATTGGCATCAGGGATTCGGACACTAACAATCCTAATTTTGTATTGTGTAGGTTGTAGTCTTCCTCTTTCTGTTTAGTTACAGATCTCTATGTCCACACTTTGAACATTTAATAATGTCAGTGTAGGGGAGCATATGAGGCTAGGATTAGTGAGTAATCGGATGCTTGTGCAATCCATAGGTAAGATTGCGAAAAGATTTTGCTGTTACGGTTGTTACTTGCATGAGAGAGTATCATGGGTAGAAGAGAGGGGAAGAAGAGGGAAAAGGAGGAAGAGGATAGAGAGGAAAAAAAAGGGGGGGGGGGTTATGGGATCTGTGTTAATGTTGTTGATCCCAGTTTAATTTTAGAGTGTTGAGCGGGTCAATATAGGTGCGGAGGCATTGTCAGGGGTATTTCAGTAGGAAAGTGCCTATTAAGATTAGATATGTGACAATCAGTTTGTAGTTTGTCAAGCAGATTGTGGAAAAGTTATGTAGGATTTCTTGTTTGGTTATACGTGTCTGTATTAGGAAAATGGATCCAGCAGGCCCATGTCATATTATATTTATCTGTGATTTCCTTTGCAATGTGTATCAGTTCTTCCATTTCATCTACTTTGTCAATTCGGATGAACCATTCTCGTAAGGAAGGTGTGGCTGAAGAGTTCCAGTGAACCCGTGTGCATGATTTGGCTGCATTGATCATGTGTATTGCAAGTGATTTATGGTATCCTTTCGGAAGTCATGTGTCGTGATGTAATAAGTATTGGGCAGGGGAGAATTTAAGGGGATCGGTTGTAACCTGGTGAGTGATTGAATGTACCTCCTTCCAGAAAGATTGGAGAAGAGGGCAATCCCACCAAATGTGTATCAGCGAGCCTACCTCTCGTTTGCATCTCCAGAATTGTTTGGACAGTGAGGGGTCAAATTTGTGTATCATTTCTGGCATTCTGTACCATCTTGAGAGAAGCTTATAATTAGTTTCCTGAATGGAAACATTTGCTAAACCTTTGTGGATAGTCTGGAAGATACTATTCCAACCTTCCTGGGGTATGTTTACTTTTAAATCTCTATTCCAGGCATGGAATGCTTTCCATGAAATAGATCATACATGGTCTCTGATGAGAGCATATATTGTGGAAATGACATGTTGTTGAGGAGTCACTTTTGAGCAGATATTTTCAAATGGGGTAAGAGATCGAGACATGTTTGTATATAAGTTTGGGGAATGGAAGAAATTATGTAACTGGATGTATGTCCATGTGGAGATGTGTGTCTCTGGACATTGCATGGCAAGTTGGTCTTTGTTAAGAAGTTTTCCTTCGTTAAAGAATCTATATGCTCTCATGACATCAGTTTAGACTGCTCCTGCTATAAAGGCTGCAGACATCCCAGGTTGGAAGTCTGTGATCAACTGTGTGAGAGTATTCACCGTCACTGGAATTTAAAGACAGATAAGTAATGGTTTGGATTGCTCCATATTTGCCAGCAATATCTCCATATATGAATATTAAGATTTATTCCCATTTGCCATGAAATCTGTAATTCCTAAATGCTGGGTATATTACATAGCTTTCAATGTCAGACAGGTATTCCTTTTGTTGTGTATTGGGAGGGAATGTGGATTGCCCTTTTGCATTGTTACGTGTTAATGACCTCCCATTGTTCTGTCTGTCTGCCTTAAGAGAAACTTATAGGAATGTGGATTGGATGCTAAGGGGGAGGGGGGATTGTCCAACATTGTATATTTTGTACACTGTATGAGAGTGTAAAACTCTGTTCCTATTGGATGGTGAATATTATGTTCAGTCTTCAACAAGGTCCATCTGGGTGGTAACTTTGTGGATGAAAACTGTATATAAGTCGTGTTCAATAAAGTTGTGCTGAGTTCATTCAACCTCAATCTAGAGTTCTGTCTCTTATTGGGGGATATGCTACAAGGGATTGCTATGTCCTCCATACTACCTTGGATAATCACTGAGCTCTTGTAAGAGCTTGTGTAAGAGCTTGTTCTGCTGCACTCTCTGGAGAAAGGAGGTTCACCCACAGGAACCTGGAGCCCTGTCGTAGGTCCAGGGTGGGTAGGAGATGCCAAGACCTTAACCAAGCTGCACTCTCTGGAGAAAGGAGGTTCACCCACAGGAACCTGGAGCCTTGTCGTAGGTCCAGGGTGGGTAGGAGATGCCAAGACCTTAACCAAGCTGCGGCGGTTCGTGGAGTCTGAAGTGCTTACGGTGTCTGGTGGAGTGCTTGGAGCCCCTCGGGAAGCACTAGGAGCATCTGTCAACGGAGGTACCCAGTCCAGGGTGCCCTGTTCCGTTACATTGGTGGCAAGCGGTGGGATGGCGTCCTAGTGTGAGGAGAAGCAGCTCGGAGACACCGGTAACGTTATGGAGCGAGATAACACCCGTGCAGCGTCCCCTTATGAGGAGGAGTTTCTCTGGAGGTTGCAGCAACACTTGGTCCAACAGGATGGGCCTGTATCAGAGGAAGCCATACTGGACTGGAGAGATTTCACTCGAAAGGAAATGTGGTATGAGGCCTTAGACGATGCGCAGTGGAGGCGGAGAGAGAACCTTCCCAGCGAAGAACAGCGGTTCCAGGTATATGTTGCCCTGCGGTTACCTTTCCTAGGACAGCAACCCCTGGATGAGTGGGTGACGGAGCTCTGGAACCTGATTTGGAAGGAGTTGGATGGCTGGATGAAGCTTACCGGGCACTAAAGTGGTACGCCACCTGGCACGACCACTGGATGGCTGACAACAATATGCCGGAAGGTGAGGACTATAGTGGGCCGGGCTTGCTGTGGGAGGCCTTTGAAGAGAGGGACTTTGGATGTCCAGCAGAGTTTCGGCGCTGGGAAATCCAGGACACCAGGGAAGCCCTACTGGGTCTCCCCAAAGCGGATGAATTGGGGTCAGACCTGATTCATCTGGTCACAATGGAGTGGGAACTGGAGCAGGACTACCTACGCCTGCTCTGCTCCATTCCACCCCAATCTACCCTGCAAGCAGAGTCCTGGGTGGCAGATTCAGACCCACAACCCTTCAGTTGGAAAGACAGTACAGACTGGGGGTACTGTGAAGACCCACCGATGGCAGGTAGAGATGGGACCGAGGTCTCTCTACCGGCCCTAAGGGGAGGCTGGGCAGCCGGCCCAGATCCCCAGCTACAGCAGGAGTTACAGGGAGCCGAAGGTGTCGTCCTTCCTTCCAAACAGCAGTGTACCTTCCAGGGAGAGGAGAAAACTATTCCTTCTTCCCAACCACAGGGAGACAACAGCCCTGACCCCAATGGTACAGATGGGACCGCGGTCTCTGCACCAGACCTACAGGGACGCTGGACGGCCGGTCCAGATCCCCAACCTACCCCGCCGGAATACCAGGAGGAGGAGGTAGGCGATCCCTCCATTCTACAGCAGACCCCCAACCAGGTCCTGGGGGTAGTATTCGCCAACCCCAACCCAGCAGAAGAGCTGGCAACAGGGCAGAGTGTTACCAACCTCTGCCCAGCACCCACAAAAGCTACAGTCCTCATTTTTACACCCCAGGGATGCTGCACAGTCGGCCAAGATTCCCAAAAGCATGAGGAAGTAAGCCCATCCACCCTGTCCTCTCTCCAGCAGCTGAAAGGAATCCTGGGAGAAAGGCCAGTTCATGCTTCTTCTCCACGGCAGGGATGTTTTACAAGAGTGGCAGAGGTTGGCTGGGTGAGTGACGTTCTGTTCCGGACAATTTGTTTGGGGTACTGGGTGGGTGCAGACATTGGGAGGGCCTGTGGAACACAGCCTACCCTAGAGAGGTTGGAAAGTGCTTCTCTCAGCCTACTAGGCTCCTCTTATGTCTAAATCACCCTGTGTCTTTTAGGGACACAGGGTGCCCAAGAAGCCCAGTCTGGCCTGCCCAAACCAGACTTTCACAGACTGATTGGCTATGAGAGCTCCATGCGCCTTGCCAAGACAAACTTACAAACTATGTGGAACTTTGTCAAGGAAGCTGCCATGATGGATTGACTCTTTGGGACTTGTTACCCGACGAACTCAGGCACAGACCAGTTGGAGGTCTGGTACCTGGTTCGTCTACCTTTGGGGGGAAGATATGTGACAGTATTCACCGTCACTGGAATTTAAAGACAGATAAGTAATGGTTTGGATTGCTCCATATTTGCCAGCAATATCTCCATATATGAATATTAAGATTTATTCCCATTTGCCATGAAATCTGTAATTCCTAAATGCTGGGTATATTACATAGCTTTCAATGTCAGACAGGTATTCCTTTTGTTGTGTATTGGGAGGGAATGTGGATTGCCCTTTTGCATTGTTACGTGTTAATGACCTCCCATTGTTCTGTCTGTCTGCCTTAAGAGAAACTTATAGGAATGTGGATTGGATGCTAAGGGGGAGGGGGGATTGTCCAACATTGTATATTTTGTACACTGTATGAGAGTGTAAAACTCTGTTCCTATTGGATGGTGAATATTATGTTCAGTCTTCAACAAGGTCCATCTGGGTGGTAACTTTGTGGGTGAAAACTGTATATAAGTCGTGTTCAATAAAGTTGTGCTGAGTTCATTCAACCTCAATCTAGAGTTCTGTCTCTTATTGGGGGATATGCTACAAGGGATTGCTATGTCCTCCATACTCCCTTGGATAATCACTGAGCTCTTGTAAGAGCTTGTGTAAGAGCTTGTTCTGCTGCACTCTCTGGAGAAAGGAGGTTCACCCACAGGAACCTGGAGCCTTGTCGTAGGTCCAGGGTGGGTAGGAGATGCCAAGACCTTAACCAAGCTGCACTCTCTGGAGAAAGGAGGTTCACCCACAGGAACCTGGAGCCTTGTCGTAGGTCCAGGGTGGGTAGGAGATGCCAAGACCTTAACCAAGCTGCGGCGGTTCGTGGAGTCTGAAGTGCTTACGGTGTCTGGTGGAGTGCTTGGAGCCCCTCGGGAAGCACTAGGAGCATCTGTCAACGGAGGTACCCGGTCCGGGGTGCCCTGTTCCGTTACACTGTATTGGGGTTAATGGGCCTATCTTCAAAGATAATTTGTTTTTGACACATGCTTTGTGAAACAAGTAATAGATGGATTGATGAGTGGGTGTTCTTGTATGAAGGTAGGTAGTTAATGCAATGTCCGCCATGGTGTTGCTTTTAAGGGGATAGACGAAAATGTGGTTTCAAGCTTTACCTATTCTTTTACTTTATCATGTGCATGCCAATTTAAAAATCTGCCTAGGTGGCAAGCCCTTTAGCGTTAATTATATTCACTTTATAACTGATATAATATTAAGTGCAATGGATGGCAGTTGGAATATATTAAGGCAGTAGGGAACAACTGAAACTCTAAAATGGATGACAGAACCACACAGAAAGATTTTCCACAACAGACTTCAAGAGATATAAGAAGCCAGTAACTCAGCCCATCAGGCTCCCTGTTCTCCATTTCAGGCCCGGATTTTTGCCTGAATTCAGACCTGAAACGGAGTCAAAGACGCATAGGACTCCTGTGCTATTCGCTTCTCAGCAGCCACGGAGAAGTGTGAACCGGCTCCATTGAAAGCCGGTCACAATCTCCTGTCATGCAAATTGGATGTGGGGAAACCCGCATCCAATTTGCATAAGTGTGAACCCCACCTGAAATATTACTTTTGGTTGGACTGACCTTTTTAAAAAGTATTCATGTTTGGCTAGAGGTAAGGCAGGATATGCATATAAATCATTTTATAGCCCTTCTACTTATATGAAGATTTATTTTCCCTTCCCTGGGGTACATTTCTTTATGTAAATGGAATATGTCATATTATTTCTGTTCACTATTTTTGAAAAGTATGCATTCAAGATTAAATGTATCTGTATTTAAAAAATGATCATTACCTAATCTGCTTGATTTTGGCACTTGACAAGTCTTTGAGTAGAAGCAAACAGTAGAAGATACTTCTGGCTTTTTTGGAAAAACTGTCAGCTGACCTTTTTTCAGCCAGTTGCAAACTGAATTTTTAGTAGCTGTATCAGTTCCCTCTCCTCTTGTAGACAAAGCATGAGCAGGCAAACAATTCAGAGTCACAAGTTTAGATATAGAATTATTTAGAAAAGCAGATTTTGATTTTTCGGCATGTGCCTGAGCAACCCTGTGCCATCTAGAATGCATAAAATCTGAGAAGATAAAATGGGAGTTGTTGTCAGTAGCAATCAATCAGGTCATCATAGTTTTATTAAAAAAATAAGGAAAATATGATTTTCTATCATTTTGTTGAATCAACTAACTATTGTCTCTAATCATCATCCAGACCCAGTGGAAGGATTCACTACACATTGACCCAGTAACAATATATAGTGCCCAAAATGTTAGAACTGAAGACAGAGACGCAGAAAGGTGTTGGCAAGCTAAATCACCCAATGGCTTCTTATACCCGCCATACTGCAAGTTGAAGACTCTAGCAAAAATTATTTTATACGGTATTAATACCACCGCCTGCATGGAGTTTGCATGCTCTCCCTGCGCTTCTCTGGGTTTCCTCCAGGTAACTCTGGCTTCTATCAAACACTCCAAAGACATGTTAGTAGATTAATTGACCCCTGTCTAAAAAGGCCCTAGTATGTGTATGCATGTGAGGTGGGGGCCTAAGATTGTAATCATCTTGAGGGCAGGGACTGATGTAAATGCACAGCATATGTAAAGTGCTGTGAAATTTGTTGACACTAACAAAATACCTGTAATAAATAAATAAATAATAAATATCCACTGGTAGCTGTAGAAGACTGGAACCAGCACCGCAGACACTGCACGGCACTCTTTTTTTTAATAACTGAGATAAGAAAAGAACCACTGCACTGTCCTCTCAAATGGCTTTGTCAGTTTTTTAAAGAATTGCCAACTGCTGATATTAGCATCTAAGGCACAGGTGTCAAACACAAGGCCCGCGGGCCAAATGCGGCCCTCCAGGCCATTTCATGTGGCCCTCGCACCTCTCCCACAGTCTCTGCCCCCACTTTGTCTCAGTAGCCGGCAGAAGAGAGGACAGAACTCCTTTGCCAAATCTTGCGCTTCTCTGTGCTGCTGCAGAAAGGCTGGTCTTTGCCCCCCCCCCCCTTCTCAGCAGTCTGCAGCAGAGAGGAGGGCAGAACTCTTCCTACCTCTCTGTGCAGCCACAACACACACCTTGTCTCTGCCTCCCCTGGTCTCAGCATTCAGCGGTCTCTGGAAGCTGACTCCAGCCCTCCTCTGGTCCTCCCCCAGACCTTGCACTTTTTTCTTCCCAGATCCACCTTCTACTTCCTGGCAGTAGAACAAGATAGGGGGGTGCATTGTGATGTAAGGAAGAGTTGGTGACTCTTGACTTATGATGGTGGGGGGGGCTCCTGACATCTCATGTAAGGGTGTAAGAGGGTGTGGGGTGCTCTGGACATCTAATCTTACAGATATACCCGGCCCTTTGAGGACGACCATAATGCTGATGCAGCCCGTGATGAAATTTAGTTTGACACCCCTAAGGGAATACAATATATGGCTTTAATGTCTCTCCTACAATAAGCCAACAAAAAGCAGTTTCACTCACTTCACCTGATTGGCGACACCACTGGACCTATCAGCACAGGCCAGTCCAACATAATAGACTTTAAACCTAGACCCACAGTTATTTATTTGTTTAATCTTGTCTCCTGGGGAATATATGTAAAGGTTAAAGTGGCTCTGTCCCAATGGAAGTATAAGGACTGCCACTGTAGGCCTCCTGAAAACGCTAGATGATTGGCTGTGTCTGACTTTGGTCTGTTTTAGTCACAATCCCATAATAAGTATTCTGTAAATGAGTGTAAGAGAAATGTCAAAACTACTTTTCTTTATAACAGGTAGGAAGATCAGCACACATGAACCGGCAGCAACAGCAGTTACAACCAAAGGGAAAGGTGCATGGAAGTGCTGCTTTGTCAGTCTTGGTCCATCATGCCAGCAAACTTTTCGAATCCACAGATGCTGTTTATCAGACGCATAACACAATAAACTGTACTCTGCATTTCATCCAATCTAGGCCCAGTCATAGGGATAACTAAGACCAGGATTGGTTTATACATGTAAACCTGGGGTACAGTTTTTCTGTTATGTAACGAATACTGTAAATGGCTTCCAGGGATTTTGGTGTGTTGGCATTTTTGATGATACTTATCTTTATATTTGTTCCAGGTCAGCAACTTAGACAGCACTGAAGTCAAAGCTTTAGAACAGCAGCCAGGGCACCAGTATTCTTCAAGGAGAGTTTAGTAATTGCAACCTTCATTAATCTCTCATGACAGTGTTCATGTGACCGTGTGGTACACTGAACAATACACCTTTTGCTTGAATCCCTCCTGAAAAGTGGGAAAGCATTTCTTAGCATATGACATTAGCACTTCTAACACTCTCTGCACATCTCCTAAGGTATATCCCACCAACTCCTGCCACTGCTGAGTGCTATTCTCACCAGATTATTTAGCACTTTTGTGAACACCATAGTGTAATTTGGTGATGGCACTAATGTGCTCATCTTTGTTCTTCTGAGAGAGTGCTAGAGAGAAAGCTGCACCTGAGGACCTGCAGTAAAAGTCTCCTTCCTCTTTATTCATTCATTCTGTGGATCTATGTTTTCTCCACTTCCACCAGTGCTAAGTTCATAAGTCACCAAGGGGGAGATCTGAAAAAAGCAGATGTCTGCTCTTTTATCCAACATTGCCACCTTCATATGGTGGAATGGGCCATAGTATGTCAGTCCCCGGAAGAAGATCAGACAGTGAACCTACAGGTAATAATGACTGGTTCTACTTTTTTGCCCTTCCCTTTGATTTATGGGGCATGGCTACAACACATATAGGTCCTCTAGAAAATGTGGAAAATAAAGAGGGATCATTGAGTCTACTTGTATTTAAATATTGTATTTATTGTATTTAAATAACTATGCCTCTTATCTAACTTTTCATTAGGCTACGTTCACATGTAGGCGTTTTGGGGACGTTTTTTCTGCTCTAGGATCAGCTCTCAAAACGCCCAACAAGACAAATCCTATTCATTTCAATGGCCCCTGTTCACATCTGAGCGTTGTGACACTGTGAGCAAAACGCCCAACGCTCAAAAAAGTACATGAGCTTCTTTTTGGGCAGATTACAGGCGTTTCTATCTAGTCAATCTAAAAACGCCTGCACAAAAAACGCCTGTAAAAACGCCTGTAAAACGCCTGCAAAAACGCCTGAAAAACGCCCATAAAAATGCCTGTAATAGCAACGCCAAGATGTGAACGGAGCCTTATTGTCTCCCTCCATCCTCCTAATCACAAAAAGACAACATTGTACAGACCTCTGATGCAGACTACACTCAGTGCATGCTGTCTGCGGCTGTCTTCTTATTATTAACTTCCTCTTTTGTACCATTATTATTATACCCAATGGACCTGCAGGGAGCATGTGTATCCTCTAACAAGCAGTTGGTAACACAGTTGTGTAAAATGTTACCATGCATATTCTGTACCTAAGGTCTGCATTTTATAAAGTTTAAAGTGGTAATTATCCATTAAAGGCAAGTTAGGTAGAACCAATTGCACTGGGGAGAATTCATTGAGGCATATACTGTATATCACGGGGTAATACAGCCTGTTAGAAAATGTCATAAACCTGAATTCCGGGAATTATAAAAAGTGAAGGCATGATATGAGTTAAGTCTAAAGAGGTGCATGACATCTCCTGGGCTTAGCTAAATTATTTACATTTGACAGGTTTTTTGCTCTGCCAGAGTCTATCCGGGATCCATAGCAGCTATGCCTGCCCCTCCACACTGCTGCCCATTCACAAAAGCTATGGTATATTTCTGTAAAAGTGTTTATATAATGACAAGGCTTCTATGAATGAGCAGGAGGAGGGGAGGGGCAGGCATAGCAGCTGAAGTGAATCTACTGTTCAAGATGTATAGCTCGGAAAGATCAGTGTTCGGGCTGCCAGAACTACAGCAATAAAGCTGTCAAATATGAATAATAGAGCTAAGCCCAGGAGGTGTCATGTACCTTGCTGGACTTAACTCATAGTGTGCCTTCATTTTTTTTTACAAAGGAATTGAATTCCTGAAGTTCAGCTTTAACTATAAGGCCTCATGCACACAGGGCATTTAAAAAAATGAGCTGCAAAGCCAGAACCGATGCCAGGAAAAAGTAGCTATAAAAACACACTTTTAGATGCATTGGCGTTAATGAGCATTTAGCTGTGTTAGCGATTGGCTGTTCTCTGCCATCTTCTATTATTCACTGACAAATCCATTTATTACAGATTAAAAATGCTTGACGCGGCTTAAGGCTGTATACAGCGTTTTTACAGCTGTAATGCTACTGCCCCAGAACGCGTTGACCCTGGGTTTTTTTTGCAGCTTGAAAACGCCTATGCCACTTACAGCTCCTTAAAGCCTAGGCATGCATGGACACATAGAATACCATAAAGAGGCGTTTTTAGGCTGTAAAAAAACCCCTAGGAGCAGCTGTGAAAACACCTTGTGTGCATGAGGCCTTATAATATAATTGGGTGTACTAACTTGTTGATTAAGAATAACAGCTTGCATTTGTAATTACTTTTTTCTTTTTCTAGTAAGTAGCTTTTCAACTTCTCCCAAAAATGTTTAGAGAACTAAAAAAGACTTTTACTGAACTCTTAACTCTAAAACTTAAAATTCAGTATTCAAATATCACATTTAGCAAATGGTTATAGTCTTATACTCAAGTTTATTTAATTGCAGCTAGAGATACACTGACATTTTAACGGCCGAAATATATCGACCAATAATGTGTTCCCGTTATTTTGCCGATAAGAGAAAAAGGTGTTGATAATGGTGCTGAAAACGCATGTGATTTTGCCTTTATTTTAGAGTGATTTTACTGAAATTTTGCCACGATTTTACTGTGCTTATGGTTTGATTTTTATTGGTCATTTGACTCAAAAACTGCATGAAAACGTAATATGGGTGCGTTATTGATGTGTTCTTGCTGCATTTTCAATGCATTTCAATGGGGAGGTGCGTTTGTGGTGCGATTTTTTGACTGACCAAAAATACAGCAAGCAGGATTTTTAATACTACAACAGAAGAGCAATGAACCAATGTGAAGACTTACATAGAATTTAAAGGGATACATTTTTCTTGAGCTTTTCTTGGGCTAAAGGTGCCAGTAATGGCCGACAATAAATTCATATTAATTTAAAATCATGATATTAATTAAAAAGTTGAATATAATACAATTATATATAAAAAAAAAATATATTTTTTAAAAATTTTATTTTTGGTTTCGGTTTTCGGCCAGTTGCATCCTCCTTTTTTGGTTTCAGCACCAAAATTTCCATTCAATGCACCTCTAATTTAAACTTCTTGCAGACAATCTCTTTCCCACCAGTGGAAATGTATTTTGGCATAAGAATGCACCATCAGGCAACACAATCAGCTTTCTTACATAGCTTCCTAGGAGCAGTTTTGAATACTCTCCTTCACTATGCAGTCAATCAATTCAGGAGCCCATCACCACAGAAAAACATAGGCAGAATGAACAGTGTATACTGTTCTTACAGTGATGTATTTGGTTATCTATTCCATAATTATCTTAACCCCAAAGTAGCACATATCTATTCTTCATGGGTTTGTCTTATCCACTTTTAATGTGCAATTTGCCATCTCGGCCTCCCCAAAAAATCAGATATTAGGTTTGGTACTCTAACACATTTGCCTCTTGGCCCAATACTACAGGAATGCTGCCATACTGCATCACAATCCTAAAAGAAGCCAATTTAACTATTTAGCTGCATACCCTTTCTTATAAAAAGCTCCAGTCCATAGAACAATCAGACAAGTTGTATGATGATTTCAGTACATTAAAATAAAATGGTTGTAAAGGCTGACGTTTTTTTTTCCCCTATGCTTTCTATGCATGAAGGTAAAAAACCTTCAGTATGCAGCTTCCCACGCAGCCCCCCTAATACTTAATCAAGGCCGATCTTGATCCAGCGATGTGCAGGAGAGCGACTGCTGTCTCAGGTCTCTGCCTCCTCACTGGCTGAGACACAGCAGCGGGAGCCATTGACAGCTGTCAATCACAGATAGTGGGGAGGGAACAGGGGGCACAGCTCAGCCCCGTTCTGGGTGTCCTATGGATGCTTAAAGCGGGGCTTGGGGGCCACTGCTCAAAATAGAGGGAGCAGGAGTGTGGGCAGTGGACCGGAGAAGAGGAGGATCAAGATCGAGAAGAGCAGGTAAGTATAACATGTTTGTTATTTTAAAAATAAATTGCCTTTAATATCACTTCAATTTATTTTTTGAATACTGTTACCCCATGAAGATTACTATGGCTTTTGATACCTCCTTACAGGTCTCTCTAGAAAAGTATTGCTGTTGTGAATTTCCATGAGGTTATGGTGATAATATCCATTGTTTACCAGTACTGGTAGTCAACATCCCTAATAAAATATTTAAAATCTGTTAGAACATTTTAATACATACCCGCAACTGCTTTAAATCTAACAATAATTAATTAATATTAGAAACTACATTAAAATGTGATGTAGCACCCTCATAGATAGGTTCTAGGATAAAGCATTATTATGCTCCATCTACTTATCAGGGGAGCCTGATCTGTTAGTCAAGCCTGTTGCATGTGACCAGGTGTGAGTGTCCCCACTGTTTCCAACATGGGAGCCTGTTGGACAGTGGAGGAAACCTGGCCAGTGGCAAATGGGCTATTGTGGCAGTTCCAGTGGGAGGGCATTAACACAGTGCATCCTGGGGTTGACCATAAAAGCCAAGGGCACATGTGACAGGGCGTCTTTGGCGGGAAGCAGAGTCCCAGGAGGAGGGTGGCGGCTGTCTCTCCTCCTGCTGTCTGAGGAAGGTGGTCACAGGCAGTCGGCCTAGTGAGCCAGGTGTGGAGCTGAGCCTGAAGGATCCTGGAAAGCTGACGGAGGAGCTGCTGGCAGAGTCATCTGGGATAAACAGTGTCTGTGAGTACCAGGGGGCTTGCCCAGGGGTCCGCCCAGAAAGGGAGACCACTCCGGAGAAGTCTGAGGATAGAAGATCAGCTCGCACAGTATGCAAGAGTAAAGGGGGTGTAAAGTGGAACCCTGAAGAGTAGGGGTAAAAGGGGTGCCAAGTATCCTAATAGTTTTACATAATACAGCAACATCCACACAAAGGACACCCAATGTTAGAGGTGATTTATTCTTCCAAAGTAAACACGCTTTTGCACACTAGTACTGACTACTATGCCAATGTTTCTCTTCTCCCCCAATTTATTTCCATCAGTCAGCTAATGTGACCCAATGCTTAGGGAGAGGGGCATAGGAGGGTCAAACAAGGATGCTGTGGAGGCAACAGACATCCTCCTTACCAACTAATGTCATTGGTTGTTAGGATGCCAGGATTCGTAATTGTGCATAATAAAAACCCGTGACTTTGTGTAACTAAAGGGCAGGCTTGATCCACCTGCTGGTTTTATACAATTTTTTAATCAATCTTTAGGCATTTTGCAAAGGCATCCCTGAAGAAACCTCAAGGCACCCAACGGTGGCCTAAACCAATCCAGTTGGTGAAAATGTAGTGAAATACAACCAAAATTTACTTATGCGCCTCTACAGCATTTCATATATAGATATGTTTCCAAACTGGCAAACATGAGGAGCCAAAACTATTTTTGTTTTTTGTTGGGACATTGGCCACCTGGCACTAGATGTTCCTAAGGGTCCTTTCACACGGCCGCTCCGTGTGTCCGCAAATCATCCCATCCGTTTGCGGATGATTTGCGGACATAATGTAAGTGAATGGCACTGCGGATGTCAGCGGAATACCATCCGCTGACATCCAATTTTCCTCCTTTCAGTTCTGTTCCGTTTTTACGAATGGAACAGAACCCCATTTTTTCTTCCGTGTAAAAAACGGAAAGGAAGGAAAATCGGATGTCAGCGGTGTCATCCGCTGACATCCGCAGTGCCATATACTTACATTATGTCCGCATATCATCCGCAAACGGATGGGATGATATGCGGGCACACGGAGCGGATGACAGAAATGTCATCCGCTCCGTGGAAAAAAATAAAAAAAGTCCCGCAGCGGACCTTTCACACGGAGCGGCCGTGTGAAAGGACCCTAAAGTATAACTAAAGGCAAAACGTTGTTTTCAGTTTTGGATAGAGTAGAGATGTATTAGAATACCTGTTAGATTTTTATTGCTAACTTTACCCCTGTTAGGAGATTCACCCTTTTTTTATCCAATTTACCATTATCAGTTATGGTGAAAGTAAAATAAAATCCCAAATTGTGGTTGTCCCCAGAACAGTAAAAGAGGGCAACTCTTCCAATGAGGACCTGGGGGCCCCAAATGATTCCCTTAATTTTCAGGGATTTCCTCAAACTTCCTGTTTTGGCATTGAGAGGAAAGAGGAAGAAAAGGGAAATCTCCTCAATGGGATATAGATAGCTAAAAAAAAAAAAAAAAGCTGACACAGGTTATACCCATCCCTTACTCTCTAAAAATGAAAAAAAAAAAAAAAAAACGTTTTGTCTACAGTTCTAATTTATGGCATCTCATAAATTAGGATAAATTAACCCACAAAACAAAAATGTAATATAGCACAGCTTACCATTTCCTAGATGAGGTGGCTACTTTAGTTTTCTTTTTTAGGATCTTTTGCTTTATTTTTCACAGACCAAGATGTGCAGCAAGTGGCAATTAGAGGGTTGAGATCCGTCATTTAATACTGATAATGGTGATTAAAATTATTTAATTTTATTACTTTATGTAAAGCCTTTGTCCCAAAAGAAAAAAAAAATTCTGAATCGACTTACACTGTTCTGCTGATCCCCACTGAGTCAGCAGATAACAGGTCAGTCTCCGCTTACTGTGCAGAGCAGAGACAGAGCCAGTCTCGCTCTGTGGCAAACCACCACAAAATGGCCACTGGACTACACAAACATGGCCACCGTGCATTGAGCACACAGGTTACAGTAAAATGGCGGCCGTGCGCAGTACCACGAGGCTCTCAGGGACCCAGGAGGGATCCCTAGGCCTCAAGGACAAGCTCAGACAGGACAGGGGTCCCTGACAGGAGCGCCCACCTGGTACAACCCCCCCGCACAGCCGATAATCCAGGCGCCAACAGCGCACCCCCATCGCCAGCATAGCGCCCTGCCCCCACCCCAGGAGGTGGACCAGACCACCCACACAGCCCCAGCATAAGTGGAGGGGGGATAAGGTAGAGGGACAGATGAAGGGGGGTGCCTGATGGGAAGGAGGGGAACCGGGGGGTCCAACCGTCCCAAGGAGGGGCCCACGTCTGCCCCAAAACCCTCCAGGGGAGAGGGGGACAGCTACTCACCATACCAGGAACCAGACAGGCACCGCTCCAGACAGAACCCCTCTCCATTGAAATGGGGGGTTTCAGCAGGAGGAACGCTATGACTCGGGGCGAGACCATTTGTTTGGGACCTCGTGATGAGTTTAACTCGCAGGCCAGCCCCCGTCCTGTGGGACTATGTTGCCACCGACCTAGTGCAGAGCTGAGGTCTGCATGCGCTCACTGGCCAGACTGGGGTGACCACTGGATCTAGATTATCCAGCCCGTCGCCCAGTCCGGCAGTTGATTGCAGATCTCACAGGAAAAAAACTAAGAGAAAACATTCTAAAAAGAAAAAATTGCCAGGACCAGAAATCCCAGCAAGGAACTAGGAACTAGGTCTCTTCAGAGAGAGGGAGTATACCCCCTGGGACTGCCTATAGGCATAGCCAGACCTTTTTTCTTCCTAGTGTCCTACTCCTGTAGGGGGCGGTAAAACCCAATGGTTAAGAAGACCAGGTGTCCATCAATGAACGAAAGAGAAATTTGATTTTAGCAAATCAATCCCAAAGTGACTTGAAGTGACTTGAAGTGGACTGACAAGTTTTTTTAAATGGAAATGATCTATCAAAGTAAGTTACTGTTATAAAAGTTTTCTTTTTTTTTTCAATCAATAGTAGTAAGAGTCATGTTTGCCAATTGCAGGCTCTGCATTCTATTTAGTAGTGATGCACAGTGATTTATCAGTTTGCTCAAACTAACTGAAAGTTATATTTTGTATAGGCTACACCGTTTGAAAACAGGAAAAAAAAACAGAAAAGCATCTGTGCTCCTCAATCTAAGCGGATTGGAGGGTAGTTGGGTGTAAATGGACAGTGGAGTCTGTTTACTCCCAGCTGCCCATACAACAGAGCAGGTTCTGTCTGTGTCTGCTCTGCATAAACTGAGCGGACATGTATATGTCATCTGCTCGCTCTACCCTGATCAACAGGGGATCAGCGGACAGATCTCCTGCTGATGTCAATAAAGTCGGCCCGTGTGAAAGGGGCCTAACTCAGTACACCCTTTACTTGTAACACCCATTTGCAAAATAGTGTTTTTTTTTTTTTCTCTTTTCAACTACCACAAATTAAATTTAGATTCAGAAGAATTTAATCAGGGATTTTATTTTGAACCTGTCTGGAAATTTAGAATAAGCATAGGCAAGGGTGAAGGTAAGTTTTAGTAAATGCGATCCATATGCTAGCAGATTAGGAAGATAAAGCAAGTAATTGCTGCAGTAAATGCAAATAAGGCCTGTAGCAAGCCATTGCTGACTGCAAATAGTAAATATAAGATAGTAATGTTGTACTCTAATCCTTTCCCTGGAGTTCATCAAGGGACACATGAACAGTATAATTCAGTTGGTTACACTGCTGCCTTTGGACACTGGCAAACAAATAGTCATTGGCCAAGTATAACCCTTCCCATTTCCATGATGATTTCATTTTTTAGATAAGCAGTAATAGGAATAGATCATATATATACACAGAGGGTTGGGACCTGTGTCCCTTAGGCCCCTTTCACGCAATATTGCAGCGGTTTTGACTGGACTTGAAGCAATATCTGTGTAATCTTGAGGTCTATGGACCTCAAATCGCATCAAAGTCGGACCAAAGTAGTGCAGGGACTACTATGAAGTTGTTGTGACTTGAAGTCGCACAGATATGAATGGTACTTATTGGAAATTATGGAGTACGACTTTGCACTCCCAAGTCACAGGACAAGTCGCACAAGTGTGAAAGAGGCCTTAATGAATTTCAAAAAGAAGGATTTTACTGGGAGCACAAAAACAATTTCTTAATTGTTCATCAAGGGACATAGGAACAGTAGAATTTAAGAATACTGGGGTGATCCCAAACCAGTTCCACACAGGGGAGGGCAAAACATCAACAATTGATGAAAGATGGGGACATGCATCCTTGTTGTCCACAGATACCAGATAGTCTCCTCCATAAAGGATAAATGACTGTCCTGTTGGATTCCATGCAAATGTTTTGCACTCTAATTATGGTATTGAGTGCTTTGAGATCCACAATAGGACAGATGTCTCCTTTGGCTTTAAAAACAGTGAACGGGTTTGAGTAAAAACACTGAAACCCTACTGTTTGAGGAACATCAGGAATGATTACTTGACCAAGCAGTTTTGACAAGGCAGCATGGAGACCTGTTCGCCTTTATGAAGAGTTTGGAAGATTTGACAACAGGAATCAGGACATTAGAAAGGATGTTGGTCCAGGTGTCTGCAAAGGCTAATAGTAGTCTTCCCTCTTTGGAAATTGTGAGGAGGACTTGCTTGCAGGCCAAAGATGTATAATTAAACTCAGGCCTTGATTTCAATATGGATTTAGAGTCCTTGGATAAATAAAAGCAATTATTTTTGACCCTCAGTAGAATATATTTTGCTATGTGGCAGTAAACATACTTTTACTTCCAGTGACTTTATTCATAAAGTTGTCAAGGGAACTCCAAAGAGACATTCTTCATCAGAGAACATACAGAGCAAGCTCTTTTTACCTTGTTCCTAAAACCAGTATTTTAGCCAGAGAGTTCCAAATCAATAGACATATTAATAGACAGGAGACTTATTCTGCAATTAAGACAATGTACACTATCCTATCCACGGCATAAGCTGCAAACGGTCCATAACTAACTAGTCAGTAAGTATGGCATAAGGTTTCTTTGCCTTACACTGCCCCCGAAGCCTGGCAAATTGCCATGAAAAGGATAAAAGATTACTGGGCAATGCCTGCTAGGTAAAAAAAGAATTTGCATAGAACTTGTTGATGGGGTGCTGGTGACAATTCTACAAATGAGCAGAGCTAAGAGTGACACAGCACTTCATTTTTCTGCATGTTAACCTATTCAGGGATTAATGGGAGAAAATCATGATAATATGTCATGCTTATATGAGAACAATCCCCATATAACACCGTTGTAGGCTTAGGGATCATTCTGCAGCTAACAAGCACAGTAATTAAGTACAGAATAGTGTCCATGTAGAACCCAGTGAACATTTCACATTCCAGTCAATCCTGGTCCCTCCTGAAGGCATACACCCTAGGGAATCTATAGGGATTAGGATCACACCAAAGTCTTGGTTCTGGACCTGTAAAGCGTTCTGCGGCTAACAAGCCAGTACACTAGGCATCGGAAGAGTGCCACAAGTAGAGCCCTGTGCCTAAAGATCACATTACAGGCTACCCCACAATTCTAGCAGGGTCTGATTGGGGCCTCTAAGGGGGCGACCAGGATCAGTCGATCTAGAGAGCTGCATGAGCCCCAACTTAGAAGCATAAATATACATTTTGATTGAAGAAAAAATAGTCTTGATGAATGTAAAAAGGTCTAGAAAAAATGGGTTTGCATTTTGCTGAAGAGAAAAGACCTTCATCATCCTAGGGCACTAGCAAAAAACTGAAGCATCATGGAAGTTGGAGCGGTTATATTTGGCTGGCCGGTGTTTTTTTGTTTGCCAGTGTCTGAGTCCTCCTCTTACAGCAGAAATATTTTTAGCCATGATTAGAATAAATAAAGAAAACAATAATAAAAAAAAAACGATACAGTCCTACTTTTGTAAACTGGCTATAAATATAGGTGATGTCAGTATACTTTTCTCATGCTGAGCTGATAAAAATCTGGGGAACATTTTTTATATTATAGGTCTGAGCAGAAGTCACTTTTACTTAGTTGTGGCTATACATAATTATTGTGTAAGGTGGGGACAATTGTGATGGAACATTAGCAATGGATGCATACACTAAAAGGCTAGGCTCCAGGTATATACAATACACCTGACTTATATAACCCAGAAAAATGTTTTTTTTCACCTAACTTGCCCTTTAACCACTTACGGACCGCCTACTATGTATTTACGTCTGTACTTTGACATTTTATACTGGGGTCATGGCAGCTATAACCCCGGTATTTTTTTAAACGGCGGGTGGTCCGCTTTAACATAAGGGTTGTCCCAGCAGCTGATTCACCGCGGGATCACCTTTATGGGCGGTGGGAGAGGTGACCCCCCCCCCCGCTGCTTTCTGGTTGTTTTACCAGAGATGTCGGTAGCGGGGAAAACGATCTGGTCTGATGTCCTCTCAGGCAGGAAGTCAGAACAACAAGTGTCAGAATAAGGCCCGGTCCAGAAGTGGTTAAAGACCATCTCCATCTGACAATGCAATTGCAAAGTGATATTAAAGGCAATATTGTTTAAAAAAACAAAAACAAAAGTCATACTTTCCGGCCTTGTGCAGTGGTTTTGCACAGAGCAGCCCCAATCCTCCTCTTCTCGGGTCCCCTGCCGGTGTTCCTGGCCACTCCCTCCTGCAAAGTGCCCCCAGAGCAGGCAGCTTGCAATAGGGGCACCCAAACAGGCCCGTTTCCAAACAGCAGCTCTGCGTGTCCATTCACACAAAGAGCTGTGGCCTGACCCGCCCCATCTCTCTATTTATTGGCACACTGGCTGTGAATGAGAGCAGTAAGAGTCAATGGCTTCCGCTGCTGTCTCAACCAATGAGGAGGGAAGGTCGCCAAAGAGCCAAGGTTCTCGTGCAGATTGCTGGATCTCGATTGGGCTCAGGTAAGTATAGCATTCTATGTAAAAAACCTTGAGCCTTTAAGTTTACCTTTTGCCAGAGATGGGCTTTACTTCTATAAGGCAACTGGAAATAAAAAGAAGATATTTCTTAAATCTCTTGGAGACTCCAGGGCAAGATATCTCCAAAAGAGCTTCCTATAGCCATTAAAATTATGGTTTCCCATATGATGGATTATCACTTTTGAGTAAAACTAGCCTTTTAAATGAACATAGGCAGAACGTACATATCATTTAGTAAAAATGGGAAGCTTAAAGAAGTACTAAACTAAAAAACAAACATTTATTATACTGTACTGCAGCTTACCAATTCTTACAATCATGGCTGCATTTGTTCTATTTTTTGTTTGTTTTTTTAGGCTTTATTTATTCTACTTTCATGTGGTGATCCAGCCAACGAGTCTGTTATTTTTTTCACAAGCTCAAGCTCTCCAGCAGAATGTATCAGTTTACATGGATGAGACAAACTACTTAACACTGGCATGGGGTGATTAAAATGATCAGCTTTAATTTATTCATACAAAATCTTTATCCCAAAAGGAAAAAAAACATTTGCTGTAACTGAATATAAAGTGTGAGCTGGAGTTTGGCTTTGAAATGTTAGTGTATCTAAATATGCTAATACATTTAACAACTACCTTCTCCCGCAGACTGAAAATTCTGCTGTCTGCTGTGCCTCCTGTACTCATTCCTCCAGAGTTGTGTCTCACTAAGACAGGAGGTGTGTTACTAGCCAGATTACCAGGTGAAAAAAGAGGGGAAAAAGGCAAAGAAAAAAGAAAAGAAAGCTGATGTAGCCATCACATCAATGACTGGTGAAACATAGACTAAATTAGTTACATATAGTTACATAGGTTGAAAAAAGGCCTAAGTCCATCTAGTTCAACCAATTAAACTACAGATATTTATAATAAAGAATTTTTGAACTCCAATATTTTTCCTTAAATTTTTTTTAGAAGATATTGTCTTTAATTTTTAAAATCTAGCTTGTTAGAAAAGAGAAATAATCCATAACTGTTAGCGCATCACTTTAGTGAATGTTATAAAGTGATTCTAAAGGCTGAAGGTTTTATATAATTCTATGCATGAAGGTAAAAGCTTTCAATATACAGCTCCCCCCTCCCCCCAACCATTGGCTCCCACTGCTGTCAATCACAGCTAGTGAGGAGGGAATGGGATTGTGGGGCCAGGCCCTGTTCTCTGGGTCTTACGGACACACAGGTACCAGTCCATATTCCCATCACACACATTCCTAGGAATGTAGCTCATCACCACCCTGACCAAGAAGTCCTGCGTGTTTCTGAAATGTTGCACTATACTGTTTGTCATGTGATCCTTCTTCAATAAAAACCGTTTGGACGTAATTGAAGATCAGTGGTGTGCTGACAAATATTTACGTTGTGTTATAGACACACAGAGTGGGGCTCAGGAGCGAGCATGCACAAGTGCCCCAATAGCAAGCGGCTTGCTATGGGGGCACTCAGCAGGGGGGAGGAGCCCAGAGCACTTGCAGGAGACCTGAGAAGAGGAGGATTAGGGCTGCTCTGTGCAAAACAATTACACACAGCAGGTAAGTGTGACATCTTTTTTATTTTAAAAAAATCGACCTTTAATATCACTTTAATTTTTTTTAAATCCTTCTACGTTTTCCCAGGCAAACCCTTTACATTTTTTTGCAAAGGAGGTTCACGTATGCCATGCTTTTTTCTCATATCTATAGTGTAGGTTATATACTACAGAAGCAAAACCATGTACCATTAGTTTTCTTTCATATACTTTACTTACTATAATCTCCCCTTTTTTGTTTCTACAAGGCATAATATTTTGTAATATTCACAATGCCTTATTTTTTATACTGTTTATAATACTAAATGGCTTATTAGAATAGATTCTGTAGTGACCTCACCTGACATCTGGGCCATATCCTGCACATCATCTGTTTCCATGTTTCTCTGATTATCTGTAAATTAGAATTTAAAGACTGTTAATACGTATTTAAAAGAACTAAAAACTAATAAGCACAATTATTAAAATATCCTCCTTATTCTTTTCTGTCCGTACCTGCCTAGGTATCAGACAGGAACAGACCTTGAGCCTTTCATACAGAAAAACAGAATTACAAAGATGTATAAAGAAATATCATTAGTAGCACAGGAGGACCAAATTTGTTATTTATTGTTAATTTTCTACTGCATAATAACCCAAAATGCAAACTGACTGCAACAAAATTAAGCAGAAAATTAAATGGCCTTGGGTCATTGTAGGCACAGAATTCATTCTCTCGGCTGATCCATACTTATGTTCCTTTTAATTTACTGAGCATGCATCGATGAACCTTGAGTCAGTTTGGTGACACGCGTACAATCAGCAATCAGAAACGAAAGCAATTTGCTGAAGAATGTCTCATTTGCCCAAGCAAGGCTGCATATCTGAGTAGGAGCCGTTGCTGGCTCCATTAATAATGAATACACCTCAAACAGTGGCAGATGGGTAAAACAGAAGCTCTGGTCTTAAACGTATGTAGAGTCCCTAAGTAAGACCATACTGGCCCCCTTCTACTAGGGAGAAGTGAATCTCCCAAAATAGCAAAGCAAGCCCGGGAGAGAGAGACAAACTGACTTCCTGTTTAACTTAACAGATGGCTCCACAGCTTTGGAACAAATAATAGGAAACACTTGCCCCAGTGTTGCAACACATAATGTTCTGAGGACTGAGTTGCAATAAATGGGAAACACCAGGGAAATACAGGCTTAGGGGTAGCTGGCTAGAAAAAAAGCAAAGTTTTGACTTGGGTTGAAGATATAAGTGATGTTGATCTCTAGAGTCTTAAAGGCACATCTGGTGGTTAAAAAGGTAAGATGGCTTTGTGCTAGTTCCCAAATCAACTATCAGACTCAAGAAAAATGTTAAGCAAACTTTCTGAAATGCTTAGTAATTATGAAGTCAAGTTGTGAATCTAGGCTCAAACATTCTACTGTAATGCAAAATTATATAGTAACACAAGAATTTGCATAAGAAATTGAAATCTGCAGAATTCTAGCTCTATTTTCTGTAATTGTCTCATTTAGATGTGTTGTAGGTATGCAAATATACTTTATCTGGATTATCTATAGAAATGTATGATAAAAATGTTACATGCAAAGAAAAAAGTATGGGAGCTGCCCCCAACGCTTTTGTTGTGGAAGGTGCAGACTCTGAGGCTACTCATATTAGCTGCCATTGAAAAGATTAGATTTTTGTCTAACCATAAAATCCTTTACTCTGATGTTCATTGACAGACTCAGCTCCAGAATCTTCTTGACCATTGGGTAATGCTGCTCCCTACAGAAGTAGGACACTAGGCAGGAAAAAAACTTTACCACGCCTATGGGGCAGTCTCAGGGGATAAACTCACCCTCCCTGCTACACTCAGTTTGCAAGCAGTGTAAGAAGAAATATAGCCCAACTCAATAGAAGGGTGGGAGCTGTGTCTGTCAATAAACATCAGAGAAAAGGATTTTACGGTAAGACAAAAATCAAATTTTCTCTTTTGTTCATTGACGGACACCGCCCCAGAATCTTCTTTACCATTGGGACGTCAAATGGTCCGACCATTGGGACAGCAGTGTCAAACATGAGGGGTGGGAAAAAACACAGCAGAAAAAAATTCCCAAAGGCTAAACCTAGTCAACCAGGTAAAATGGAGCTTAACCAGGAACAACTGGAGCTGGGGGAATCCATAGCGGAGAAGGATCTGGGTGTCCTGGTAGATCATAAGCTTAATAATAGCATGCAATGCCAAGCTGCGGTTTCCAAAGCAAAAAAAGTCCTATCTTGGTTTAAGAGAGGCATGGACTCCAGAGAGAGTGATATAATTTGCCCCTGTACAAATCATTAGTAAGACCTCATCTGCAAAATGCAGTTCAGTTTTGGGCTCCCGTTCTCAAAAAGGATATAGGGGAACTGGAGAAATTTCAGAGAAGGGCAATCAAACTGATAAGAGGCATGGAGGATCTCAGCTATGAGGAAAGATTAGAGGAACTTAATTTACTCTCTCTTGAGAAGAGGAGATTAAGAGGGAATAGGATCAAGATGTATAAATACATAAGGGGTCCATATAGTGAACTTGGTGTTGAGGTATTCACTTTAAGGTCAACACAGAGGACAAGGGGGCACTTTTTACGTCTAGAGGAAAACAGATTTAGTCTCCAAATACAGAAAGGTTTCTTCACTGTAAGAGCTATGAAAATGTGGACACTCCCTTCCAAAGATGGCTCTGATCAGCTCACTAGATTGCTTTAAAAAAGGCCTGGATTCTTTCCTAGGTGAACATAATATAAATGAGTACAAATACACTGCTCAAAAAAATGAAAGGAACACTTTGAAAACACATCAGATCTCAATGAGGAAAAATATCATGCTGGATCTCTATACTGATATTGACTGGGTAATGTGTTAGGAACGAAAGGATGCCACATTGTTTGATGGAAATGAAAATTCTGCTGAAATTTCATTGCTGCAACTCGAAATGGCACTCAGCAGTTTGTATGGCCTCCACGTGCTTGTGTGCATGCCTGACAACGTCGGGGCATGCTCCTAATGAGACCACGGATTGAGTCCTGGGGTATTTCCTCCCAGATCTGGACCAGGGCATCACTAAGCTCCTGAAAAGACTGAGGTGCAACCTGGCGGTGTTGGATGGACCGAAAAATAATGTGCCAGAGGTGTTCTATCGGATTTAGGTCAGGCGAGCATGGTACCCATTCAATGGTATCAATTCCTTCATTCTCCACTCTCGCCACATAAGGCCGGGCATTGTCATGAACCAGGAGCCCCTGCACCAGCGTAGGGTCTGACAATGGGTCCAAGGATTTCATCTTGATACCTAATGGCAGTAAGCGTGCCATTATCTAGCCTGTAGAGGTCTGTGTCTCCCTCCATGGATATGCCTCCATAGACCATCACTGGCCCACCACCAAACCGGTCCTGCTGGATGTTGGACCCTCAGTCTATTTCTAAATGTTTGGTCGGAGACATTCCCACCAATGGTCATTTTGTAGGATTCTGGCAGCACTCATCCTGTTCCTCTGTGCACAAAGGAACAGATACTGGTCCTTCTGATGGGTTAAGGACCTTCTACAGCCCTGTCCAGCTCTCTTACAGTAACTGCCTGTCTCCTGGAATCTCCTCAATGCTCTTGCTGGGAGACACAGCAAACCTTCTGGCAATGGCACCTATTAATGTGCCATCCTGGAGAAGTTGGAGTGGCTGTGCAACCTCTATAGGGTCCAGGTATTGCCTCATGCTATCAGTAGTGACATTGACACTAACCAAATGCAAAACCAGTGAAAAATAGTCCGAAAAAAATGAGTAGGTAAAAAAATTTCAGTGGCCTCCACCTGTAAAACCATTCCTGTTTCGGGGGGTTGTCTCACTGTTGCCCATCTACATAGTTACATAGTTAGTCAGGTTGCAAAAAGACACAAGTCCACTAATAAAAAAAAAAAAAAAAAAACAGTAATGAAAACCCAATCATACAATCCCATATACACAATCCTATACCCGCAGTTGAGCCAGAGGAATTGGATTTTCTTAACTGTTTTTTGTTTTTTATTTGTTGAGCCAGATGAACTTTTTTCAACCTGACCAACTATGTTGCTATGTAACCTGAAAAACATACACCCTCAAAGAGGACTAGTCCTCTTGAACAGCAGTCTGCAAAACCTTGCGGCCAAAGGCAGCATCCGCAGATGCCAGCACATCTACTTTGTAAAATTTCGTGAAAGTGTGCACAGACAACCAAGTGGCCACCTTGCAAACCTGCATCACTGACGCCTGATGGCGGAAGGCCCAGGAGGCACTAAGCGCCCACGTAGAATGCGCCTTAACAGGAAAAGGAGGACCCTTGATTGAATAGACCTGGAGAACCGTCTATCTGATTCATCTGGAAATGGTCACGGCAGATGCAGCTAACCCCTTTGCGAGGTCCATTCGTAAGGACAAACAATGAGTCTCAGTTCCTAAACGACTCGGTTGCCGCCAGGTACACCCTGATCGCCCGAACCACATCCAGAGAATGCAAGGCAATCTCCTTAGGATGCTTAGGCTTAGGACACAGGGAAGGCAACACAATGTCTTCATTCAGATGAAAAGCAGAGACAACCTTAGGAAGGAACAACAGACAAGAGCAAAGCACCACTTTATCTCTGTAAACCACCAAGTAAGGTGAACGATAAGAAAAAGCAGCCATCTCCAACACCCTGAGTGCAGAAGTAATAGCCACCAAGAAGGCTACTTTCTGGGACAATGTGAGCAGAGGAATCTCACAAAGATTTTCGAAAGGCGGGTTCTGAAGAACCTACAGTACCAAGTTGAGATACCAACGGAGACCACACTGGGGGAGCCAAGTGGCGAACCCCCCCCCGAACAAAGTCTCGGTAGAAGTTATAGAGGGGGAAAGGCATATATCAGACAATACTGGCTCCAGAGAACCACCAGTGCGTCTGTGATGTCGGCCAGAGGATTTTTTAGACCTCCCCACAAACCTCTGCACCCTCCTGTTGAGACAAGAGGCCCAAAGGTCCACCTCAGGAGTTCTAGAACAGAGACACAGCTGATGAAACACCTCCAGATGAAGCGACCGTTCCCCCTGGTTCAATGCCTGTCGACTGAGTTAATCCGCCTGCAAATTTTCCACCCCTGGAACATGCACAGCAGAGAGGGCTGGAAAAAAACGTTCCACCCACCTTAGAATGCTGGCTACTTTCTGAGCCGCTAGGACACTCTTTGTGCCCCCTTGGTAATTGACATATGCAACAGCTGTGGCATTGTCCGATTTAATCCATACCGGGAACCCTTGAAGACCAACCGTCCATTGGGCCAGACAAAGTCTGATCGCCCGAAGTTCCAGTATATTGATCGGTGGTCTGGACTCCTCCAGAGTCCAAGCCCACGACACATCCCCACCGGACAGGCTGGCATCCGTGGTGACCACCGTCCAGTACAGGGGAAGGAAGGATTTTCCCTGCAAAAGCACCGGAGAGCGAAGCCACCAAATCAGGGACCCTCTCGTACCCCAGCAGCTCAACAGAATCAGATTGTTTAGAGACTGTGGATTCCTGTCCCACTTGGCAAGAATCTCTCTCTGCAGAGGTCTCGTGTGGAATTGTGCAAACGGAACTGCCTTGAAGGTAGACACCATCAGGCCCAGCACCTGCATGTAAGTCCTGAGAGATGAATGACTGGGCAACAGAAGTCAAATTGCATCCTGCAGCTTCTGGTGCTTGTCCAGCAGAAGAAACACCCTGGCTGAGGCCGAGTCTAGAGTAAGACCCAGATAGTCCAATCTGGTGAGTGGAGCCAGAGCAGACTTCTGGAAATTCATTGTCCAACTGAAATCCTGCAGAGTCTGCACAGTGATTTCCAGGTTGTCCTTTAGAGCAGTCTGAGACAATGCGAAAACCGGAGCCAACACATTCGTGAATACCCGAGGAGCTGAGGCAAGACCAAACGGTAACACCACAAACTAATAATACTCCTAGCCCAGCCCAGCAAAACAGAGGAAGCGCTGATTCCCAACATATATCGGGAAATGGAGGTAAGTGTCCTTGATAATGATAGAGGCCAGAACATCCCCTTGATGCCACTATCGTACGAATGGACTCCATCCGAAACTTCTGTACCCGCACAAAGTGGTTCAGGGCTTTGAGGTCCAGGATAGGACGAATTTTGCCTTCCTCCCTGGGAAATGTAAAAAGGTTTGAATAAAACCCTTTGCAGTAGCAAAACTTGTACCGCCCCAAAGAGATTACGCAAGCGGTCTGGGGACAAACGCAGGTTGGAAGGAAAAAACCTCTGGAGAAGAAGACCAAATTTGATCTTGTAGCCAGAAAAAATCAGCTCGTAGACCCACCTGTCTTGAATCAGGGAGGTCCACGGGTCTAGAAAGAAGCGAAGATGTCCCCCCACCCCAAATACAGGTAAGGGGTGCCTCTACAAGCAGAAGAGGGCTAGTCTGCAGATTTTTTTTCCCTTTTATAGAGGTGGAATAGATTTCAGTCCTGCTTAAGTATTTTAATCTCACAAGACCAAACACACGTTGGAGATGTGAGTCAGTGGAAAAAAGTAGCCACATATTTTTTTTTTTTTAACCAAAATGCAAAACTTTTGCCTGCAACTGCAGACTATATCTCAGAAGTCTACACAGTTCCTTAAACCAAAAAAACCCTCCTTTTTCCTTAGTCATAAAACTTTGAAGCGGAAAACTTTCATCTTACTTATTCTGGTTAAAGCTGCATGAGCCTGCATACTTACATCATGGGAACCAACACTGCCACCCTCCATGAAATGTGTTTTCATGGTTCAGTTGGGTTGTGGCCCCTGGAAAGATTCACTCACACGTGATTCCCTTATGACTTCTCACCGTTTCTACTTATGCCTTGCTTGTGAACCATTCTTGCCTTTGTCTTATTATGGACCTCCTTGCCCTCAACATTGTTGTGAATAAAGATTAATTTGGATTCACACTGTTGCACTGATTTACCACACATACATTAGTGCGCATTGCATTTAAATGTAGATACAACGTATTGCAGAAAAATGTGCTACCTGTGCGTGGTGCTGTACGGGTGCGTTAAAGTGCCATTAACAATGAATACCCCTGCATTGCACAAACCAAGAGAATCAAGTCATCATTGAGAGTTCTATGATTTCTTTCCTTACAAGAACACTGAAAAGACCGTTAGCACAGAGGAAATACTGAAGTTAGCACTAATGTCATTTGATGAAAATGCTAATTGCCTAAATGATGATCCAGTGTCCTTAATATTTTTAGTTACTGATCTGCAATTCTTGCTCCAAGGCAGTGACTCAAAATATTTATGCCAGACAAGAAATCAACTAGAATGTTCACAAGAAGGTCAGCAGTGACCCAGACCCTCTATTTTTTTCTCTTAAAGCTACACTATTGCTACAAAAACAAAATACAGTAAAACCTTGGATTGCGAGCATAATTAGTTCCGGAAGCATGCTTGTAATCCAAAGCACTCTTATATCAAAGCGAATTTCCCCATAAGAAATAATGGAAACTCAGATGATTCATTCCACAACCATTTATTCATAAGTCCTTCAGTTTATAGTCCATATAAAAAGATTATAGCATTGCGATAGGTTGTGTAACCATAAAATGTCCATCCACAAATAGCCGCTTCCATAAGGGGATTAGAAGCAAAATCCAGCAGGAGCTACAGAGTATCAAAGAGAAGAGAGGCGCCTCTAAGTGTAGCAATATGGTTCCATTTAATGAAGGTACAACATTTAGCAACTTACATGGTTGATGAATAAAACAGGCACATCTAAGTATGCAGACATCCGGGGCAAAGCTGTCCACATAGACTATCTTCTGCACCGCCGGCTGCCAGTCTGTAATCCTGACCGGGAAGACCACCCTGCAGTAAAGCGATCTGAAAGCGAGGGGCAGCATGGAAGGGATGACGTAGATGTCGGTGCGGAGGATAGTCTATGTGGACAGCTTTACCCCGGATGCCTGCATCCTTAGATGTGCCTGTTCCAATCATCAACCATGTGAGTAGCTAAATGTTGTACCTTCATTAAATTTAACCATATTGCTACACTTAGAGGCGCCTCTCTTCTCTTTTATACTGTGACTTGAGACTACTTGTATATCAAGACCGCTTGTATATCAAGTCAAAATTTATTTGAAAATTTTGCTTGTCTTTCAAAGCGCTCTTAAACCAAGTTACTCTCAAACCAAGGTTTTACTGTAGTTAAAAAAAACCCCTTGAAATGCTCTATACTTACCTCTCCAGCAGGTGGTACCTCCAATCTTCAACACAATGCTGGGTCACTACAGAACACAGTAGTGGTGTAGTGGCCTGTGGAAACAACCGCACTGTGCTGGAGGGTACCATACATCTAACACGGGGAAATGTGTTGGATGCTAAATAATCTTTAGCTGCTGAAGATGTTGAAGACAGTAAAGACCTGAGACATCACCCACTGAAGAGGTAGGTACAATGAGTTTTCTTTTGCAGGGGTTTTATTACTTTTGCATTTGCAGTGACAGTCCAAAGCATGCACATTCCCCCATGTTTTATGACTTTTAAGCCCAGAACAATACACTTGACCTGCCAGAAGTGCACTTGGCTCCTATGTTCTGTTGTGTCCTGACAACACACAGCAATTTGTGGATTGAATGGTTTCAGCCCTGCCCATTCTTCTTTTGATAATCTACTCAAACCCATCCCTATCCTTTTCTCTACAACATATAGACTAAATCATATTGTAGTTCCAAGGTAAAAACTAGGAATGCTTATTGGCCTCCTTAATATAATACAGGAGAAGTGCCCAAAACACAGCACAACCCTGATTTTCTGTCAAGTACTTTTTTCACTCATCAACCAAATATAACAAAACTCTTTTGATGATATATTAACCAGCTTAAAAGGGAGAAAGTTAGAAAAGTTAATTGTTAGGATTTACATAGACTAAGCATTCCTATCTTCCGAAGACTGTATATATTGAACACATATTTGGGGACACAAAAGGGTTTTGATTTTTTTTGAATAAATGTATAGAGATCAAGCTGACTAGTTTGGGAAAACGATCCCTCATTACTTAGAGTATAGTATGGTGGCGGCAGCAGTTTAAGCATTGGCTACTCTGTTTCTTTTCCAAGTGTGCGTATAGCTAGGTATCAATTGGGTGGTAACCAGTGGCATATCCCCAATATGTGTCCTGCACTTGGGCCCTAAGGGGGCACATTGGAGATTAAATTAATTTACAACCTTTTAGCTGCAGTAGGATCATCAATTCCAGCTGCAGCTCCAAGGAGCTCCATGTGTGGTGGCCATGCACCTGCCCTCTAAAGTGGGCTAGGTATGGTGGCAACAATATCATAGTTGCCCAGTGTCCTAAATGCTGCAGGACAGTCCTGGGATTTAGGACACTGCCTCCCAATGCTGTCCTGCATAATCCAAGACACTTAGCATATGCCGACTGTGAATTCCCAGCTCCCAGTGGCTAATTCTTTGAGAAGAATATAGTAGAGGGAGGAGGAGTGACTTTATGATTTTCAGGTTACTCTTTTCATCTATGCGTCTTCCTCCTTCAACATGGATTTCTTCTCTGAGGCTGGATACTGAGAAGCAACATTACCTGATTAAAAAAAAAATTGACTGCCCGACTTCCATCCATTTTTCTAGATAGCTATACCGTATATTTTAGATAGAGCTTAAAGTGATACTAAAAGCACTGTTTTTATTTTACTAAAATTGAAAAGTGGTTATGCTTACCTACTATTGCCCAGAGCAGCACCTTACCTCATCTTCTGGGTTTTCCCAATGGCACTGTCACCTTCTTCTTGTGGGTGCCCTCATAGAAAGCCATGGCTAGTATGCTATGCAGGCACCCATGCCTCACGGGGACCTGACTGACAGCAGGAGGCACCTTTGGCTCCTGCTGCTTTCAGAGTCTCCTGTGAGGCCAGAAAGAGAGGGCAGTGGCACTGTAGTTGGGTATAAACCTGGATTAAAAGCGGACTCAGGTAAGTGTTAAAGGGATGAAGGGGGGGGGGGGCTAAACAGGTATTGAAAGGATTTTTGTACCTCAATGCAGAGAATTTATAGGGGTAAACAGCCTTCTGGATTTATAACCACTTTCAGGGGCCAAGGATGGGGAGGGGAGTATGAATGGAGTTTGATGAGGGTCCACAAGCACTTCGGTGGTTGCATGAGGGAGGGTGTCTGTGGTATTATCACAGTGCCTTAGTTCCCCCTCCCCCATCAAGCCAGAAAAGTGCAACTGCCCCCCTGCTGCCTTTCTGAGACGTGGCTCTGCAGTGTGTTTTTTCCGAAATCTGTACTGACTGAGTAACAATCGGCAGTTCTGGTGACGGCCAACAAACATTTTATAGCATGCACACCAGATTTTGTTCGGCCGAAAAGTCGCAGTCGGTTGTCGGAATCATCATACTAACAAGCCGATAATCGGCCGATCGGGCGGCGGCCGAAAATTCACGGCCAACAATCGGTACGTGTGTACGAGGCTTAAGGCAAAACAAAGCAAACATAGTTACATCTATAGTGGTAGTGAAGTAAGGGCATGCATTGCATGTAAATGATCACAGGAATCAAATCAAATTGATATCATATGTAAGTGGCATGCACTTGGAAGCAAGCTGCATTTACCCATCAACACATGCCCTAAACCCTTCAACAAAGACCCAAGTCTACTGAATATCACCATAAAGAAAGAGATATAGTACTTTATAAAAAAAATAGTAGCCAATAGGGTTCTTAGATACTGGTATGGTGCAGAAACTGTGCTTTTAAATGCTACAGATAGGGACATGCTCTGTCCCTTTACCCCTCAATTGTTTCAATTTATCTTGTATCACCTTTTTTGCCCCATATATTAAACTGTAGCACCTGTAGTAACGTCTGAGGATGGAAACGTCAGTTTGCACATGCCTCTGTGTGTGTCAATTAAAAGAAAACAATTTTTTCCCTATATCGTACAACTACTCCAACTTGCTGATAATTGATTATGATTGGCTCTTGTGCACTCTGCACTATGTACAAAAAGCCCAAATATCCACAAAATCAATAGTAAGGTTTCCAGAATCCTGCAGACTTCATGCAAATGCTTGCTGAATTCTGGTGCAATATGTCTGCCATTTTGCATATAGCCTGCAAAGTTCTAAGCCTCCTTCCTGAGGGATTTCCGTGTTTTCTTTACTCACAGTGAGAAGTGCTGCTCTATAAGGTGTTATATTAGGCACTTTTTCTGCTTAAGGAATCACAAAACCAGCTTAACAAGGTACCATGTGATTATAATACAACACATTAATGTAACACAGAGAAGAATGGAAAAGTGTTTTAACACTACTGCTTAAAGAAGCTTTAACTGACTTCAAGGCAGCATACTTGTTCTGTGGTTGAGAAGCACCAATTTTGTTTTAATGTGAGTGAAATGACTACTCTTGAACTATTATAATACCTGGCAGACAGACTATCAATGAGACTAACGATAAATACAACTGCCTTTATTACATCTCAGGTAATATAATAAAAACAAACCATGAGCTCTTCCACCCTGTAAAGGTTTTCTTTTTTTTTTTGCTTTTATAATACAGCTGCAAGGGAAGCCAGGGCAGTATTTAAATTATATCTTGAAGTTGGCTTTGAACACTGATGGTATGGAGATTGCCACATGCTGCAGCATTGACTTTGCCCCAATTTTTCTTTCTTTTATGATTATGGGATTATGGTTATGGCAACATTCTATCAAAAGTGTCTCACAAAGATATCTGGCTTGATGTCAGGCTGTAAGAGTGATTCTCTGGATAATAGAATAACTGGACCAAGAAGGGATTTGGCCATCTTCGGCTTTGGTGTCAGGATTGGGCTATTCTCCTTGTTCCTGGGGGGACTTATACTTTACATATGCTAGTTGCCCATACTGCACCCCAAATATGCATTTATGGTTGTACCCACTCCAGTGTTCTTTGCTTATGTACACCGCAATTGTCTTGTTTTCTTATGTTGTGTTGGATGTTTATCATCTTTTTTGTTGTTAGTAATGTAAAGTTTTTCAATAAAAATTATCTGATTTAAAAAAAAGAAGGGATTTGGCCATGAGCACAGGTCGTCTTAGATAGGATTCTTTGAAAACAGCAAAAAGCATATAAAATGTGAGAGAAATAAGAGCACAGAAATTGATAAGAAGGGTGTGCAAATTGAAAGTTACTGTATTTTCTGGCGTATAAGACTACTTTTGAACCTCAAAAAAATCCCCCAAAAATGGGGGGGGTCGTCTTGTACGCCGAGTATAATATCTCCAAGGTAACCTAAGTATAAGTATTACCAGTAGATGTAATCTCAAGACGCTGGTTGTGTGGGAATCCTGTACCGGTATACCGTATGTACCGAAGCTTCGGCTACATACAGTGTACCGCCCTGAGCCAATTAGGGAGAGCGATGTATTCTATTATTGAATGCAAAGCCTGCTCGGATTGGCGGAGTAACACCAGCCCGCCTCTCTGACTCTGCCAATCCGAGCAGGCTTTGCATTCAATAATAGAATGCATCGCTCACTGTGATTGGCTCAGCACAGTATACTGTATGTAGCCGAAGCTACGGTACATACGGTATACCGGTACAGGATTCCCGCACAGCCAGCGTCTTGAGATTACATCTACTGGTAATACTTAGGGTACCTTGGAGATATTATGAGAGATTACATGTATTACAGTACTTGGGGTACCTTGGAGATCTATGAGAAATCTGATGTTTTTCAATGGTGTTGCCTTGCTTCGGAAGGGGGGTAGTCTTATACAGCGAGTATAGCCCAAAACCTATGTTTTAACTTGAAAATTAGGGGGGTAGTCTTATACGCCCAGTCGTCTTAAACCCCGGAAACTACGGTATATACAAAATCACCAAAAATGTGTTTAAGTTCAAATGTATGTCAACTCATGAAAGGCCTCAAAGATATTTACCCAAAATTGTGACCCTGAAGAACAAGACATTTCTTAACAAGGGTCAAAGGCGAGAATTGTTTTTTTCTCTGCAACCTTATTGATAGCTTTCTGTATTTCTTACAATAATGGAAGCCATACATTCTCAGATCTCACATTGACAGAGAACTCCATATTTACTGGACAGGGAACCACCATGATTTGCTGCATTCTTTTTTTGGTCTATGATGAAACAAAGCTTAGCAAACCAAGTCTATGATGAAAATGAAATAGTTTCCAGTTATAAAAGAATGTTGGATTATAATAGAAGGGACAACCTTCCAAAAAAAATAAATGTAATGCACCAATGGAGAAGCTAGTGGATTGTGAAGAGTTTTACAACCACTAGAAGCTTGTGAAACACTGTAAAATATTTAGCCAACTAGATCATACTGATCACATACAGTGTATTTTTGCATAGTAAAAAGGGAACATCTATCAATGTGTGTCCACCCATAAGCCGAGATTAGGAGGAAGTTATTCTGGGTCCGGGAGCCCCCCTAGATAAGAAAAGAATGTATCTGACTCGCCACCATTGAACTGGTGAGAAATCTACTTCTCCAATGCCTGGCTATGACAGAAAAATATGTGCATAAAAAAGACGTGACCAAACAACCAAATTTAAGATTGTTAGACTTTACTAGCCTTATAATAGTGCTCAGTATCTGTCTATCCATATAGTATAAAGGTGCCTGCAATATTTTAATGATGTTGCTTGCATTAGGTAAGCATAAAAAGCATTAGCAATTTAGGATCACTTACTAAATTAAAAAAAAAAAATGATATAAACACAGCAACATGTGTTGGACTTGAATTTCAGGTACACCTAAACTACAAAAATGTAACACATTTTAAATGCAGCTAGTACAAGTGCATATATTTGCCTTGGAATTAACTTCCCCATATAACAGAACCTAGCAGACCAGGAGAGGGACTGGCAGTACAAGGAGCTAAACAAACTAAAGCCTAGAACACACCACTATTTCTTCGTAGTTTTTTATAGTTTTAAAAAAAACTGACAGCTCTGGTCGGAGCTGCTTTACTAACAATCCAATGTTAGTACAGCGATCTCCCCTGCTGTTCTATAGTGTTCTGAAAAGGTGACTGCCCCCCTCCCCACAAAAACACTTCGGATGGGTGTGCTGATCTGGAGTCTGATGGCCGATGGTTTTCTAGCATGCTCTGTCAGACTAGCTGCAATACATAGGGGCCAAATGTCAACCGGCTTTTATTCAACCGGCTGATGTCGTCCGACATTTAGCCCATGTGTACTAGACTTTAGGCCCTTTTCACACAAGGCAGATTTCCCTCTGATCAGCAGGGGATCTGTGAGCGGATCCCCCAGTGATCGAAGCAGAGCAGGCAGTTGACACATCAGTGTCAGCTCAGTATCTGCAGAGCAGGCACAGGCAAAGCCTGCTTCTGCTCTAAGGCTGGCTGAGAGTATAGGACTTCACTGTTCGTTTATACCAGGCTACCTCCAATCTGCTCCATCTAAATGGAAGAGAATGGAGTCCTCTCCTTTTTTTGCTTACTGGGCCTGATAGGACCCTGAGGTAGATGGGTGTAAATAGACACAATTTTGTTTACACCCACCTGTCCATAGGGACGAATGGATTGTTCAATCAGGTCCACCTGAAAAACGGACAGGCTGAGCTGATCAGAACACTCGTTTGAAAGGGGCCTAAACAAGGAACATGCTGACAGGGGGAGAGACCAGAGGGATGTGCTCATCAATGTGCTGTTGCTTCTTTACTTTCCAGTCACAGTCTGGGGCAGGAGCAGGAGGTGATCTGCCTATGTTGCCTGAATGCTGTAGAGAAGGTCACCAAGCTGGCTTTGCTGTCTCACAGGGCAGGGCTGTTTACATTTTAAGACTTGGTGGACAGAATTACAAACAGGTAAACCAGCTACTACATACTGTCTATTAATTTGTTTGCTTTGAGTTGTTTCAGCAATAAATTAAACTCAGTCCCCGTTCACACTAAGGCGACCTGTGAGGCAACCTGGTCGCCTCACAGGTCGCCTCCCATAGGGAAGCTGCGGACCCGTTCTAATAGGAGCGACACAAGTCGCTCCGACTTAGAAAAAGGGTCCGGAGCTTCTTTGGGGCGACCAGGAGGCGACCGCCATAGACTTCAATGTTATGAAGTCCATGGCGGCTCCTCCGAGGTCGCGGCGCGCTGCTCGCACCGCGACCTCGGAGGTCGCGGTGCGAAGTAGCGTCGCTTGTATGTGAACGGGGCCTTAAGGACCTAGTAAAAAAAGGTAGCTTGTAGCCTTTTTACATAGACTATGGCCTAAACAAGTAATGCTTAACCCCTTAAGGACCAGAAGGTTTTACCCCCTTAATGACCAGGCCATTTTTTGCGATACGGCACTGCGTTACTTTAACTGGCAATTGTGCAGTCATGCGACGCTGTACCCAAATAAAATTGATGTCCAATTTTTCCCACAAATAGAGCTTTCTTTTGTTGCTATTTGATCAACTCTGCTGTTTTGCGCTATAAACAAAAAAAGAGTGACAATTCTGAAAAAAACAAAAACAATATTTTTTACTTTCTGCTATAAAACATATCCAATAAAAGAAATGTAAAAATCAAATTTTTTTCATCAATTTAGGCCAATATGTATTATGGTACATATTTTTGGTAAAAAAAAATCCCAACAAGTGTATATTGGTTGATTTGCGCAAAAGCTGACTTTGCGTTTGCCGGACCCGCTGATTGGCTCCCCTTCTAGCAAATTGGCACGTGCGTGCACTTCCGGTATATAGTTTCATTATATATACAATTATACAGCTTGCACTGTCCCTATTTTGGAACAAAATTTCCTACTGAGTTTCAGCAAAAATTTGTCTGGAGCTGGAGAATTTGGCTGGATCTCCAAATTTTAGCTGGTTTATCCCGCACTTTTATTTAGCAACGCAGTAAACAAATATAGTACAATGCAGAAGGACAAGTCCGTAGCATAAAACAAAACATCTGCTCATCTGAGCCACTAAACTTATATCAGTTACTAGGGTTCCTCCAAATAGGTTTTCCAAAGCTAACAGGCAGCACATGTAGCTTTTTAGCATTCTGTCAGCAGTCAGCCCTTTCACCCAACAGCAGCCTCTCACAACAGCGAAAGTGAGAGAGTCTATAGTATAAGTCATATTGGATATAAAAAAAAGGCCCCAAAAGGGTTGACTTATTAGTGAGGTTTGTCTCTAATAGTTAAAATGTGTACCTAGAATTGAAGGGTTTATCCTACCCAAAGCTCTACAAAACCCCAAGGCTCCAGGGCTGAAGACCAGAACTTATTAAGATCTCAGAATACAACACAGTTTGTTTCCTCCAAAGTAGGCCCCATCCCATGAGCTCCCCACCATGTGTGGGTGAGAAGATTAGCTGACATGTATACACCATCAACAAATCAGCCAGTGCCTCACAATCTTCTAAATGTTAACTGTCAAAAAAGCCTGCCATGAGTCTTTAGGTAAAACTGATTTTATGCTAGATTTAAAATTAATATCATTAATATTAATTTTAGTAAACATTTAATTCAATTGTAATAAGCATGTAGATACACAAAGTCTGCAATTTCATGGCAATCTACACAACCAATTTAGGTAGCTTTCCCAAATAAAAGTGACCCTTGTGTCAATGATGTACAGTATATTTAAATATATACTTAATCCATTTAGATTAGCACAAAGACACAGGTACATACATCAAACACAAGTATGCATGATGAATATACAATGTCACTGTCACCATACGTATTGGCCTGGGATGTCTGATTTTGCTTTGAGAGCTGTTGCACCAGAGACAGACACAATATAGTTACTAAATGTCACAGTTGCTAAATGACTCAAAAGTAGACTCAAAATGAATCCAGGTGAATCTTTATCTTTACACATACAAAGCTGAGATTTATGGATAAGTTACTATTAGACACTGCATGCATCCAAGACCAGCTCGCACAAGCACAAAACCTGGAAACGGGTAGTATGGTCACTCTAACAATGTTTTCAGTCAACAATTAAACATAGGTAGTAACCAAAATTGTATTGCCAGCTACCTTATGGAATCATTAGGTACCATAGTCCATGAAATAGAACTTTAGGCCCTCGTTTACATTGAAAGCGGCTTTGAAATCATGCAACTTCATCTGAAATTGCATGATTTCAAAGCTGCCTTTCAGTGTGACTTTGGGTGCCATGCACACATGTCTTTCGAAGTCGCACCTGAAATAAACAAAAGTAGTGGAGGAGCGACTTGTCATGCGATTTGACCTGCAAAATCACTCCAGTGTGAACAGGGGCTAAAACTGTGAGCAGTTTTTTTTTTTTTTGGGGGGGAGTCTCTTTAACCACTTGCCTACCAAGCCAATCCTGACACTTCTCTCACAGATGTAAAAAACTGTGCTTCTTTGCTAGGATGTTATTTAGAACCCCCAAACATTATATATATATATATATATATATATATATATATATATATATGCATATATATATATATATATATATATATTTTTTTTTTTTTTTTTTTTTTATTCATTTATTTTTTTTTTTTAGCAGAGACCCTAGGCAATAAAACGGCAATCGTTGAAATTGTCTGTCTTGGTATTTGCATAGAGGTATTTTTTTTTTTAAATGCAATTTTTTGGAAACATTTTTAATGATTTAAAAATGAACTTATAGAGCCCAATTTTTGTAAAATGTGAAAGATAATGTTACACCAAGTAAACAGATAACCAACATGTCATGTTATGAAATTGCGCATGCTCATGGAATGACACCAAACTACGGAACTTAAAAATCTCTATATGAGATGCTTTAAAAATGTCTACAGGTTACTAATTTAGAAATACAGAGGGGATCTAGTGCTAAAAAATTGCTCTAGCTCTGATGTTCGCAGCGATACCTTACATGTGTGGTTTGAACTCCCTTTACATATGTGGGTGTGACCTACATATGCGTTCACCACTGCACATGAGCACAGAGGGATGGGGGCACCTAAACTTTTTTTTATTATTATTAGTATTTTTTTTATTACTTTTTTTACACTGTCCTTAAAAAAAAAAAATGTAAACATCCCTTGTGATGGAAATAAGCAGAGACTGGTCCTCGTTATGGAGAGATCTGGGGTCAATAGGACCCCACATCTCTCCTCTACAGTGTAATGCATTCGCAAAAAACCCTCCAAAAAACATTGATCTAATGCAAAAAAAATTAAAAATTGGCCTTGTTTACATTGGATCAGAACCAGAACTGACATCATGACATTGCTCCGGTCCTCATAGACCATAGAGATGAGCGGAAGCCATCTTTTCTCCGCTCATCTCTGTTACCAGCCACCGGATTAGCTCTCGGGGCTACCAATCATCCAGGTAAGTCTGGGAACCACTGGCAAGCAGCAGGAGGGAGGGGTGACCCCTACTGCCACTTGATCCAGTGGCGAATCTGACACTCAGACCACTTTTATTGGTTATAGAATAGCTGGCTGAAAAAAAAAACAATACCAGGGTTATGGTATATTGCTGCAGCCATAACCCTAGTATTCCACTTCCGATCAAGGATGTCATTAGTCTATGGCCCAGTCTGAAAGTTCCACAGACTTTCATTCAACCAATAGACCCAACAGATTCTACCCCAGACCTCTTTTCTGTGGTCCTAGTTGGGACCATGGCAAAGCATATGTGGCTCAGGGGTAGTTAGCCTAACCTGCCACTTGCTGATAGCTAGGTAGACCTCTTGTCACACAAGTTCCAACCTTTACTCATAGAGTTAGAGGTAGGTATCTCCACACCCCTCTCCCACACAGAAGATTGCTCCTTTTCATATACAGATACTTTCACCTGTCATTATTCTGTATTAAAAACCTACATGCTTACCCCACTACGGGAGCCATAGCCTGCCACAACTAGGAATTATTTCCCATGCTAAAAGCTGCTGTCATACCATTGTAAAGTGAGCCTGTTGCTCATTCATAGTCCTACTGCTTGTACGGCTCTTGATATTTTTAGAATGTTTTTTTTTTTAATCGGCCATCCCATGTAGTTTCCAACAACTTTGATCAACTCTTCAAATTTTAGTGACTCAAAGGAGAAACTGGCTTCAGGCATATGACTTATGTTGTGAAACGTTAAGCATGAATATATTTCACACCTAGCTGTATCTAAACAGGAAGATGATACTTCCTGTAATAATTTGCATCCCCTGCCTATTATAGTCTGTGTATATCATTGCATAGAAGGCTGACTGAATTTTTGTGAACTCTATGCTGTAAAAATTTTCTATACATAATGCCTATGCTGAGCACTGCCAAAGTACAGTATTTCTTCATTTGGAGAAAGTATGGAAAAAATCAAAAGTATTTATAAAACATGAGTTTTAAGAGGAAAATACATTATTTAAAGGGAAACTATAATTGTTTGGGGGGGATCAAAGATCAATAAAAACATTTCCATAGTTAAGCTTAACAAATAAAAAATGTCAAACAGGGTGTGTATCCAAAGGACTGAATTTACAAACCAATATAGGTTTTCTAAAGAGAGTGCATTGTAGAATCTGCTTCTTCCTGACTCTCCCTGACTAAAGCTGGCCATAGATGGATTGAAATTTGTCCCGTTCAGCAGGGACTGGCTACATTTTGATACATCTATGGCTGCTCTCATTTGAGAGGAGGAGATCTAATGATCACCTCCCCTCAATCAGGACTGTGATCTAATGATCACCTCCTCTCAATCAGGACTGTGATCTAATGATCACCTCCTCTCAATCAGGACTGTGGGGGGCCATTCACTGCTGTGATTTATTCAGTTGTCTGCAAATATGGCCCTGAGCAATTTAACTCTACAAACAACAATTAAAAACACAACTCTACAAACAAACAGATTAGGTTAACATGTGAAAAGGACCCTAAATTGTCACCCTCTAGCTGTGAATGTCAGCATTAAACATTCTAGCTGAACTTGTCACTTCGGTCAATGGCCGCACTATACATCAAGACAGTCTGCAGGAAAAGTTTAAAATTAAATAAGTTTAAGCCCCTTTCCATGCTTCAAAATAGATGTCATGTGACTTGTACCAGCCACTTTTCCTGTATTCTGCAGCAGGGCTTGCGGAGGAGCCATTGTGCCTCTCACATCACAGATATGTGCTGCTTATCCTATTGCTGGTACTACAAGCACCTTTGTGAAGGGGTATCAATTAAGCCTGGTACACATGGACCAAAAACCATCTGGTTCAGCAGGAACCAACCGACCTTCAGATTTGTGAACCAGCTTCCGTTGAAAGGTGGAAAACCAGTAGTTGATCAGCACTTGGAGCCCATGGCTTCTAGAGCCAATCAGTGTATTCTGGTGGCAGGCGTAGGTGGGTGCTATTTACCAAAGGTAAACAGACTGTGCACTTTGCAAGTGCAATTGCTCCAGAGGTTAGTAAATTAAGGGAAGTTCTGCTGACTTTAATCATCCAATTATGTGCTTCCAAAATGCTGTTTGTTTTTTTTTTTTCCTTGCATTTGATTAGGTATTCATTGCAAAATGAAGCTTCATCTCAATTAGAAATCTCAGGAGCTAATTTAATGCACTTGTGAAGTGTACAGTACAATTGTCTTTAGTAAATCCACCCCATTGTCTCAGGGAATCAACATCAACACCGCTTGTGTTGATGCGGGCATCTGTGTTTTTTTTTTTGTTCTGCCCACTGGTCACGCACTAGAATTGTATTTTCAAATTGAAAATGTTTTAATGTTTTTTGGAGCTGAATTGCACATTTGTGCACCTTTTGTAAGGCGTTTTTCAACTAAAAGGTATGAAGTGCTGCTGAAAAAGGGGCAGGTAGTCGCTGTTTGAGCAGAAAATGTGCGACAAAGTGCTTGAGAAAATGATCGAAAAAAGCTTGTGACGCGCTTTTAAAGTTGTTCTAAAGCAGGGGGTGTCAAACTCAATTTCTTCACGGGCCGCATCAGCATTATGATTGCCCTCAAAGGGCCGGTTGAATCTGTAAGATTAGATGTCCAGGGCACACCACCCCCTCTTACGTCAGATGTTAAGAGCCCCCCAACCATCAGATGTCAAGAGTTCCCCACCCTCCCTTACCTTGTGCTGCTGCTGGGAAGAAGCTGGGGCATTGCTGGGAAGCAGAAAGTGCAGGGTCTAGAGGAGGACCAAAGGAGGGCTGGAACTCTCCTGCAGCTGCAGGAGAGGTGCAAGGGCCACATGAAATGGCCTGGAGGGCCGGATTCGGCCCGTGGGCCTTGTGTTTGATACCTGTGTTCTAAAGCATAAAATGCATTCTTTGCATTAAAGTAAAAAATGTTTAGGCATAGATTTTTTGCCCCTCACCCCCCTAAGGCCTTATGCACACTGGACGTTTTTACAGCTGCTGTTTTCGGCTTCAGACATTTTTTTCTGCAGCCAGTTAACTCCCCAGCATGTTATCCTATGTGTCCATGCACACATAGCATGTTATCGTTTCTTGGCAGGGGCGTTTTCTGGCTGGAAAAAAACCCAGAACTAGTGGGTTTTAAGAATTTTTCAGCTGTAAAAATGCTCTAACTCTGATAAAAGCTTAAAAACGCTGGCTATTTTGCATTTATCAGTGTTTTTGAGCAATATGCTTTTGTGGGAGTATACTTTTGTTAAAAAAAACAAAAGCTATAAAAAGCTACAGCTAAAAAAAAAAGCTGAAAAATGCTAAAAAGCGCTACTGTAAAAATGCTGCAAAACTCATTCTACAACTACAGCTTTCTACAGCTAACGCTACTGGTGTTTTTTATAACGTCCAGCGTGCATGAGGCCTTAAACCTACCTGAGCCCTCATTTGATCCAGCGCTGTGCACGTCTGCATCTCTTCTCTCCCCTCACTTCCGGGTCTCACTGGCTTTGCAAGGACAGCAGGGCCATTGGCTCTCAGTGCTATCAATCAAAGCCAGCGATGAGGTAGCAGGGGGCAGGGCCGAGTCATGGGACGCAGCAACAAGGCTCGGGAACAAGTGTGCACAAGTTCCCCCATGGGGCCACTGAACAGAGAGGAGGAGCCAGCAGCGCCAGCGGGGGACCCAAGAACAGGAGGTTAAATTGCAACTGTGCAATTTAATTTGTTATTTAAAAAAACAAAGCATCCTTTACAACCACTTTAAGCGTTTCCATTAAAGTCTATGGGGACAAAAACTCTCAATTCTGCCTGTAAAGTAGTTTATGTACTTTTTTGAGTGACAGGTGTTTTGCTATAAGAAACAGGAGACTCAGATGTGAACAAAGGCTATTGAAAACTATAGGTTTTTGCTTGTTCAGCATTTTTGAGCTTTAAGCTACAAGCTACGAAAGGCTCAAGTGTGAAGTGAACAGGGTCTTAATATTGGAGCATAATAATGTGGCATCCGGCACATGTAAGGATAATATTCAGGTACAACTGATGATTGCAATTATAACTGGTAAAATAGTTAATACTGAAACATTAGCCTTGATTGATGTTATCTGAGTATCTGTTCACATACATACATTTGATCATAAGTTCCAAACACATACAAACATCTTTGAACAAAAAAAAAAAAGATGGATAAATACAGTCCAAAATATTTTTTTATTGGGAAAACCCTAACATGCTAAATTCTTTATATTTTACACTATAAAATCTAGTATACCACATATATCACGTGCACACGTATGTTATTTTGCGTAGCGGACCCGTATAGAATAATCACATTCCTGCTGTACACAAACAATCCGCAATAACCTATAGCATCAGGCAAACATGTCTGAGGGTAAATATCTAGCCCTGTTCCAAAAGAATACCCAGGTATTTAACTTGTTTTCTGCATAATGGATGAAAAAAAAAAACTAGTGGTCTACCAGGTTACTATGAGCAAGAGCTTCATGTCTTGTGCACAAAAGCAAATATGAGAAAAACACATCTAGAGCATACTTGACTGTCCTTACCTGGGTGTAATAGTATAAGGGGCTCTGATGACCCCAGTATTGGTAGGACCAACAGAGTAAACCCAAAGTCAGTAAACTGACTATGGCTCTTAGCAGCCTCTTAGTGGTAGATATCTGCTTGAATGCCTAAAAAAAGTTTTTACTGGATTTTGTGTCTATGTTGAAACTTATTTTGGATAGAGTAGGAAGGATTTAACTTTTTTTATTCTGTCTCCAAGCTGTGTCCCTTCTAGAGAGAGAGATTTACCCTCCCATAAACATAAGCTGAGAACTAAAATTCCCTGTTTTTTTTTTTTTTGCAAAGTTTGCTAAAAAGGGTATATAGCAGTGTGCAGAGGGTTCATCCAGAATTCTACATGATCCCCTAACAAGTAACATTTTGTAGAGATTTCTTCTCACTTTCTGTGGAGTCTTAGTGGCAGGAAGTGAAATGAAATCTCTCCAATATGACAAGACCCTTCCGCTATCCGCTATAAAAAAGAAAAAAATGTTTTGGCTTTACATACACTTTTACAAAAGGTTTTATTATTGCTATGTAGCTTACTGCCACTTGCTACAAATGATTTTGGCTTGCACACCTACTAATGTGAAGTTTTGTTTTCTCAGTTCTAGGAGCCTATGTGAATAGTGTCGCTTGTCAGATATAACCTCCTAGCAGTGTTAATTTCGTCGACTAAAACCGACTAAAGCATTTTCGTCGACTAAATTAACACAATTTTAGTCGACTAAAATACGACTAAAACTAAAACAATTCAGATGACTAAAATACGACTAAAATTAAAATGGCATTTTAGTCAAAAGACTATAACTAAAACTAAATCGAAATTTGCTGCCAAAATTAACACTGGTGCATGCTGAAAGCTTAATACCACCATAAATAATAACATATTCGATTTTTCACTCCAGGACCAGCAGTAGTATATAATGAGTTTGGAAATTGTAGAGAAATGCTTAAACAATGCATTACAAATTACAATTGAACTACACCCATTCGATTATAGATGACTAAAATGAGTTTTAGTCGACTAAAATGTACTGGAGTTTTAGTCGACTAAATACGACTAAAACTAAAACACTTGCAGAAGACTAAAATGGGACTAAAACTAAAATGCCATTTTAGTCCTAAGACTAAGACTAAAACTAAATTGAAATTTGCTGCCAAAATTAACACTGCCTCCTAGTCCTAACACTTAATGTGGTAGTAAAGTCTGGGCTCTTATTTATACCTACAGGTAAGCCTATTATAAGGATTACCTGTAGGTACCGTAAATATCTCCTAAACGTGTAACGCTTAGGAGATATTTACTTTTACTTGCAGCTGATGACACAATTGAGCATGTGCACTGCACTCCTAATGGACGGCATGCTATCCATTTAGAGAGCTGCGACCGCAGCAGCGATTCCCACGCGCATTCACATGAGTGACGTCATCGCCACTGGGCCATTTAAACAGCCTGCAAACCCAGAAGGCTGACAGGGTGAAGATGCAAGCCATGTCAGCGGTGACAGTGCAGAGCTGGAGGGCTTTATTTTAACATAGGTCTGTAATAATGTGCAAGTATGGGATGCATGCTTGCACATTATAACATTATCCTGCAGGGGCCCAAATGTTTTTTTTGGCCTACTACTGCTTTAAAGCCGAAATATACAATGAAATCAACAGCTATGTAAATATGAACAGCACTGTAATTCTGAACAGCATGGTAATACCGATGTGTAGATGTAAATAGGTCCTTTCGTTCCCTTTGTTTTTCACACTAAACAGCAGCTCCTAGATGTAAACTGGCCACATAGGAAAGAATGGGATTTCCACTTGACATGTATTTTCTTGCGGCACAATGCAAGAGTTTTACTTCATCAAACTGGACAAGTGCCTTCTGACAGTGAGAGGGACTGAAAGCAGAAGGAAAAAACTATACAAAGGGTGGGACTGGGTGTTCTCATGTGCTCAGATGTAATCCCACAATATAATTCATAGCAGTGCTCACATACTCCAAGACCTGCATATAGCACATGGACACCTATATAAAAAACAACTGGCAAGAAACTTTTAGAGTCGGTTCACACTAATCCGACTCAAAGTCGCCCCGACTTCGGGCGACTAATGAAGTTGCCCATGCAGCGTGACTTCAGCACGGCTTGCAACGACTTCTCATAATAGAAGTCAATGCAGGTCGCTCCGACTTTACCAAAAAATAGTGCAGGAACCTTTTTCTAAGTCGGAGCGACTTGAGTCACTCTGATTAGAACGGTTCTATTGCACAGCATTGGAAGCTACTACAAGTCGGATTAGTGTGAACCAGCTCTAAATGTACATTGTATTCCTTAATTGTTGCGATGTATGCATTTACATTGTCAATCAACTACATACAGCTATGTCTTTGACACGTTCGTGTGAGCTTTTGTGGCAACAGTAAGTTAAACTGTGGCACAATATTAATGAGGTGAAGGATTCTTTTGAAGGATGTCTCATAACAATAAAATTACGTCACACAATTTTTAGAAAAAAAAAAGAAATTGTGAACTGAGCCTTAATTTACTTTGTGGAAGTGGCTAAAAGCTGTACAGTAAGGGAAGTTGTGCAAATATATTCTGAAATCAGCAAAAGATTACATTACATTCTAATGAGAACATCCCAATGACCAGACACGTTTTCCTTTTCAACCTCCTATAGAGGCTGAGAGAACTAATGAACTGTCATGTGATATTTGTTAACACCTCAAATATTCCTTACAACCATCAATCATTGATAAAACTTGCTTTCAAAGATTGAATTGAATTGTAGATACTTCAAGCAAGGAGAGAGAAAGGTGTCAGCCCACAGAGATTATAAGGCCCACCTATTACAGAACCGAGGATCTTTTTGGATTTTAATAATTTGTCTGGAGTATTATTTACAGAGAACCCAGTTTTAAAGGAACCTGAAAGAACAGAAATATGCAACTGCTGACTAAAGCTAGCCAGACACGCAAAGATTTCTCTTGTTCGGCAATCGATTCCTTCATCCATGCTAAATAGCGTGGATGAAGGAATCTTCCCTGCCAGCTATTGTATTTAGCAGTCAGCAAGGATGCTGAATAATGAACACTGACTGTATTTGATTGGATGTAGTCACTGTTCAGTCACCCAGTTCCATTGACAAAAATATGACTAAACATGACCTTTTGTCAAGTCAGGTGGTGCCAACAGAGAACCACACTAAAATCGAGAAGCTGGCCAGCTTTACTTTTTAAGGCGTACGCTGTCCTTGTGCTTCCTTCACTACTTTCTGATCCACTGACCTGGAACAAGCACATGCAAATCAGGCACCGGGACATTATTTGCACATGCTTTTTGCAGGTTACTGGCTTACTACATAATGAAGCAAGGATAAGAAAGACATCCCCACAGCATGCACAACCCAAACCTACAACAACAGCTCATGTTTCTGTCCTTTATGTTAGTAGTTAACACAATTAGCAGTTCTCTATAACTGGTCTCTAAAGCATGTATACATGTATATACAAACATTTCATGGTTTATTACACGTGAAAACAAAGGAGATGAGGGATTTAATTGATGTTATAGAGGTAGCTGGAGCTTAATTCTACTACCTGAATACTCCTGTTGTGTAGTCACATTCATGGACACTACTGGCCTGTAAGGGCTACAGTCATAAGACAATAAATTGCACATATATGTATACCCACAAAATGTTGTAAATGTTAGCATTAATTATGAAAGTGCATGCAAATCCTTACTGAACTTCTCTTAATTGCTCTCTTTTGTTTTGTGAAATATACAATTGAAAGTGCTTTGTTATAATATATTTGTATGATAAGGGCAAAAACTGTCCTGTATCCAGTGCTCACTTGTGCTGTCCTAAAGTGGAGTTTCAGACGTTTTTGTGTTTATTAAAAGTCAGCAGCTACAAAAAGTGTAGCTGCTGACTTTTATTAAACATACACACACCTGTACCACAATCCAGCAATGCGCCTCCCTGAAGCCTCGGGCCTCTCCCTCGGCTCTCCCCGGCACCGGCATTACTAGTGTCGGCACCCTGGCAATCTTCTGGGAACTGTGACGTGTCCCCTGAAGATTGCAGGGAGGGGAGAACTTCTGCTCGAGCTACCTAGGGCAGCCCGAACGGAAGTGGAAGTCAAATATAGGTACCCGATCCCCCCCAAAAAAATGACATGCCAAATGTGGCATGACAGGGAGTTAGGAGTCCTTAAAACGGAAGTTCCACTTTTGGGTGGAACTCCCCTTTAAGCCCTGTACATACTATGGAATGAATGTCCAGTTTTTCTCGATGCTTCAAGGCAGGTCGAAACCACGAATAATACTAATTGTACATATCTGATTTTTCACATACAAAATCCATACGACAACAGTATGAAAATTGTTATGTTTGTTTATTTTTTTTATTATTGTATGTTTGTTTTTTTTTTTTTTTAATCCCACACTTCTCCTTTAGAGCCCATTCACATTAGCGTGACTTGTCAGGCTACTTGTCAGCCTGACAAGTCGCGCTCGGTCGCGGTCCATTGATTAGCACAGGACCCGTTCTAATAGTAATAGTAATTACTAGAAAATAGTAAGAATTCACAGGTCGCCCCCCAAAGTCGTGTCGCGCTAGTCTGAATGGGCTCTTAGGCTCGGTTCACACTGGGGTGGCTTCAAAGTCGCCTGACTCTCAAGCCGCCGCGTACAGCATGACTTCAGCGTGGTTTGCAAACGACTTCTCTAATAGAAGTCAATGCAAGCCGCTCCAAAGTCGCCCCCAAGTAGTGCAGGAACCTTTTTCTAAGTCGGAGCGACTTGAGCCACTCCGATTAAAACGGTTTCATTGCACTGAATAGAGCGCGACTTGTCGCCTGACATGTCGCCCCGGTGTGAACCGGGACTTAATAATTCTCAGCTAGACTGTCTGTTGTTTTAGAGTCTTAAAGACACTATGCTATGCAGCCCAATGTTACCCAGATTGAGTCACCAAGACATTGCTATGAAAATGTCATGTTTTTGTAGCTGTTACACAAACTAAGTTACATATTCTCTCTTACTCCCTTGGTTGATTACCTTTTCAACTCTCAGTACAAAAAAATGCTACATGCTTGTTTCTAGTAAGCAGTGGCAACAGAGCAACTAGCTCTCTTATAAGGTAGTCAGCAATGGTAGGCTCCCTATTTTCACAATCCCCTTTAATAACTCATTGATGCCAGTAATGGTCCAACTTGTTGCTGAAGGGTGCACTGGGAGCCCCTAAACCTGAATAGTCTGAATTTTGCAAATTTGGCTATAAGGAAAAGTCAACACTTAGTAAGACTGTCAGCGCATTCCTACAATATATACAAGGCTTAAAAACTTGCTGAGATTGTGAGATGCAGTGAGCGTGTTTCTCATGGTTCAGTGCGCACCAAGTATCTCAAAGTAAAAAATACAGATTTGCTTTTGGGCGCTTTCGGGGTACCCTACAGCAATAAATAGGGAAAGTTTTGCTATTAATCAACACCACCCTACTCTATTGTTGGTTGTTTGGTGTCAGGGAGGACACCTGTTTATTGCCCTTGCTGTGTCCTCAGTTTTTTGTAATCTAATGTAGCCAGATTCATAAAGACCTCACATGTGTGCCCAGGTGGGAAGGTGTCCTATCACATAATTGAGTGTTATGCAACCTTCCTCACTCTGAAACCAGAAACGCAAATAGCCTGAAACAGGTAGGGATAAAACTGCTTGGTTGGCATACCCCCGGTTCAGGAAGTGATGTTGCTGGATTACTGGTTACTTTAGAATTAACCCTGGGAATAAAAACTTTCACTGAAAAAAAAAACCCTAATAGCCACAAAGAAGATACATTTACCTTTTGTGCACCAAATGCCTTTGAAACCCAGTTATTAACTTGAAAAAGTAGTAGTGACATCATCACCGTGCTGTACAATAGTCTGTGCAAAGAGCAGAGCTGTGGGAGGGGCCTAGCAGGCCCAATCACTACATGCTGAATGCAGAGAATGAAATGGGGGCGATACAAGACCAGTCACTCTGCACAAGGAAAGAGAGAGCACGAATAACGTGGACCTAATTATGGAAAGCTCCTGCAAAAAGGCAAAGTTTTAGACTGAATGTCTGCACATATCTTGTAGAAATGCACAAGTCACTACAAGATTCAAGTAAGAATACGTCTCTTGTATTTGCTTATGCCACAGTTCAGCTTTAAGCGTCTGAGTGTTCTGGCACAGTATAGCTATGGTGTAGTTAAAGTGGTTATACACTAGGGATCGACCATCGGCAAAGCTGATATATCGAGGGCCGATATGCACTTTCCTCGATATATCAGAATCGCCCACCAAGGTGACTGATATTGCCAATATTTCCGGAGTGATGCCTGCAGCTAGAGGTACCGGCGTCCATAGCCAATGGTGGGCTGTCTTGTATTGACAACCAATGCGGCTGAGAAACCGCTCGGCTGTTATTACAAGGAGCGGAAGGGGATGTCGCCCCCCTCCCGCCGCCTTCCGCGGCTCGTCCAGGTCTCCCGTCCCAGCCTGCACGGCCGCCAAAGAGAAGACCCGATCAAAGCCGTATTCGGTTCTGATCGGGTCTCCATGTAAAAACTCGGAAGTGATGTCATGACATCACTTCTGGGTACTCGGCGCCAGATTCAAAAAAAATTACAGCATTCAAAACAGCCAAACTTGGCCTTTTGAATGCTTTTAAGTGCAGAGGAGGTGCAGATCCCTCCACAAGAGTACCAGTCAAGTGATATAAAAAAAAAAATGTAAATGTATGAAAATATCGGCCAATATCGGCAAATACCGATATGCAATGGCCAAAATACTGGTATCAGTATTGGCAACGAAAAACGGATATCGGTCAATCGCTATCATACAACCTTATGTACACCCAGTGAAGTGATTTGCCTTAGGTGATACACAGAGATTGAAGAAATCCTCCTAAAAAGGTTGTACATGTTTATCTGCAATCTTCTCTCCTCACATACATACATATAAAGTCCAGAATTTATAAAGCTTGTCTGAGCATTCAGAAAAAAAAGGGGACGGAGAGCTGAATTCACGCTCTGCAGAGCTCAGTGAGGAGAGCTCTGAGAACATATTGCAGCGAAGGGACACCCCCCCCCCCCCTCCTTCTCACACAGCCTGTCAACTTTTTCTCTTGGTGTCAGGAAAAGCTGTCAGAAGTGACACATGCTGATGATAGCAAAGGAGCAATGCAGCCGAAAGAAATTAGACTTTGTGTTAAGACAAGTACACACTATAGAGGGAAATGCTTTGTTCATATTTCATGCCTGAGGCTTACAACCACTTTAAGAGCCGGTTCACACTACTTCGACTTGTCAGGCGACTTGGTCACCTGACAAGTAGCACTCCATGCAATGGAACCGTTCTAATCAGAGCGACTCAAGTCGCTCCAACTTAGAAATGGTTCCTGCGCTACTTTTGGGCAAAGTCGGAGCGACTTGCATTGACTTTTATTATAAGAAGTCGTTTGCAAGCCGCAATGAAGTCATGCTGCCCGAGCGACTTTAAATTCGGGGTGACTTTGAGTCGCCGCGGTGTGAACCGACTCTAGGACAAAAAATTCTGGCCAGGTAAACTGTATCCCCTTCTTTAGGACCTAATCTGACAAGACTGTACCTTGAACAATAAACAAATGACCCACTGTATTTGCTTTAGATTTTTTCGTTTTTTAAGTTGAGGGGGTACACATGATGACAAAATTAGATCAAACACATGATGAAGATCACATTTATGTCTCTTGTATTGGTTAAATATACAGTAAGACTAACACATCACACCACTGAAAGTTTATTCAGGATGTGTTTATAAAGAAAGCTGTGCCCTAAATGAAACTATAACACCTAAAAAATAAGTAGGCTGCTATGAATGACCTCGTTTTCAAAATTCTATTCGATTGCTTGTCTTTGACTTCCACAATTTCAGAGTAACTGACCCACAACAAGCTTGCAGCATAGTGAGGCCAGGACACTATACTTGTGCTGCTGGACCCCTTGATCAACTTATTGAAGGCAATGGGTGTGATTCATTTAAAGATGTAGACAAAATAAATAAATAAATAAAAAAAACACCAGTACATTTCTACAATTAATGAACATTTTCTTGTGCTTTCTCCATGCAAATACAGAAAAGTACCTAATGATCTGAAAGAAATCCCTATTTCCTCTGACAACACAATGCTTTTAAGGGCCTTAAAAATCCTGAGCAAAGTTGTCAGCCCTAACTAGTGAAAAACAGAATTCCACCAATCTCCCATCTTCTCTAACCCATGTACATATATTTCTTTCTTACAAAACAATGGTGCTGTACTAACTCCCAAACGTCAGCCCATACATGGTGTGTAGAGAAAAGGCTTTTAGGAAATGTAGTTTTGGGGGCATGCATTTTAGAAGCCTGGGAGAAAGCTGAAAAAAAGTCTAGGATATGCCCTAAAGGTGGTGACAGGGGTTAGGGTGAATTTGTGTAATACCTGGACAAATACAATAAGTAGAGAATGTTCAATTAGCAAAGTGAATGTTCACTTAAAACAATTTGGGTATGAAGCAAAAATAATAGAAAACAAGGCCATTAAACATTAGAATATCAGTCAGACATACAGGAAAACTTGGTCAGCTATAAACCAGTGCTGCATGGTTAAATGTGTTTGGAGTTCAACTAAAATGTGCTGTTCAGTATAGGCGCATTAAAGGAACCACATAAGTTTAATCATTTTAAATAGAACATTGGAAGCATTATGGTACTCCTATGAAGCCTGTTAAAAAAATGATCCACCAATGCTAGCGTAGTTTGCTTTTTTATCACCAGTCGCAAAGATTTGTCATCTGTTTTACAAATCTGAGATCAACTAGGGATCGATTATTTTCTCTACATAAAAGAAAAAAATGGAAATGCTGTCAGGGTAAAATAAAAACATCTTGTCAGTTTCTACAGTGTGCCAATTATGACGCCAACATTCTAAAAGTATTAAAGATCAACCAATCCCTAAGCAGGTGTAGAAAAGGAGCTGGTATGTTTCCACCTCTTTAAAAATACAGGATAGTTTTTACTCTGCAGATCTTTTCCCATAACTTAGAAAAAACACTGTAAGTGGGAATGGTTGCTTTCATTTTGAACTCATCAGTGGAATGCTGGAATATTGACTTCACAAGCAATGTTAGGTAATGCTGGCTGGACATACGGGTTGATTTACTAAAACTGGTGCAGCTCTGCATGGTAGCCAATCAGCTTCTAAATTCAGCTTGTTCAAATAAGCTTTGACAAAAAAAAAAAAAACTGGAAGCTGATTGGTTTCTATGTGGAGCTGCACCAGATTTTGCACTCTCCAGTTTTAGTAAATCCACCCCAGTATCTTCATATCCTTCTATCCATTGCAGATTTCACTGTATATCATCTTGCTGACTGCTTTACACATATATGACACAGCAAGAAAGGGGCACCTAGCTGCCGCATATTTGTGACCTCAATGGCATGAGGCTGTGCGCTGAGAGAACGCTCACCGCGCACTCCCAACACACTGATTGAGCTGTCACTGGCAGCTTTTGGTTATGGCTTCTAATTGGGAGCCAGCAGGATGGACTCCCAATCATGTGACTGATGTCAGAGACAATCATAGCAGTTACATAATATGGAAACTGCACCGCCTTCAGGGTGTTAAGGGGTTAAAGTGTATGTAAAGCCAAAATCTATTTTTCTGAAAGTTTGGTGTCATGTCTCAGTGTATACAGTTCTTAAAGCGGAGTTCCACCCAAAAATGGAACTTCTGCTTTAAGGCCTCCTGACCCCCTGACATACCCATATGGCATGTCATTTTTTGGGGGGGCACAGGTACCTATATTTGACAGGTACCCGCTCCCACTTCTGCTCGGGCCACCTTCTACTCTCCCCCTCCCTCCCTGCTATCTTTTGGGACATGTCACAGGTCCCAGAAAATTGCCCATCCACTCAGTACGCGCAGCGCAACTCGCGCATGTGCAGTGCGCACTCGGCTGTGAAGCCGCAAGCTGTCACAGCCGGGGTGCCCACACTAGAGATGCTGGTGCCGTAGGGAAAAGAACGAGAGAGCCCAGGCTCCCGCCAGCCGCATCGCTGGATCGTGGGACAGGTGAGTATGTGTTTATTAAAAGTCAGCAGCTAGACTTTGAGTCCCTGCTGACTTTTAATAAACACAAAAACGGGTGGAACTCTGCTTTAAGCAAATCTTTTTTTGGGAATCTGGTGTGACATTTCCTACATGGAGATCTTTCCAGTAATAGTGCTTGTTGCAGGTTGACAACACTATGCCATGTGCCATGTGTACTCCTTCCTTCCTCCTTGAGTTGCCTATCGGGTCTATCAGATAGGCAACCCAACATCCCACTGAAGGAGTCTGCATGGCAGACTGACCAGTCTGCTGTTAATTATGAAGCAGTGGATTAGTAGTATCAATCTGTTCAGGAAATACTGTTACCTGTTGGCTCTCCAGGTAAGAAACATCACAGTGGATATACAAAAACCTATTTGCCTAAGAAAACATCAAGTGAGGAATGATGGCAAACACAGTGAAAACAGATTAAGGCTACATTCACAGGGGCCACTGGCGGATTTTATTCATTTGCGATTACATGCAGATAGCCATGGACAGATCATTTGTTAGTAAAGGTTTCCTAGCCACAGTTGTTCACATACACCTGTGATTCCAGATGCAAGAATCCACTGTATATACCTAACTGACCCGTAAATGTAACCTAACGGTTTACTACAGCAGCTCACTGCTGATAATTCAGACTAATAATCAATGACATGAGATATTTAATGAGAAAAGGACACCAAAAATAAAGTCATAATTTACTGATGTCATATGGGGTAAAATAAAGTGAACTGCAACTACTTTCACTTCACATCCAATCATTTTTTTTACCTGATCAGATGTGTAGAATCAGTGAAGGAGCACCTTCATTTCATACATTAGTAAATCAGGCTCAGGTTCACTTGATTTCACAGTCTAGCAAATCAGCCCTTTGTTTTCAGATATTTGTGTGACGTGAAGGTGCTGTGTATATGTTAATTCAATTATAAGAATGACTGCTGTGTACACTATACTAAACAAGGAACTTTACTGTTGTAATTCGTTTTAGCTATCTCTCGGAAACACACACACACACACACACATATATATATATATATATATATATATATATATATATATATTCTTTTTTTATTATTTTTTTTTTTATTTATTTATTTATATTATGTGTGTGTTGCTATTGAAAAAGCACTGCCTCTATGCCTTGCTTGTAATTATATAAATAAGAGGAGGTAGTCATATACTGTATGCCCATTTCATATGCAGCTTTACATAATAGTGTTGAGTGTTGCACCTTGATGATCCTCTTATCTCACTGTATTAATGGCTACAGCTTTCTATTACTAAAACAAGAATAAGGATCAATGCAACCTACTAACACCGTTTTAACTGTTTCAAAAAAATATTGGTGGTAAGTTGTCTTGATCCTTATAACTGCTTTTGTCATATAAGCTTTTAAGAAACAGTAAAAATTGCTGTCTGTATGGCCAAGAAAAGTCTACAGGGCAGTGACTGTTTTACTGATAACAGCTGATTCTCTGCAGTTCCTAAGGACTGAAACAACCACAATGCTCCTGGTAGCCAGAGTTGCCTTTTTTACCCAAAATTATAATATGATTTGATAAAGCTGACATATGACCTGTTGAAATGTGTGAAGCGTGAGTTTTAACGTCCAAACTTTTGCTTAGTTTTGGACTGATATCTGGAGATTCTTTAGAGAGATTTTCCCTGACTAATGGCCCGTACACACGATCCGAAAATCGGACGAAAAATAACGCTTGTGAAAAGATCGGACGATAGACTGATCGTTAGTACACAGCTTACGAGAGGCGATCACGACAGTTCACCCGATATTATCCGGTCGTGCAAGCATAAAAATTTTGATCGTATTATAACACATCATACGATAATTGTATTGTCTGTATGTTGTTCGTCCGAAAAAAATGGTGTGCAGTAGACAGCGCATGAGCAGTAGACATAATTTCCCCTCACACTCTACAACGTGGTTACGCATACCGGAAGCTTTTGAATAATCATTTGATAAAATTCGTATCGTAAGTAACTTCTCTCATTTGCGAATATAATTGAGAGTTCCTAGCAACCAAACAAAAACGGACGGAACGTCGTCCGATTTTCGGATCGTGTGTACTGGGCATTACTGTCTTGGTGACAATGGTTTCACCAGATCAGTGCCTACAATGTAACTGATTAGGATATGACAAGGACCTCACTGATTTCAATGTGTGCAATTTAGGGATGGAACTGACTTTTTTAAACATCCTGACATTTATGCTTGACTTACAACTCGAATCAAGTCCTAATGTTGCTCATGACAACCTCTAAACAAGTGCTGAGCTCTAAAATATTAACTTGCTTTCAAGCATTCTAAGTACCTTCTGACACCCTTAATGCATGAAGCAAATGAAATGCTACCAACTGTATATCCTGTATATTCCTCTTACCATTTTTAATTGCTTATTGGAGTTTCTTTGACCAGTAATGGTGAAAACCTCTATTATATAGGCAGGTAGGTATATTTATTTTTAGCTAAATACATCTATTTTCAACCATTTTAAAATGTTATAAAACGAAAAGCTCTAGCAGTATTTGCACCTTAGCATGTATGTATATATTCAGTTTTCAGAGGTATATAGCTTTTATAACTGTTTTGAGGCTTTAAGACTTACATGGTATTCTATGCCACATGCTACAACAGAAGTCTTAAAAGCCGTAAATGCATACGGCATAACTGCAACAACAATACACAATTTTTCTTTTGCATAGCAGGAATGCCAACAGGTCTTTTTATAGTAATAATAACTCTTGCATATACTTACAATTTGACACAAAATATTGGCATTTGCATTTACAGTACAATACTTTTAAAGTTTTACATATTATTCTGACTGATAAAGAATCACTTGTATTACAAAAGGTCATCCTTAAAGCTGTATTTTTACTATCCATATTATATTGATCTTGGAAGCACAAATACCAAGTTAATAAAATGAAAAATAAGAAGGAAATTTGGCTCCCCTCACTTAATTGGGTATAAAAGAATGACACACTTGAAAAGTTGACAGAAAGCGAATCTTACTTTATTAAATCATCCACTTAAGAATTTTGTTTTAAAACTTATAACTGATTAATACTAATCAATTTAATTTGCAAATATATAAATATTTTATATACATATATTATTCCTATTTTACTCATATAATCACAATGCACTTTCTCAATCCAATTTCTTGTAAATACATTTGATTAACTTTCTTATCTATCTATCTATCTATCTATCTATCTATCTATCTATCTATCTATCTATCTATCTATCTATCTATCTATCTATCTATCTATCTATCTATCTATCTATCTATCTATCTATCTATCTATCCATCTATCTATCCATCTATCTATCTATCTATCTATCTATCTATCTATCTATCTATCTATCTATCTATCTATCTATCTATCTATCTATCTATCTATCTATCTATCTATCTATCTATCTATCTATCCTTGATAACTTCCTAAAACAACCCTGCTTATTTTTTCTCCAGTTCTCCATTTTTGGTGGATTCTTTTTTTCATGTTCTGCATAGTGTTTTTTTATGGTAATATGAATTATTATTATTATTGATACAAAGTATTGTCATCCTAGTACATCAACTGCTTGTGAGCACAGGTAAAACCATATACTGCACAAAATAGGTTTTCCAGATAAATACTTCAAAATACTTTCTCAGATGTTGTTTTTATAATGTATTACAAAAAATGTGCCATGATTAATAGTGACAATTATGGACAAGTAATCATTAGGAGAAATATAGATCAATAGATAGCAACTTAGAAAAAAAGATAGAAAGATGGAGAAAGATGTGTTTTCCTCCGTAAACTGTTATAACAGTAAAACAAAAGTTGTGAAGCTGATGTAAAAATTACGCAAATTGCCAAATAAATATAAATGCCATACGAACAACATTCTAACCTTATGTAAATACCCAATAATTCACATTTACACATAAATAGTCTGATTCTGCCTTACTGACCGAAAAAGATTCTTCAAACTTTTATGTCCACTCTACCTGCCTTCACTGACACCAGATAAAAAACATTGATTTCTCAAACATTCCAAAAAAATAGATCCAATCAAGAATATAAACAGATCGCAAGAGGAATGGAGGTTTGCTCATAAAAACTTCTCCAAATATTTTAACCATAGCTGTATTATGTCAATGTCCCGACTACTTCTGTGTTAGATAGTGTAGTCTGCAAACAGAACCTAACCTTTCAAAACTCATAACAGAATATGAAGAAAATAAATAAGCACAAAACAGTTTGCAAACAAGTCCATTGCTTCTGTAAATGTTTAGATAAACACATTTCAATTAAAATGTGTTCACTTTTTACTGTTCATACATTCATGTGAGCTGTACAACAAAACATCTATCTATCCACTTATCTATCCATCCCTCTTTTTCTGATTGATAGATAGATATATAAATATACTGTACAGTATTTGAAAAAAATTATATATATATATATATATATATATATATATATATATATATATATACATATACACACACATATATATATATATATATATATATATATATATATATATATATATATATATATATACATATACACACACATATATATATATATATATATATATATATATATATATATATATATATATATATATGAGCACAGCCTACTCCTAATCAGAATTCCATTATGCTATTAGTAACTTTTTCCAGCACTCCACAAAAGAGGTATATATATGTACAGTATTTGTAATAAACAAACACTCATGCAAAATATATATATATATATATATATGTATATATACACATATATATATATATATATATATATATATATATATATATATATATATATATATCCATGTTCCTTCCTTCCCCCTTCTATTCCCACCCATACTTGCTCGCAAAGTACACTATAACTTGTAAAAACCTATACATAATCAGAATTCTATTATGTTTTAAGTAACTTTTTTTTTGCCCTTCATTGAGACAATACTAACTTGTCCACTGAGCATTCTCTCTCCCACTGTGTATATATATTCCACTGAGCATTCTCTCTATCACTCTGTGTATATATATATCGTGTGTGTGTATATATATATATATATATATATATATATATATATATATATATATACATATATATACACACGAAACTATATCCTCCCTTTTTATTCCTGTCTATAGTTGCTTGTAAAACACATAATAAATTGCTCAGCCTATACATAATCAGAAAGTTTTTAGTAACTTTTCCAGCCCTTCATAACACCTATCCACTGAGCATTTTCATATAACCTGTTGAATAGACCCCAGCATGTCTATGCTAAACCTGTTCTAGATGAAACTTTGGATGCCAGACAATCCATCCATTGAAATTATGAGCCCAGTAAGTACAATACATTTTTTTAATATTTTTCCTTATCAATATTTTCTTTTTTTTTTTTTTTTTTAGTACTTCGTTATCAATCTAAGTGAATTAGTACTTTTTTTTTTTTTTTTTTTGATCAATCAAGTTTATTTGTTTTTTGTGTGTTTATTATCAATCTAACTTATTCAGTACTTTTTTTTTTGTCAATAGAGTACTTTTTTTGATCAATCTAACTTATTCAGTGTTTTTTTTTTTTTTTATTTACTTATTTGTTATTTTTTTGATCAATCTAACTTATTCAGTATTTTTTTTTCTTTTTTTTTTTATCAATCTAACTTATTCAGTATTTTTTTTTCTTTTTTTTTGATCAATCTAACTTATTCAGTGTTTTGTTTTTTTTTTAATTTATTAATTTGTTATTTTTTTTTTATCACAATCTAACTTATTGAGTATTTTTTTTCTTTTTTTTTTTCATCAATCTAACGTATTCAGTACTTTTTTTTGATCAATCTAACTTGTTCAGTACTTTTTGTGATCAATCTACCTTATTCACTACTTATTTTTGATCAATCTAACTTATTCAGTACTTTTTTTTTTTAATCAATCTACTTTATTCTGTACTTTTCAATCTAACATATTCAGTACTTTTTTTTTTTGATCAATCTATCTTTATCAGTATTTTTTTATGGATCGATCTAACTTATTCAGTACTTTTTTTTTAATCAATCTAACTTATTCAGTACTTTTAACAGCAAGGTAACCGTCCATACAAAGAGTATAAAGAGCTGTAAGCAGGCAGGCACATCGAGTATCACATAGTATAGATTCTACCTATGTTGGCAAACTTGCTGAACCTCATGTGGAGGGAAGATACAATGTAACACACAGAAGATCTATCCATGCTGACATGTATTAATGTATGATCCATCAGTAGAGATTGGATATCATGACACAGAAGGTAGAATACACCTGCTATGGGAATGTTATATCGAGGAATATTGCAGGTGATGGAGAAGTAATGAGGAATATTGCAGGTGATGGAGAAGTATTGAGGAATATTGCAGGTGATGGAGAAGTAATGAGGAATATTGCAGGTGATGGAGAAGTATTCAGGAATATTGCAGGTGATGGAGAAGTAATGAGGAATATTGCAGGTGAGGGAGAAGTAATGAGGAATATTGCAGGTGATGGAGAAGTAATGAGGAATATTGCAGGTGATGGAGAAGTATTCAGGAATATTGCAGGTGATGGAGAAGTAATGAGGAATATTGCAGGTGAGGGAGAAGTATTGAGGAATATTGCAGGTGATGGAGAAGTATTGAGGAATATTGCAGGTGATGGAGAAGTATTCAGGAATATTGCAGGTGATGGAGAAGTAATGAGGAATATTGCAGGTGAGGGAGAAGTATTGAGGAATATTGCAGGTGATGGAGAAGTATTGAGGAATATTACAGGTGATAGAGAAGTAATGAGGAATATTACAGGTGATGGAGAAGTAATGAGGAATATTGCAGGTGATGGAAAAGTATTGAGGAATATTACAGGTGACGGAGAAGTGTTGAGGAATGTTGCAGGTGATAGAGAAGTATTGAGGAATATTGCAGGTGATGGAGAAGTAATGAGGAATATTACAGGTGATGGAGAAGTATTGAGGAATATTACAGGTGATGGAGAAGTAATGAGGAATATTACAGGTGAGGGAGAAGTATTGAGGAATATTACAGGTGATGGAGAAGTATTGAGGAATATTACAGGTGAAGGAGAAGTATTGAGGAATATTACAGGTGACGGAGAAGTATTGAGGAATATTACAGGTGATGGAGAAGTATTGAGGAATATTACAGGTGACGGAGAAGTGTTGAGGAATATTACAGGTGATGGAGAAGTATTGAGGAATATTACAGGTGATGGAGAAGTATTGAGGAATATTGCAGGTGACGGAGAAGTATTGAGGAATATTGCAAGTGACGGAGAAGTATTGAGGAATATTACAGGTGACGGAGAAGTATTGAGGAATATTGCAGGTGATAGAGAAGTATTGAGGAATATTACAGGTGATGGAGAAGTATTGAGGAATATTGCATGTGATAGAGAAGTATTGAGGAATATTACAGGTGATGGAGAAGTATTGAGGAATATTACAGGTGATGGAGAAGTATTGAGGAATATTACAGGTGACGGAGAAGTATTGAGGAATATTACAGGTGACGGAGAAGTATTGAGGAATATTGCAGGTGATAGAGAAGTATTGAGGAATATTACAGGTGATGGAGAAGTATTGAGGAATATTGCATGTGATAGAGAAGTATTGAGGAATATTACAGGTGATGGAGAAGTATTGAGGAATATTGCAGGTGATGGAGAAGTAATGAGGAATATTACAGGTGATGGAGAAGTATTGAGGAATATTACAGGTGATGGAGAAGTATTGAGGAATATTACAGGTGATGGAGAAGTATTGAGGAATATTACAGGTGACGGAGAAGTATTGAGGAATATTGCAGGTGATGGAGAAGTATTGAGGAATATTGCAGGTGACAGAGAAGTATTGAGGAATATTGCAGGTGACGGAGAAGTATTGAGGAATATTGCAGGTGACGGAGAAGTATTGAGGAATATTGCAGGTGATGGAGAAGTATTGAGGAATATTACAGGTGATGGAGAAGTATTGAGGAATATTACAGGTGATGGAGAAGTAATGAGGAATATTACAGGTGATGGAGAAGTATTGAGGAATATTACAGGTGACGGAGAAGTATTGAGGAATATTACAGGTGAGGGAGAAGTATTGAGGAATATTACAGGCGATGGAGAAGTATTGAGGAATATTACAGGTGATGGAGAAGTAATGAGGAATATTACAGGTGATGGAGAAGTATTGAGGAATATTACAGGTGATGGAGAAGTATTGAGGAATATTACAGGTGATGGAGAAGTATTGAGGAATATTACAGGTGATAGAGAAGTAATGAGGAATATTACAGGTGATGGAGAAGTAATGAGGAATATTACAGGTGACGGAGAAGTATTGAGGAATATTGCAGGTGATGGAGAAGTAATGAGGAATATTACAGGTGATGGAGAAGTAATGAGGAATATTACAGGTGATGGAGAAGTAATGAGGAATATTACAGGTGACGGAGAAGTATTGAGGAATATTACAGGTGAGGGAGAAGTATTGAGGAATATTGCAGGTGATGGAGAAGTATTGAGGAATATTACAGGTGATGGAGAAGTATTGAGGAATATTACAGGTGATGGAGAAGTATTGAGGAATATTGCAGGTGATGGAGAAGTAATGAGGAATATTACAGGTGATGGAGAAGTAATGAGGAATATTACAGGTGACGGAGAAGTATTGAGGAATATTGCAGGTGATGGAGAAGTAATGAGGAATATTACAGGTGATGGAGAAGTAATGAGGAATATTACAGGTGACGGAGAAGTATTGAGGAATATTACAGGTGATGGAGAAGTATTGAGGAATATTGCAGGTGATGGAGAAGTAATGAGGAATATTACAGGTGATGGAGAAGTATTGAGGAATATTACAGGTGATGGAGAAGTAATGAGGAATATTACAGGTGATGGAGAAGTATTGAGGAATATTGCAGGTGATGGAGAAGTAATGAGGAATATTACAGGTGATGGAGAAGTAATGAGGAATATTGCAGGTGATGGAGAAGTATTGAGGAATATTGCAGGTGACGGAGAAGTATTGAGGAATATTACAGGTGATGGAGAAGTATTGAGGAATATTACAGGTGATGGAGAAGTATTGAGGAATATTACAGGTGACGGAGAAGTATTGAGGAATATTGCAGGTGACGGAGAAGTATTGAGGAATATTGCAGGTGACGGAGAAGTATTGAGGAATATTACAGGTGATGGAGAAGTAATGAGGAATATTACAGGTGATGGAGAAGTATTGAGGAATATTGCAGGTGATGGAGAAGTATTGAGGAATATTGCAGGTGATGGAGAAGTATTGAGGAATATTACAGGTGATGGAGAAGTATTGAGGAATATTGCAGGTGATGGAGAAGTAATGAGGAATATTGCAGGTGATGGAGAAGTATTCAGGAATATTGCAGGTGATGGAGAAGTAATGAGGAATATTACAGGTGATGGAGAAGTATTGAGGAATATTGCAGGTGATGGAGAAGTATTGAGGAATATTGCAGGTGATGGAGAAGTATTGAGGAATATTGCAGGTGATGGAGAAGAGTGACATTCCAAGTGATGAGACTTTGGAGTGAGCTCAGTCAGTCATGTGCATTCTTCTAATATAAAAGTGCAGGCTTCCCATGTGTTCTTATGTATGTGACTGTCTATATATTAGTATAGTGTGTATGTGGTATACAGGTTGTATATAATAAATGGAAGTGAGTGTAAATAATAGGAAGACTAGTGTAAAGCAAGTAGAGAGGAATATTTGAATAGTAGAGGACTGGTCCTGTATAGGAGGACGGTGTGCACCTACCTGCTCTCCCGTGTCCCAGCTGTAGTCCGCTCTCCCAGTCCCGCCCGGCAGTGGCTCCATGTGCTCCTCTGAGAGGCGCCCCAGGATGAAGCTCTCCTCTCAGTCCCACCCCTTTCCACTCCACTTCCTCATTCCAGTGCAGCATGACAGCCGAGCGTTCTCCAGCCTGGCATCCCCTACTCTGCTCTGCCCGGCCAGCCGGCTCCACACTGCCATTTAATAGGGGAGCCGAGCGCTGCCTGCGATGTCTTGTCACATGAAAACACACCCTCCCTCCCCTCCTGGACATTAATCACACACGAGATAATCCCAGTCCTCTGCACAGCCCCAATAAGGGACCTTTTATTTTACAGAAAGAGCACGATCATTTCTTCTCCCATCAATCTCTCCTAAAAGGAATAAATCGATCTATATCGATTCAACAACCCATTCTATTGGCACGCCCCACATAGGAATTGGTTTTTAATTGATAGTTGGAATATAGGATGATAAATTACCAATGACATCTCTGGTTTTAACATGCAATCTCATAATCTGAGCAATCAAATATACAATCGGATTCATGATCCAAGTGTCTGCCGATTGATGCAAGATGATCAATAATTTTCCACCCTGGGCAATCGACACAGTTTCATCGAATCTGATCTAAATCGAGCCAATCAATCAGTGGGGAAGTTATGTCTGATCAGTTATGGACAGGACTAATAAGGGACCTTCAGGTGTTATTAATATAAAGATCTAAAATCTATAGATTGCAAGCTCCATGAGCAAGGCAATCCTATTCCTTCTGTATTGAATTGTAATATAACTGCGCTGTCTCCTTTTTTATTGTAAAGCGCTGCATAAACTGTTGGCGCTATATAATACCTTTTTAATGATTATAATAATATAGGTCTGACCCTATTAGATTGTAAGCTCCTTGAGCAAGCCAATCCTATTCCTCCTGTATTAAATTGTAATATAACTTCGCTGTCTCCCTTTATATTGTAAAGCGATGCGTAAACTGTTGGCGCTATATAATACCTTTATAATGATTATAATAATATAGGTCTGACCCTATTAGATTGTAAGCTCCTAGGAGCAGTTCCCTCCTTAACCCTCTTGTATTGAATTGTATTGTTGCTCTATTGTCCCACTTTGTATTGTAAAGCGCTGCACAAACTGTTGGCGCTATATAATACCTGTAAAAGATAATTATAATATAGGTGGCCCTATTAGATTGTAAGCTCCTTGAGCAAGCCAATCCTATCACTTCTGTATTAAATTGTAATATAACTACGCTGTCTCCCTTTATATTGTAAAGCGATGCGTAAACTGTGGGCGCTATATAATACCTTTATAATGATTATAATAATATAGGTCTGACCCTATTAGATTGTAAGCTCCTAGGAACAGGGCCCTCCTTAACCCTCTTGTATTGAATTGTATTGTTGCTGTATTGTCTCCCTTTGTATTGTAAAGCGCTGCGCAAACTGTTGGCGCTATATAATACCTGTATAATGATATTAATAATATAGGTGGCCCTATTAGATTGTAAGCTCCATGAGCAAGGCAATTCTATTCCTTCTGTATTGAATTGTAATATAACTGTGCTGTCTCCCCTTATATTGTAAAGCACTGTCCAAACTGTTGGCGCTAATTAATGCCTTTATAATGATAGTAATAATATAGGTCTGACCCTATTAGATTGTAAGCTCCTAGGAGCAGGGCCCTCCTAACCTTCTTGTCTTGAATTGTATTGTTGCTGTATTGTCCCCCATTGTATTGTAATGCGCTGCACAAACTGTTGGTGCTATATAATACCTGTATAATGATAATAATAATATAGGTGGCCCTATTAGATTGTAAGCTCCAAGGCAATCCTATTTCTTCTGTATTGAATTGTATTGTAACTGTGCTGTCTCCCTTTTTTATTGTTGGCCCTATATAAATCCTGTATAATAATATAGGTGACCATAAACACATCAAAAAATGATTGATTTTTTTTTTTTTTTTTTTTCGGATCAGTCTTTTCCAATAAGAATACGAAAAATCAATCCCAATAGGAATAATCGATGGTTGAGAACCAATTAGATTGATATTCCGCACACAGGGAAATTAATTTTGATCAATAGCTGGAAGATACGTTTGTATGTTATCAAAGGCAACTCTAGTTTCACCATGCTATCCAATAATGTAATCGATCAAAATACAGTACAGTCTGATTCATGATCAAAGTCTCTCAGTAATGCCAATCGAAGCAACACGATTAATAATTTTTCACTCTGGCTAATCAAGTCAGTTTGATTGAATCCGATCTAAATGGAGCGGAAGGGAAGTTGAGTTTATTCCATTGTGGATAGACTTAATAAGAGACCTTCACTTTATATAAATACAAAGATCTAACATCTAAAGATGGCCATAAACACTTTGATAAATAACTGATAATTTATTATTATATATCATTTATAATTTATTTGAGAATTATCTGATCAATCTCTCACTATATATAAATATACTTTATATATATATATATATATATATATATATATATATATATATATATATATATATATATATATACCTGTATATTCTGATATATATCTCAAATATTCAATCTATGGTCAAGAACCCATTGGATTGATATGCCACACAGGGAACAGGATTTTATTCGCTAGTTGAAAGTTACAATCACAAGTCATGAAAGGCATCTCTGCTTTTAATGTGCAATCTTATAATCTGATTAATTTGAGCTAATTGATCAAAATGCAATCGAATTATGACCCTAGCATCTCAGTGCTGCCGATTGATTTAGCATGATTGATCGTTTTCCCCGGTATGATCAAAACCAATCTAAATCAAGTCTTAGGTTGGCCATACACAGAGTGAATTTCTTTCCTGCAACCAGACATCCAACACAGACAGTGTTGATGCGGGAATTCCTGCTGCTGGGCCATTGTCTTCTCCCAGCAGGGATGGCTTCCAGTTATTATTGCTTGCAGCTATAGCAGCTGCTAGCAATAATCACAAGAGGATCTGGCCGGCTGGTTGTACCCAATTTGATTGAACGATCAACTTGGTGCATTTAGCCTGCCCATTAATGGTTTGAATCCCAGGCGGTTCAGCAGAAACCGGCCGAGATTCGAACCGTGTATGGCCAGCCTAAACCAATGGTGAATATATCTATTAAATTGTGGCCAGACCTAATACAACATGATACAATCTCATAATCCGATCAATAGAAAGGTGATCAGATTCATGACAAATCATCTTAGTGTGGCTGATTGATAAATTTTCACCCTGGTCAATTGACGCTGGTCTAAATTTAATCTAAATCGATCCGAAATAAAGTTATACCTATTAAATTGTTTGCAATTCATATGTTTTAATTCGATTTACACATCAGTGAGATAATATCATAGTCTGCATGGTCACAATAAAGATCTAAATAGTAATAATAATAATAATAAAATAAATAATATTTCTATAGTGTTTTTCTCCATAGCGACCAATTTGTCAGGTATTACTTTAAGCCTGGGTGAATTAGATGTCTTTAGTCTGTTGTTAGAAACTTCCATAGAGGGAGCTTCCCAGACAAAGGATGGCAGTGAGTTCTGTATCGAAAAATATAGTTAATTATATAAAGAAGCAAAATTTTCTGTTCTTTCTTTACACTGAACTTCATGAGCAATTTATGCAATATAGCATTCATTTTATCCTTATTTTCATTATTGCAAATATTTCATTGAAATAAAAATTCTCATCACTCATTGTTCAGCAGTAACAGTAGGTTCTGTACTAGGCAGGAACATAAGGAAAAGAAAAATAGTTCTCCCTTTCTGCCGTATGTACTTATTTATCGGAAGTCAGAAGAGTTCAAGCGTATCTAAACCCAAGAATAATAATTGATAGTATTGGAGCTTACTGGGTCCTAAGATGATGACAGATTTAGTTTTCTTTTTTCATGCTTTTTATACATTATTTTAATCTGGTATTCCTGCCACTAACTCACTTTCTGTCCTAGGGTGACAACAATGCCGAGCAGCATTGTCCACCTTAGACAGGGAGTGTGTTAGGACTACATTACGTTGTGTTAGGACTACATAACATACCCCTCTCCTCTCCATAACGGGGGGTATTTTGTAGCCCACAGAGATAGCTGGGAACAATGATAACAGATAACACTCTAGAGTAGACATTAATCAGGGTGAGGGGGATGAATCGGCGCTAGTCTCTTAAAAGAATATAATACTCGGTATAGGTATCTTAAATGAATAAATCATATAGAAAGTGGATCATGCACATCAATTCCCCATATGAATAAATCCAATAACAAAACTGGACTAGAAATTCTTTCCAAATGGCATGAAAAAGTGATGGGTGTCTGGATAAGCATACAGAGGGGGGTGGTAAAATAAAGTGACAAAATGATGAAATTACACCCGTGGGTGAATGAAAGGTGGAATGAGTAAATAAAAGTGCCAAAAAAGTTAATATATTACATTCAAAATGCACAACTATAAATATAAAATGATCAATAATTCAAAAAACACAAAGTCCATGAAATAATGAAGCAAAAATAATGAAGCAAAATAAATCCTGTGCAATGGGTGCTTCACACTCTGTGAACAAAGGTGAATCTTCACACTAAATCCTGTCCAAGTGCAGATAAAGTATAAAGTGACTGGTAGTGATATTCCTTTGAGGTAGAGGACAGCAAGCAGCCGCAAGCTGCGGTATGATAACAGAGTACTTCTGGTTTTGGCCGTAACTGGAAGTGACGTCACCGGGTTCCGCCTGACGCGAGGAAGGGATCATGCTCTGCTTCAGTATGTCACAGTACATGTTGGCATTAATAGTTTCCTCAATGAACTGTAGCTCCCCAGTTCCGGCAGCACTCATGCAGCCCCAGACCATGACACTCCCACCACCATGCTTGACTGTAGACAAGACACACTTGTCTTTGTACTCCTCACCTGGTTGCTGCCAAACATTATTGACACCATCTAAACCAAATACATTTATCTTAGTCTCATCAGACCACAGGACACTATTCTAGTAATCCATGTCCTTAGTCTGCTTGTCTTCAGCAAACTGTTTGCGGGCTTTCTTGTGCATCATCTTTAGAAGAGGCTTCCTTCTGGGATGACAGCCATGCAGACCAATTTGATTCAGTGTGCGGCGTATGGTCTGAGCACTGACAGGCTGATCCCCCACCCCTTCAACCTTTGCAGCAGTGCTGGCAGTACTCATATGTCTATTTCCCAAAGACAACCTCTGGATATGACGCTGAGCATGTGCACTCAACTTTTTTGCTGGACCATGGCGAGGCCTTTTCTGAGTGGAACCTGTCCTGTTAAACTGCTGTATGGTCTTGGCCACCATGCTGCAGCTCAGTTTCAGGGTCTGGCAATCTTCTTATAGCCTAGGCCATCTTTATGTAGAGCAACAATTCTTTTTTTCAGATCCTCAGAGAGTGCCATGAGGGGTCATGTTGAACTTCCAGTGACCAGTACGAGAGAGTGAGAGCGATGACACCACATTTAACACACCTGCTCCCCATATACACCTGAGACCTTGTAACACTAATGAGTCACATGACACCAGGGAGAGAAAATAGCTAATTGGTCCCAATTTGGACATTTTTACTTAGGGGTGTACTCACTTTTGTTGCCAGCGGTTTAGACATTAATGGCTGTGTGTTGAGTTATTTCGAGGGGACAGCAAATTTACACTGTTATACAAGCTGTGCACTCACTACATTACATTGTAGCAAAGTGTAATTTCTTCAGTGTTGTCACATAAAAAGATATAATAAAATATTTACAAAAATGTGAGGGGTATAATCACTTTTGTGAGATACTGTATTTATATATTTTTTTCTTTTATCAATCTTCTTTTTTTAATCGCAGCCCTCAACTTCCAAATTTGTAACAAATTACGTATACTGGCTACCTACGGACTTCAAGGATATATATGTATGTCACACATCCCTGGATCCTGTGGATATTTAAGTCTCACGGCACATCTGCGCTTGTGCAGGATCAAGGAAGACCCATAAGGGGGCCAGCTGTACAAATGAGAAAGAGACAGCAAGCTTCCAATTCAAGATGGTGGCTCAAGACAGGATGTTCATCAGAGGAGCGGTGGGTGGAGAAAGGATAACATTGGATTCGCTGGGCTTGTGAGCATATTTATGCTGCATAAAGGAACGTCAACGGTTAGTTGCATACAATAAGAAAAATTCATGGACAGGAGTGAATTACCTCTTTAATGCAATAGTCCAGGCATGATCCTAATTGCATCTAGCTTGGACCAATATAAAAATGCTAATCTTATACCTGATGAACCACTGTGAAATCTGCCAATCACTGTAGTAGTTGGCGCTACTACAGTGATCGCTGCAATCTCCTGGGTCCTCAGCAAACTGGCTGTCCCAATGTATAGGAGGTCACTTTCTTAGCACTGCCACCATTTACAGAACACCTTGCATTCAATATTTTAAATGCAAAGTGTTCTCTAATTGGATAAAGTAGAGGGGAGGGATGGGGATGTCACAATCCCCACCTCATCCAATAGGAAGACACCTTGTATTAGTTGAAAAAAATGCAAGGCTTTCTGTAAATGGTGGCATTACCGAGCAAGTGACCCCTTGTGGTCAGTATGCAGAGGGGAAGATGCTTAGCACAGCACCCAGAAGACGACAACTAGGGTTACCTCTGTTAAGAAGTCATTTATGAGAACAATATTAACCTACAGTACACCTATACTGTGGAGCCTGAATGAGGGAAAACCCCCAAAGATTATCTGTCATTTTAAGTAAAATGGTGGTTGAAGCAGAGGAGTTGTTTTTTTTACAGAATACAAGGTTCTCTCTGATAGGGGAAGAGAGGAAAAGGAAGGCAAATGACAGGATTGCTTCACTTTATGAGAGTGCTGGCATACAGATAACATAGAATCATACAGCAACAAAACTGTCAAAAATATAATGCCAGCCATCAATCTAAGACATGTATGTCCACTGTCGCCAAGTGGCCTGGGTAAACCTGAAGTCTGCACTAGTTCTTTGTTGTATGGTCTTCAGCTTTGTTCCTTTGATCCAGTTCCTGATACACATCATTGATGCTGTTCCTGACCCGGCTTCCCCCTTGACTTTGCTCTTGAATTACCCTTGCCTGTTCATGTTCGCTGTCTGCCTCCACTACCGACCCTGGCATGGACTACTGACCACTCTTCTGCCTAGTGAATCTGTACCTCGCTGCCCGATTGTTGCCAACTTCTGCCTGTTCCTAACCCTGTTTCTGCTTATGTCTTGGTGTCCGTCCATCCGGCTGTTACTTGTCAAGGTGTGGAACCTGACTCCACAATCATCTGGACTTGGCATCTTCTCGGTTCATCACCAGCTGTACCTGTGCTCATCAGATACCAGCACTCTTTAGTTCCTGCTCACAGTATCTACACCTTTGGCACCTGTGCCCTTCCTTCACCCTTACAGCCCTTGGATGTCTCAACATCCAGAGGGGCTTGGATGGGAACTGTCCAAGAGGCCCCCCTTGTCACTTCAGGCTCTGCATACTGGTACATGACAACATTTTTTTTGCCTTAATGTGAAAGGAAAGCCTAAGTCTAATTCTTCTTAAAAATGTTCCCTCCACCTCTTCCTACCTATGCTGCCTAACCTGTATAAAAAATGATGAGTGCACTTACCTCTTTTTAATCTGCTCCAGTCTGGTTACCTGATCCTGCATCTCCAGCTCAGGGAGTGCACAAGGCTGGGAATCCTGGGAGCTGTGACATCACTCAAAGTTTCCCATGGCCCAGCTGTTGTTGGCTTTCCCTCTTCTCCCCTGCAGCTGCCACCTACTAACAGAAAGTAGCCGGAGCTGCTGGATCACGTAATCTGATAAGATAGGGGAATCTCCTTGTTCCACTGCATTACAGTGCTGGGTGTCTGAACAACCAATAGCAAAGAGCCAGATTTTTGGTGTGGGAGGATAGTACTGAGCTGCTGAACAGAGTGGCAGACAGTAAAAAGAAAGGATGTGCTGCTCGAAAACCACCATTAAAGTAAACCCTCTTGCTTTGTCCTGCATGACACAAAACTAGCCCACAAAAAAAACCCTCTCCCGTTACCTACATCATACCCTAGGGCACCCCTTATGATCCCAGGTTAAAGAGTATAGAGTATGAGACTTGGGGCACATGCCCTAGATGCTGAAGCCTAGTAAAGAAACAATAATTGGTAATTCTTGAAATGTTCCAAAAAATGTGTATAATCCATTTTCACAGATATGTCACAATAAAGTTCAAATGTGCTTTGAAATAAGATCACTTTGGCAACAATGTGTCCCAGTATACTGTTTTAATATGTTTTTATTATTTTATTAATAATTTTTTTCAAATTCTAGACCTTATTCACGCAGAGAGGCCTGTATAGGATATTTATGTGTGTGTTTAGGTGCCCTTTAGTGACAGATGTTCCTTGCAACCAATGCCACCAACCTGTAAAAATCAATGGCAGGGGCAGCTGTACAGATCTTTCCACATCCAAACATTTATATCTGTTTAAGGACAGATGTGTGGCCCTGGATGCATAAAGACTGCATCTGGATACATGTCAACACTCGGGAATGTGTGGGAAGGTCTTTATAGTCACTGCATTGGTTTGCCTGTCATTGAATTTTAACAGGCTGCCCAACAGTGACAGATGTTCTGTGCGGCCATGGCTGCATGCATAAAGATGCTCTATATGGGCCTCTGTGCCTATATGAAGGAGTCCATATGGCTAGAAAATAGGACAATGCCTCTCTCTCTCTCTGTCTCTCTCTCTCTATGTATATATATATATATATATATATATATATATATATATATATGTGTGTGTGTGTGTGTATATATATATATATATATATATATATATATATATATATATATACAGTATATAAAATGATATAATATATATATATTTATTTATATAGGGTATCATATATATTTATATATATATATATATATATATATATATATATATATATAACACCAGGGTGCGGAGGCTCATATGGTGGCTTTTATTTAGCACTACAGTTATCCTGTTTATCTTGAAGAGCTAGAAACAGATATAGCCCTTGACAAATAGGAGTTGACTACAAAAACTGAAGAGGGCAAAATCTGGTGCAGCTGTGCATGGTAGCCAATTAGCTTCTAATTTCAGCTTGTTAAATCAAGCTTTAACAAAAAAAAAAAAAAAAAAGCCTGGAAGCTGATTTCTATGCAGAGCTGCACCAAATTTTGCACTCTCCAGTTTTAGTAAATCAACCTCATAGATGCTATTGTCTGCCTCATGAGCTTGTTATAGTTCATTGTGTTATTTATAAATTTATTACAGATTTTCAGATAATACAGTAAATTACAGGTAAAATGAAGTTTTATAATATCAATGTATCAGTGGCATATACCGTATTTGTAGCAAGCCTACATTAAATTTAATGAAAGTTTGCTCAATAGTAGTTGAGCAACATAACACCTAATGGAGTTGTTGCACTCTACAGGACATTCATTGCAACATTTCCAAGATTTCCTGGTTTCCTTCTAATTTGACTGTTTCTCCTCAGTGTGTCCTTTACAAAGGAACAATTTCACAATTTAAGCTGCTGAAACGTTTAAAGAGCCCTGCTTATCTAAAGAGATGTGGTTATGGGTTCCTAGAGGCGGGAAATAGGAATGCTGAAGTTAAATACTAATTTAAGGAGCTTGAAGCTAAATCTCTGATTACTAACACAAAAACGAAGCCTTGGACCTCTATACAAAAATATAGTGGGAAGTGTGGCTGGAACTCATGGGTAAAGCCTCATACCCACAATCAGAAAATCGGATGAAAAATACCGCTTTCGAAGTGATCGCACGATAATCTGATCGTTAGTACAACAGCTTTCATCCAAAAATATCCGTAGGGACATGCACAAAAGTGTTTCTCATATGATTTTAGTTTAATCAGTACAGTTTTCATCCGAAAGTACCATACAAATGCAATACAATATACTGTATTACGTCACTTCTGAATTTTTACCCTGTCGTACGAGAATTTTCGTACTTTATTAACCTATTCTTTCTTGATATGGAGACTAGCATGCAAATAAAATAACAGACGATTATTTGTCCGATAAGGGATACAGAGAATGAAGGAAGGAGGGGTTCAAACTTGACAGCTGGTTACTACAACCAAGAAAACAACCAAAAAATCCAGGAAAAATTTACAATGCTGAGGGATAGACTGAAAGACAAACTGATCAAAAGAAAAAACAAGTATTTGATAAAAAGTGATTAATCAGCGCTAACCAACGAAAAAAACTACTAGTACCCCAATTAATAGCTAAAAAGCCAGATAAGGGGACCAATGGCTGCCAACATAAAAGTACATTCACCTAACACCAGAAACAATCCAAAAATATATATATAAATTATGTAGCGCCAAAGGATAAATAAATTATAAATAAATTCAATATACACAAAATGTGTCAATTATCAAAATGAATAAATACATATAAAAATGTATCACAATCAAAGTGCAAGTGCTCTTAATTAATGTGATAAAAATATCCAGGTGTTATCCATATAGTCCATATCCATATATATCCATATAGTTTTTATCACCTGGATATTTTTTATCACATTAATTAAGAGCACTTGCACTTTGATTGTGATACATTTTTATATGTATTTATTCATTTTGATAATTGCCACATTTTGTGTATATTAAATGTATTTATAATTTATTTATCCTTTGGCGCTACATAATTTATATATTTTTAAAAGAAAAAAACAAGTTGCCCATAAGAGTCGGTTCACACTAGCGCGACTTGTCAGGCGACTTGTCAGCCTGACAAGTCGCGCTCCCTCGCGGTCCATTGACCGCTACAGGACCCGTTCTAATAGGAGCGACACAAGTCCCTCCGACTTGGAAAAAGGGTCCTGTACTACTTCGGGGCGACCTCGGAGTGACTTGCATAGACTTCCATTATGTGAAGTCCCTGCAAGTCGCTCCGAAGTCGTAATGCACAAGTCGCCCCCGAAGTAGTAAGGAGTCGTGTCGCCTCAGTGTGAACCGGCTCTAAATTCCACCCCAAGCTTTACACAGTGCAACAATTTGGCTAGTAAGAGCTACAATAACTGAGACCAGGGGTTTTTAGGCCTATACCAAGTACATGGTACAGCAGGCACATATGCTGGGGTAACAAACACTTTAAATTTCGTAATCTGTTAACCCAAATTATAACATTGTTATTATACTGGAACCCAAGAAGGGAATATTTCTCCAAATGTCAAGGCTTGCTTGCTGCCTTACTAGCCCAGCCTTGGATTGCTTTTTATGCTGTGTGTGTTTTGTTAAAAAAATGCCTTTTAGCTTATAAATGTAAGGCTTTTATTATTAAGAACTTCCCCATATAATGAATTGTGGGCAGTCTTCTCCATTTCTGTGAGCTTTAGCAAAGCCAAGAAAGATACAATCTTTATTGTACTTTCTTTACATAGTAGATATTTCAAACTATTACTTCACATCATATTCTTCACATCATATTCTTCACTTCATATTCTTCTCTGCTTAATTGCCTTTTCCACTTTGCCTGACACATGTTCTAACTCCCCTTCTATGTCTGTGCTGTCAATCATAGTGCTCTATCACTTTCCAATGGTCTATAATAACGCTTGGATACAAAGCCAAATGGCAACGAAAACACCCACAATCGAATTTCTGTCAATAATTTAAGAAACACGGTGGTTGATTTACTAGAACTGGAGAATGCAAAATCTGGTCCAGTTATGCATACTAGCCAATCAGCTTCTAATTTCAGCTTGCTCAATTGAGGTTTGAGAAAAAAATCTGGAATCTGATTGGTTTCTAAGCAGAGCTGCACCAGATTTTGCACTCTCCAGTTTCAGTAAATCAACCCCTTGATCTTAGAAGGTAAGAATGAGTACATGATTGTGGAAAGAATTTGTTATGACATAGTGGGGGAGATTTACTAAAGCAGGACACTCAGAATCTGGTGCAGCTGCACATGGTAGCCATATAGCTTCTAACTTTGATAACGTGTTCATTTAAGCTTTGGCAGTAAAACCTAGAAGCCGATTTCTTTCTAAGCAGAGTTGCACCATATTTTGCACTCTCCAGTTTCAGTAAATGACCCCCCTTGAGATTTTTCGGCTTTCTGGTAAAAAAACTCTTTGTCATGGGGCCAGTCTTTCAACATGCTTGCACCATCAGGGGACTTGCAAGGTGAAGTGCAGGAGCTTCCTTTCTGCTTTTAAAGACAGGCAAATGTTTCCCTGACCACTGTGCTCAGTGGGAGATCCACCCATGCTGAACTAGGATAAGGCTGAAAACAGAAACCAGAATAAGGCTGGCCATACACTATACAATTTTCTTATTCAATTTCCTTTAGATTTACCTTAAACTATGTAGTGCATGGGCCTGCCTGACTGCATACAAATTGAAAGTGTTTAGGTTTGACCCTATATTACATGGTTTTGGTAAATCTAAAGGAAAGTTGAACAAGAAAATTGTATAGTGTATGGCCAGCCTAAGTTGCCAATAAACCTCAGGGAGCAACCCAATGCCAACTACAGGGTTAGAATCCAGGATACTCACAAGTCTGACGGAGTACTCCAATAATATATAATGCAGGGAGGTAAGGTACAGGGAGATAGTAAGATCAGATGCAAATGGCGAAGTTTAAGAACAACTAAGAAGGCAAGAGTTGAAGTGAAGAATGCATACTGGGCTTAAAATACAAAAGGAATAGAAGCTATTTACCCACCAAAGTGAATGTTCACTTTGCCAAGTTAATGTTAGTGAATAAGGTGAAGCTGTGTTCAATTTAAATACCCAAACAGGTGTGATCAAAATAAAAAAAATAAAATAAAATAAAGATTTTTTTTCAATTTCACATGATCGGATATTGAATTACAGCTTCACATTATTTCACTGCAAAGGAGAGGAGTCTATAACAATTGCACACTTTCATAGTGGGCTAAGACTATTGTACAGTCCTAAAACTTGTTTTTTAAAGTTCTGCTGATCTTACAACATGCAATAAGCTTACATTTTTTTTGTTTACAACCACACCAATGTTTTTCACAACTTTTTGTGGGCTTAGGCTGAAATTCCCCTTTAACAGGGTCTTCATACTAAAATAAACTAGGGATCCCAATTCATACATATACCCTTTTGTTTTTTTCATCCATGATTAACCATCAATTTAGGTTTACTATATTTTATTTTGCATCCAAAAAACACGTGTCAAAAATAATGATATCAATATAATGTACACTTTTTAATTTCAATAAACTATTAAGGTAAAGCAAACTGGCATGTTTGAATCATGGGGGGTATTTAACCACTTAAGCCCCGGAAGATTTTACCCCCTTCCTGACCAGGGCCTATTTTGCGATTCGGCACTGCGTGACTTTAACGGACAATTACGCGGTTGTGCGACGCTGTACCTAAACGAATTTGACGTCCGTTTTTTCCCAAAAACAGAGCTTTCTTTTGGTGGTATTTGATCACCTGTGCAATTTTTTGATCATGCGCTATAAACAAAAAAAGAGCGTCAATTTTGCAAAAATAACAATATTTTTCACATTTTTTTATATGAAATTCCCCAAAAAAAATGTAAAAATCAAAATGTTTTAACATTTTAGGCCAATTTGTTTTATGCTACCTATGTTTTGTAAAAACATAGATTTTTGTCATTTTTGTTGTTTTTTTTTTAACGAGTAATGGCGGTGATCTGCAATTTTTTTTGTGGGACTGCGACATTGCGGCAGACAGATCGGACCCTTGACTGACATTTTTGACACTTTTGGGGTTACCAGTGACTTTACTACAGTAATCAGTGCTATACATATGCACTGTTACTGTAAAAATGACACTGGCAGGGAAGGAGTTAACTTTATTTGAGAGGGAGGGGTTAAGTGTGTCCCTAGGGGCGTGATTCTTACTGTGATTGGATGTGGCTACTGGTGTAAGAACAGAGATCAACGGTCCTACATAGTAGCACCGTGTGATCTCCATTCTTACACAGGGGAGAATGACAGGCGACTGTGTTTACATTAGCCGCCTGCCTTTCTCCCGCTCTAACGGACGATTGTGAGTGCCCGGCGGACATCGGGTCCGCTGGGCACACGCGCGGGGGGGGGGTCCGTGACCGAGCGGGAGCGCGCCTCCAGCGGCGCGCGCTCTCTCCCTAGTGCCTCACAGGCTAGCGACATAGACCTACGTCGCTTTGCCTGTGAGGGGTTGACTGCCGACCTAAATCGTCGTTAGGCAGTTGGCAAGTGGTTAAAGACAGGCAAATGTTTCCCTGGCCACTGTTTCCAAACCAAGCATCCAAAAAACGGTGTCAAAAATAATTATATCAATATAATGTACACGTTTTAATTTCAATAAACTGTTAAGGTAAAGCAAACTGCCATGTTTGAATCATGGGTATTTAACCACTTTACCGCTGAGTACCGTAGTACTACTGCGGCAAAGTGGCTCGTTATCGTCTGACGACGTAGACCTACGTCGTCAGACTCCTCCCCCTGTAGGCGGCGCTCGCGCGCCGCCGGAGGCGCGCTCCCGCTGTTTTCATTCACAGCGGGAGTCGGGCCGGGGGAGGAGCAGCGGCGATCGCCGCTGCTCTGCCCCGATCGTCGGGGAATCCAGTTTGGAGATCCGCCCGCCTGTGTAAACAGAGCGGGCGGATCTCCTAAGTGACAGGGAGTGACAGATCGGAGTGTTCCGCATAGCTGGACATCCGATCTGTCCCTGGCTCACTCAGTCACCTTCCCCCACACACGTCAGTAGGCACCAGGCATACATTAACCCCTCCCTCTCCAATAAAATTAACCCCTTCCCTGCCAGTGTCATTTTTACAGTAACAGTGCATATTTATAGCACTGATTACTGCAGTAATGTCACTGGTACCCCCAAAAGTGTCAAAAATGTCAGTCAAGGGTCCGATCTGTCCGCCGCAATGTCGCAGTCCCGCAAAGAAAAATTGCAGATCGCCGCCATTACGCGTTAAAAAAAATACACCAAAAATGACAAAAATCTTTCCCGTAGTTAGTAAACGCAATAACTTTTGCGCAAACCAATCAAAATACGCTTATTGCGATTTTTTTTACCAAACATGGGTAGCAGAAAACAAATTGGCCAAAAATTTAAAAAAAAATTGTTTTTTACATCTTTTTTGGGGGGAATTTCATATAAAAAATGTTAAAAATATTGTTATTTTTTCAAAATAAACGCTCTTTTTTTTGTTTATAGCGCAAAAAGTAAAAATCGCACAGGTGATCAAATACCACCAAAAGAAAGCTCTGTTTGTGGGAAAAAAAGGACGTAAATTTCGTTTGGGTACGGCGTTGCATGACCGCGCAATTGTCAGTTAAAGTCGCACAGCGCCGAATCGCAAAAAGTGGCCCAGACGTAAGACAGCAAAATGCTCTAGTGGTAAAGTGGTTAAAGAGGAACTATAATGGTTTTGGGTCCATTTTCTTTTACAGATTTTTAAGTTTTTAAATTGATGTTTATGTAAAGGAATGCTTTTTTTTCTCTTACATAATTCTGCTAAATTGAAAAATCTGTAACCCTTCTAATCAAATATATTAATAAAGAACAATACATACTGACATCTTGCGGAATAATATCCCAACATGCCATTACCTATGCAGCTTGACATGCTTCTGCATAAACTTATGGCAACAGTTCTTCATTTTTCAAGCAAATATTATAGTTCAATATGGTTTTAGCCAGCAAAATGCACGTAATGATATGAGAGCACAATCCTCCTAGGTGACAGAGTGTCCATTATTTTATTATGGCACAATACAATTTGTGTTCTGTTGGAACTGAAATTCCAGATGCCTTGTACATTTTCTTTGGGATTTGGAGACTTTCATGCACATTTATTTTGCATGAGGTTATATGTACAAACATACACAGGTGTACCTGGAATGGCTGAGACTGTGTTCCCTTGACTACTAGCCAGCTCTCTTTAACTTTGAGAACAGATCGTTTCAGTTACTGAATAAAATAACACAAATTATTCAGGATTATCTATAATGTGGCTACTATATAATGACTATAGGGGAGTATACATGTAACATTTATTATGTTGCTTTGTAGACATAACCCTTTGTCAGCAGTTGCTTTTTGAGCTCCTATAGGTTCAGATTCCTGCTATTATCTCAGTAATGTGCCTTAGCCCCTGTCATCCCTATTTCTTTTGGTTTTGATATTTCCTTTCATCTGAGTATTCTCCACTGGGTCCTGTGTTTGTATAATGGGGCCAAAATATTTCAATGTCAATCTTCCCAGTCAGCAAATCAGGCTGATTGGTCAATTAGTTCTTCTTTCAGTCCATGGCCAGATCTAGGGGGTGCTGGGGGCAGCCCCCCCCCCAGATTTATTTTGTTCCCCCTAAAGCCTCTGCACTTTAACTATACGCAGGGGGTTCTTCGCTGTAAGAGCAGTAAGGATGTGAAATTCTCTTCCACCAGCAGTCGTATCAGCAGGGAGCATTGATGTTTCATAAAACTATTAGATGGGCACTTTAACCCCTTAAGCCCCGGAAGATTTTACCCCCTTCCTGACCAGGGGGTATTTTGCGATTCGGCACTGCGTGACTTTAATGGACAATTGCGCGGTCGTGCAACGCTGTACCTAAACGATTTTGACGTCTTTTTTTCCCCACAAACAGAGCTTTCTTTTGGTGGTATTTGATCACCTGTGCAATTTTTTGATCATGCGCTATAAGCAAAAAAAGAGCGTAAATTTTGCAAAAATAACAATATTTTTCACATTTTTTTATATGAAATTCCCCCCCAAAAAAATGTAAAAATCTAAATTTTTTAACATTTTAGGCCAATTTGTTTTATGCTACATATTTTTGGTAAAAAAAATCACAAAAAGCATATTTTGATTGGTTTGCGCAAAAGTTTTTGCGTTTACTAACTAAGGGAAAGATTTTTGTCATTTTTGTTGTTTTTTTTTAACGCGTAATGGCGGCGATCTGCGATTTTTTTTAAGGGACTGCGACATTGCGGCTGACAGATCGGACCCTTGACTGACATTTTTGACACTTTTGGGGTTACCAGTGACATTACTACAGTAATCAGTGCTATACATATGCACTGTTACTGTAAAATGACACTGGTTACATAGTTACATAGTTACATAGTTACATAGTAGGTGAGGTTGAATAAAGACAATAGTCCATCCAGTTCAACCTGTGTAGGTGTGTGTGGCTGTAATCATCTGTCATACCCCTGAATGTTCTGATCCTTGAGATGCACGTCCAATAGTCTTTTGAAAGCCACCATACTACCCGCAGAAACCACCTCTTGTGGTAGAGAATTCCACAATCTTGTAGCCCTAACAGTAAAGAACCCCCCACGTTGCCTGAGGTTAAAACGCTTCTCCTCTAATCGCATTGTATGCCCCCGAGTCCTCATGCAATCCCTTCGTCTAAACAGCTTTTTTTCTAAGCTGAGATCCCCATTGAGATATTTAAAAATTGCTATCATGTCCCCCCCTCAGGCGTCTCTTCTCCAGGGAGAATAAATCAAGCGATTGCAGACGCTCTTCATAATCAAGGTCCTCCAATCCCCTAATTAGTTTAGTTGCCCTTCTCTGGACTCTCTCCAGCTCCAACACATCTGGTAGTGAAGGGGTTAACTTTATTTGAGGGATGGTGTGTGTCCCTAGAGTCCCTAGGGGCGGGATTCTTACTGTGATTGGCTGTGGCTTGAAGTGTAGGAACATTGATCAATGGTCCTACATAGTAGAACCGTATGATCACTGTTCTTACACAGGGGAGAATGACAGGTGGCCTGTTTACATCAGCCGCCTGCCTTTCTCCCGCTGTCACGGACGATCGTGAGTGCCCAGCGGACATTGGGCACACGCGCGGGGGGGTCCGTGACCGAGCGGGAGCGCGCCTCCAGTAGCGCGCTCGCTCCCCAGAGCCTCACAGGCTAGTGACGTACCCATACGTCACTTTGCCTGTGAGGGGCTGACCGCCGCAGTATATGTACTTGCAGCGGTCGGCAAGTGGTTAAAGACCACAACATACAGGGGTATACAATGTACGGTTAACAGCAAAAACACACACACACATCATAGGCTGAACTGGATGGAATGATGTCTTTTTTCAACCTCACTAACTCTGTAACTGCCAGAAGTGACTCCTGTTCTCTGCTCTGTGAGAAGTAACTCCTGTGGCTCCCTTACATTGCCTTTCTGACCGCTGCTTTCTGCCCTGCTGACTGCTGTACTCTGCCCTACAAACTGCTAACCCTACCCTCTGCCCCGCTGATCCCCTGCACTCTGCCCTGCTGTCTCTGTTGTCCTCTGCCACCTGACATTTTTTTACTGCACCCCAAAATTGGACAGGCTAGATCCGGCCCTGTTTCACTCCAAGCAGCTCTCAAACTTTTCTGCTATGCAATTTTCTAGTGTTCAGGGTTTTTATTAAAAAACACTTAGCAGCAAGAGAACTCATAACTGAGGAGTTACCATCTACAGAACCTGGAAAGAAGTCAGTTTCTTCCCCATCCATCTGTGAAGAGATTATATAGTTCATACATGTAATGTACATTTTTTTTAACCTTTGCAATGAAAAACAGGCTCTATAAATCCTCCTATTGTCAACATCTGGTCCTTCTACCTTGGCATTTTAAAGTGGAAGTAAACCCTCCTATCGTTTTCTAGCAAGGAAGCTGCCATCTTGGCCTCCGTTTAATCTTCAACTGCCATGATGCTGAATATGTGATCAGTTATGATACCAACCATTGGATGGTTTGACAGTTTGGTTGAGTGCACAACCAATGGGAGTGTTACATTTCGGGCACGTGCCGGAAATGTAACTGTTTTTTCAAACTGTTAAATTAATGGGTTTACTTCCTCTTTAATGTTTGCATATGTACTACATATAGGCAATACACAGCATTGCTGGACTCCTTCCCTAGTCCCGAAACAGTCTTTGCTCCGTGTCCTTGGCCTACAATCAGATTTTTCAGGAAACAATCAAGACCATACATTTCTTCATGGATTACCCACACTTTTTATGATCCAAACTCTATGCAACCCTTAGCTTGCAACAATGATATGATCTTGTAAGTTACAATAGTTAGTGGGGTGACCTTTATATACTCATATATATGACTCAATGCTGAGGCAGTAGCATCCCGTTCTTAAGCGAAACAGGCTGTTTATTTCAGCAGAATGAAATATAAAGCACATACAAACATCCAGATGCAAAGTAAATAGATACATTTCTAAACAGCTGGGCCTTACTTAGTCAATGTCCTAAACAAGTCTTTTGTCCCATGTAATGTTCCTCTTTGGAAATGGCAGCAGTCCCAAAACAGGTTCCTGTGGCACTGGCAGTCTTGGGGCAGCAGCCTCTCTCTAGGTTCACGCATACACACTGACCACCACAGCTTAGTCCAACCTTACAATCCCCATGTAAATACACAGCATACAGTTGTGCTCATAAGTTTACATACCCTGGCAGAATTTATAATTTCTTTCCCATTTTTCCGGGAATATGAATGATAACACAAAAACTTTTCTTTCACTCATGGTTAGTGTTTGGCTGAAGACTTTTATTATCAATCAACTGTGTTTCCTCTTTTAAAATTTTAATGACAACAGAAACTACCCAAATGATCCTGATCAAAAGTTTACATACCCTGGTGATTTTGGCGAAATATACCCTGGTTAAGGTAACCATTCTCACCTGTGATCTGTTTGCTTGTAATTAGTGTGTATAAAAGGTCAACGAGTTTCTGGACACTTGACAGACCCTTGCATCTTTCATCCAGTGCTTCACTGACGTTTCTGGATTCTGAGTCATGGTGAAACCAAAAGAATTTTCAAACGATCTGCTGGAAAAGGTAGCTGAACTGTATAAAACAGGAAAAGGGATATAAAAAGCTATCCAAGGAATTGAGAATACAAATCAGCAGTGTTCAAACTCTAATCAAGAAGTGGAAAATTAGGGGTTCTGTTGAAACCAAACCACGGTCAGGTAGACCAACTAAACTTTCAGCCACAACTGCCAGGAAAATTGTTCGGGATGCAAAGAAAAACCCACAAATAACTTCAGGTGAAATACAGGACTCTCTGAAAACATGTGGTGTGGCTGTTTCAAGATGCACAATAAGGAGGCACTTGAAGAAAGATGGGCTGCATGGTCGAGTCACCAGAAGAAAGCCATTACTATGCAAATGCCACAAAGTATCCCGCTTACAATAAGCCAAACAGCACAGAGACAAGCCTCAAACCTTCTGGCACAAAGTCATTTGGAGTGATGAGACCAAAATTTAGCTTTTTGGCCACAACCATAAACACTACATTTGGAGAGGAGTCAACCAGGCCTATGATGAAAGGTACACCATTCCTTCAGTGAAACACAGAGGTGGATCGCTGATGTTTTGGGGATGTGTGAGCTACAAAGGCACAGAAAATTTGGTCAGAACTGATGGCAAGATGAATGCAGTATGTTATCAAAAAATACTGGAAGAAAATTTACATTCATCAGCCCGGAAGCTGCACATGGGACGTACTCGGACATTCCAACATGACAATGATCCTAAACACAAGGCCAAGTCAAACTGTCATTGGCTACAGCAGAATAAAGTAAAGGTTTTGGAGTATCAGTCTTCTGACCTCAATATCATTGAGCCACTCTGGGGAGATCTCAAATGTGCAGTTCATGCAAGACAAGCCCAAGAGTTTACAGGAACTGGAGGCTTTTTGCCAGGAAGAATGGGCAGCTTTACCATCTGAGAAGATAAAGAGCCTCATCCACAAATACCACAAAAGACTTCAAGCTGTCATTGATGTTAAAGGGAGCAATACACGGTATTAAGAACTTGGGTATGTAAACTTTCGATCAGGGTCATTGGGGTGGTTTCTGTTGTCATTATGATCTAAAAAGAGTAAACACAGTTGAATGATAATAAATGGTGTCAGCCAAACACTAACCATGAGTGAAAGAAGCGTTTTTGTGTTATCATTCATATTCTCTGAAAACTGGCCAAGAAATCTTAAATTCTACCAGGGTATATAAACTTATGAGCACCACTGTATATATATATATAAACACAGTATAGTGTCTAATCCCCTCTATCAATCCTCAATCTCTCCATTTAATCTGGGGAATAAAGGTGACATAGACGGTCCTTTACTGTAAATGTGAAATGTTTTACATTACTAATACCATTGTACCAGACTCGTGTAGGCAGCATGACCAGTTTTCACATTCCATTGGCAACCAACCCTGACATTATGTATTCTACTAATACCCAGGGCTGAAAATGTACAAAATTTCTTTGCACAGATCTAAAAACACAATGGTAGAATATTATGTCCAACTCCAATGCAACTCATATTCTTTGGCTGTATTTAGTCTATTGCATTTGTGTTTATCTTCAGGTGCCCCTTACCTGCTTCGGCAGTTTTTGGTCAAGGTGAACTAAACCTTTATGCATGTAACTAACACTTTCAGAAAGTGTTTAGAAATGGCAGTCTCTTTATTTCTCAGAACAAGGGTCTCCTTTAGAAGTATTGATAAGGTGCTTATCTGATTTGGTGTAGAAGGTTGTATCATGAAAAGTTACTTCACTTCTAACTGGAAATTCATGTGAAACCAACCAGTGAGTTCTATGCACCATACAGACGCCAAAAAAGTCTATTTAGTTTACATAAATCTGATGTTTGTGTAATCTGCAGCCTTGACCATAGTATAGTCTAATGTTGGCCATACACTAGCCGAAAAATCATTCCAAAATCTGTCATTTGGTCCAATCGTTCCTTTTTCGTCCAGTTAATGGGCACAAATAGAAAATCGATTTTAACTTTTCAGAGCCGAAAAAAATTTGAAGAAAAGGTTTGGAAAATTCTGCCGAATGAACGATAAATTGAAAGGTTAATGTGTTTTTCACCCGAACTGTTTGCACTAGGTATATGTGACAAACTGAATGAAAAACGTCCATTGAACGATTTATTGTTCGAAATTTGGTCATTACATGATGGCACGATCGTCTGCTCTCACGGCCGATTTTTCATTTTTTGGAAATGAGTTTGAACAATTTTTCAGCTAGTGTATGGCCAGCTTTAGAAAGAGGAGCAGAATGAAAATGGAGGGAGGGTCATGAAATGTACCCGCCCTCCATATATGGGGCCGTTGCTAGACAGCTGCTGAAACCTGTAAATTAATAAATAATTTACTTACCTGTAATTGGTCAATTCTTCAAACAACTGACAAGTTGGCACGAGTCACTGTCGATAAAAAAGGGTAAAAATAACCGTTACAGGCAGTCGGTCAACGGAGCTCAAGAGTACAGTTCGCATTCCCACCCTCCCGCCCTATTTTTTGTCGCGGTCTTTATTATTATTTTGTTCTTGTTTTTTTTATTTATTTCAATATTCCTTTCCAGTTGTTGGTAAGGGGTTATTTGGTAATTGATAGTAGTTTGAGCTGCATGGCTAAACTACAGGTCTTTATGTATATTTGGTTAAATATATATATATAATTGTATATTATTCATTGTTTTAATAAAATGGCCATGGCCTATCATAACCACAGGTTCATTTTTTGTCAGATCTCTTTTATTGATTTAATTGAACAATCAAAGGATATGCACCAAAAAGTCTATTTAAACACCAAAAAGTATATTTAGTTTACCTAAATCTGATGTTTGTGTAATCTGCAGCACTGACCATAGTATAGTCTTAGAAAGAAGAGCAGAATGAATTAAACTTGCCTGTACAAATGTGGGTGGCACCTGATATCCTTTGATTGAACAATCAAAGGTGTCAGAAAAAAAAAATTGTCTGCCAAAAAGCAGCTACAGTACATCCAATCAGAGGCAGCAACTGTTTGCATTTTTTGACAGCTGGCTGTCAAAAATCAATAGCTGCAGCGGGGGATTACATCTGCACTGTATAGAGTGAATGGGGGAATCTATTAGCAGGCTACAGGCTGAATGAAAAAAACAAAAACAAAAAAAACCTATCAGTGTATGAGCAGCTTTAGACTTATTGTAGCCTGTGCTATGCAACTTCACTCTGCTTCTTGGATCACTAATCCCATTTACTCATTAAAGGAAGTGTGAATCTGATGGCAGCTCCTAAAAACATCTTTTTTGCATGTTATTTTACTGTTTGTGAGAAGCAGCAGGGTGCTGGGCATAGGATGTAAGTGAATCCTTTAAATAAGGATTAAACTGTATGTAAGGCCAAAGCCCCCCCTTTTTTTTTAAATAGAATGTGGAAGCATTAGAAGCTCCGTCAAGTTTTTATTGGTCTATGGGTCCCGCTGTGTGTCCTTTATATACATGGGAGGTGGACAAAACCTTGAACTAGAACTGGGCATTTAACATGATGTCCACTGGTACAAAAGATACTTTTTCATCATGAATACATTAATGCAAATTAACTTCTGTCACTGGAAATTGCATCGAATCACTAGCCTGCATAGCATTGTGTCCATGGGTTGGAGGGTATGAATCAACTAACCAGTGAAGAAAGTGCATGCAACACAGCAAGTTCTTCAGTAGATTAAGCACAGTTCATCTAGTTGACAATAATAAGCAGATCAATAAGTAGGATATTACCCAGATCTGTACATTATAAAGTGCATTGAGAGATATTCTTTAAGTATATAAATAGTAAGAAAGTGAGGCCAGAACACATTGGCCCCATAAAAGACGACAAGGGAGATTTGGCCACAGAGGACAGGGAAAAGGCGGTAGTGTTAAATAATTTCTTCTCTTCAGTCTTCACAAAAGAATCGGGAGGCTACACTAACCCAGCTTGTAAGGCCAAACTAAACAATACACCCCAGGAAGTACCGCCATGGCTAACAGAAGATAGACTTAGAACTAAACTAGAGAAACTTAACATAAATACATCACCGGGACCGGATGGCTTGCACCCGAGGGTTCTTAAACAGCTCAGCCAGGTGATTGCCAGACCATTATTCTTGATTTTTAAGGATAGTTTACAGACGGGTATGGTGCCAGCTGATTGGCAAAAAGCCAACGTGGTACCAATATTTAAAAAAGTGCCGAGATATATCCCGGGTAACTATAGGCCGGTCAGCCTAACATCTGTAGTCTGCAAGATTTTGGAGGGGATGTTAAGGGACCACATACAAAACTTTAGTAATGAAAACGGTATTATTAGTAGTAATCAGCATGGATTCATGAAAAATTGTTCTTGCCAAACCAATCTATTAACCTTCTACGATGAAGTGAGCTGCCACCTAGATAAAGGTAAGCCTGTGGATGTGGTGTATCTGGACTTTGCAAAGGCCTTTGGCACCGTTCCCCACAAACGCTTACTGTACAAACTAAGGAAGGTAGGTATGGACCATAAGGTGAGTACCTGGATAGAGAACTGGCTCCAGGGGAGAGTGCAAAGGGTGGTGATTAATGGGGAGTACTCGGATTGGGCTGGTGTGGAAAGTGGGGTTCCCCAGTGTTCTGTCCTGGGGCCAATCCTGTTTAATTTATTCATAAATGATCTAGAGGAGGGAATATCTAGTACAATCTCAGTATTTGCGGATGATACTAAACTAAGCATGCCAATATCTTCTATGCAGGATGTGGAAACCTTACAAGCGGACCTGAACAAAATAATGGGGTGGGCAACTACATGGCAGATGAGGTTTATAGTTGAAAAATGTAAAGTAATGCACTTGGGTGCCAGAAACCAGAAAGCAAGCTACTCACTAGGGTGGGAACCTCTGGGTGAGTCTAGGATGGAAAAAGACTTGGGGGTACTGGTAGACAACAGGCTTGGAAGTGGCATGCAATGCCAAGCCGCTGCAAGCAAAGCCAACAGAATACTGGGATGTATAAAAAAGGGGATTCACTCCAGAAATAAAGAGATTATTCTCCCTCTCTACAAGACTCTGGTCCGGCCACATCTGGAGTATGCTGTCCAGTTCTGGGCACTGGTCCTCAGGAAGGATGTGCTGGAACTGGAAAGAGTTCAGAGAAGGGTTACAAAAATAATTAGGGGAATGGAGGACATCAGCTATGAGGAAAGACTACAAGCACTGAACCTATTCTCTCCGGAGAAGAGACGATTGAGGGGGGATATGATATCAATGTACAAATACTGTACTGGTGACCCTAGCATAAGGAACAAACTATTCAGAGAAAGGGAATACAATAAGACACGTGGCCACTCACTAAAACTAGAGGAAAGGCGGTTTAACCTTAAAGTACGTAGGGGGTTCTTTACTGTCAGAGCGGTAAGGATGTGGAATTCTCTTCCGCAAACAGTCGTATCAGCAGGGAGCATCGATAGTTTCAAAAAACTATTAGATGGGCACCTTAAAGACCACAACATAGAGGGGTATACAATGTACGGTTAACAGCAAACACACACACACATCATAGGTTGAACTGATGTCTTTTTTCAACCTCACTAACTATGTAACTATGTAAGATATACTTAAATTAACTGTCTCAGTCTTCAAAATACTGGATCCATGGGATATGAGATGTTCTAAGTGGTATCTCAGTATTGGTAAATGGATGTCCATCTTGCCCTTTTGTTTCCAGTAGTTTAGTAGGTTATGGCAGAACAGTCGAGCTTCTCGTGTCTTATTTTAGGCAGGTCCTTGCACTACAAAGTTGTGTAACTTGTAGCAAGCTTAAAATTATGCATTGTGTCAAGCATTTGTCAACAGACTGATGAATTCTACTGCCCTCCCAAGGTCCAGCTTTGGATTTACTGTATAATATTATCTAATCTAAAAAATTATTTTTGACGCAGATTTCCCTCTCTAAATTCTATAAAATGTGCTTGTTGTCTCATCAATTAGCCTGAATTAAGGGGAGAATGGCATGAATCTGAAAGTGAACATATAGTCAAGCTCTTTAGAATTATTAATAAGTCTGATATCGCTTGTGGTTATCACTCTCCAAAACATTTTTAGATCTTATTTTGATAAGCCTTCAGTTTTCTTTTCTCACATTTCTCATCCATACTTCTTTCGCTCTCATTTATGTCCAGAATGAGAGCGTTAACAAGATTATAACTGGACATCAAGTTTGGGAGAAGCAAATTTCTGATACACATCCCTCTACAACTCACTGCTCAAAGCAAACAATGTACAACTGGATGAGGAACTATAGAAAGCCCCTTTAAGTGCCAATGCAGTTATTAAACGTCTATGCTCTAGGTTGGGCAATATCATTTTATTTGAAACTTCTGTGTTTGGTCAGGTGGAGTATTAAAGATTTCTTTATATCCTTACACCTACGCATTAGATAAAGTTCCTATGTTGTAGATCAGGGATCTCCAAACTACGGCCCTCCAGCTATTGTGGAACTACACATCTCACGAGGCATTGTAAAATGCTGACATTCACAGACATGACTAGGCATGATGGGAATTGTAGTTCCTGAACAACTGGAGGGCCATAGTTTGGAGACCCCTGATGTAGATGTAAGTTACAAAATCACAGGGCGTGGCCTGGAGCACGATGGAGTAAGATCCACTCCTATTTGATCCTGTATATTCTATCCTGCTCAATTATCCACAAATATTTGATACTCACCCGATTCCTGTGGGCTATTACACCTTCAAGGATCAACAGGCTGAAGATGCCGCCAGTATCTCCTCTGATTCAGAGCAAACTGTGGCTAACACAACAAAGGTACTGGAAGCTATATTCCTGTTCCAAAGCACGCTTACAACCAAAATAGAGGAGGTTAAAATCGATATATCACTGATACAACAAGACATTTCCAAACTCTGAGACCGCATGATCGAGATCTGGACTAGTAAAGCAGAATATATCCTGCCCCCCTACAGCATACTACTGAACATGTGCAGCATCAACTGCAACAACTGTGTTCCAAGCAGGATGACATGGAGAATCATCTCCGCAGATGTGATCTTAGGTTCATTGGTCTCCCAAAGAATGCGGAGGGGAATGTTTTGGCGGCTTCCTGGAGAACCTCCTCATTACCGCCTATGGAAGGGAGGCTTTTAACGTCATTTTTTAGGTGGAAAGAGCACACCGCATTCCTAAGCGGCCAGCTCCACATGGAGCTCCTCCCCCCTCCCGCAACGTTCATTGCCAAATTTCTGAACTTCAGGGATCGGGACAAAATTCTTTCTTTCGCCAGGGAAAAGTTGCAAAATCACACAAGGAGCATACCTCCCAACTTTTTGATGAATGAAGGACACCTATTAGCAAAGGTATGTAGTTGTAGGACCCACCCCCTACCACGCCCCCCTAAAAAGGAGAATTATAAAAAAAAGATCAATTAAACCCACCAGTGTTTTTTTGTTACCACTACTATGTTTTTAACCACTTGCCGACTGCTCACATGGAGGGTACTGCGGCAAAGTGTCTAGTTATCGTCCAGCGACGTAGACCTACATCGCTGGACTTCACCCCCTCTCGGCCGCGTGTGTGCGCCGCCAGAGGCTCGCTCCCGCTGTATTCAGACACAGCGGGAGTCGGGCCAGGGGAGGAGAGGCGGTGATCACCGCTGCTCTTCCCCGATCGTCGGGGATCGAGTGATCTGAACCTGCGATCTGTGCCTGTGTCACACAATCTCCTCCCCCCACACACCTCAGTAAGCACCAGGCATACATTTAACCCCTTAATCATCAATAAAGTTAACCCCTTCCCTGCCAGTGTCATTATTACAGTAACAGTGCATATTTATAGCACTGATTACTGTAGTAATGTCACTGGTACCCCCAAAAGTGTCAAAAATGTCAGTTAGGGGTCCGATCTGTCCACCGCAATGTCTCAGTCCTGCAAAAAAAAAAAGATCGCCGCCATTACTAGTTAAAAAAAAAACAATAAAAATGACATAAATCTTTCCCGTAGTTAGTAGCTGCGATAACTTTTGCGCAAACCAATCAAAATACGCTTAATGCGATTTTTTTACCAAAAATATGTAGCAGAAAACAAATTGGCCTAAAATGTTAAAAAATTTGGATTTTTACATTTTTTTGGGGGGAATTTCATATAAAAAAATGTGAAAAATATTGTTATTTTTTCAAAACTGTCGCTCTTTTTTTGTTTATAGCGCAAAAAGTAAAAATTGCACAGGTGATCAAATACCACTAAAAGAAAGCTCTGTTTGTGGGGAAAAAAGGCTGTAAATTTCATTTGGGTATGGCGTTGCAAGACCGCCCAATTGTCAGTTAAAGTCACACAGTGCCAAGTTGCAAAAAGTGGCCAGGACGTAAAGCAGGAAAATCCTCCGGTGGTAAAGTGGTTAAACTGGCTTTTGACATTTAAAAATGCAACAATTTAGAAATTGGTTAAAAGGTTTAGCACTATGAATTTTTTTTTTTAAAGATAAATAGTGTATTTTTTTATACAGTTGTATAGATCAGACCAAAATTAGGGACAAATGAGGAGGAAAGAGAGACAGAGGGACTTTGTTCCAAATCAGGGACAGTGTTTTGAAATCAGGGACAGTTAGGAGATATGCATGAGATATTTGCACATAATCTTAATTTTTATGTATTTGCATACAAAGTAAACAAGCGTATATTATTATATGGTGGTAGAGGGGTCTAATGATTGATCTGTTTATCAGGACATTTAAAAAAATGCACATTTGCAAATGGGAGTAATATCTTCAGGTTTAGAAAGCAATGTACTATACTAGTAAATGAAATAAAGTGAAATCCTGTTTAAGTCCCAATTTCACTGTAAGAAAAGTGTGCAACAGGAAGTCAGTGGTGCAGAGCTGAGGTGTCTGCTTCCTGCTCTATACTTTGGCTTTCTCATCTGCAGCTTGATTAGTTTATGTGCCACGTGTGACATTTTCCCTTCTTATAACGCATGTCCACTTGCGTGGAATGTGTCAGATTTGGCTTTTGGCTTTGAAAGCAATGCAGGGGTGCCAATATTTTTGGCCATGACTGTATATAATGTTTTAATATGCTCAAAGTTTTTCAGTTTAACACATTGAGCACAATCAAAATAAACATTCCCCAGCAAACTATTTGTTAAGGTTCCTACGCCATCACTTACAACTTTCAGGCTTGGTTCACACTTATGCGATGCAGGAAACGTAGCAAATCCTGTGTAAATCCCGCATTGCATTGCAATCGCACCGCATCCATGTGATCTGCAGCAGTGTCAATTAGTGATCGACCATTATCGTTTTCTTAGTGCCGATACCGATACTGATATTTTGGTCATCAGATATCGGTATTGGCCGATATTTTCGAACATTTAAACATTTTTTTTTTCCACAGGTACAGTTGTGGAGGGATTTGGGGGTCTGAAAAACCCCAAACCCCTCCTCTGCACTTAAAAGCATTCAAAACAGCCAGGTTTGGCTGTTTTGAATGCTGTCATTTTTTTAACCTGTCGCAGAATACCCGGAAGTGATGTCATGACATCACTTTCGGGTTTTTACATGGAGACCCGATCAGAGCCAAATGCGGCTTTGATCGGGTCTTCTTCGGCAGCCGTGCAGGCTGGTTGCCCGGACGGGAGACACGGGCGAGCCGCTGAAGGCGGCAGGAGGGGGGGGATGTCCCCTACCGCTCCTTGTAATGACAGCTGAGCGGCTTCTCAGCCGCATCGGTTGTCATTACAAAACAGCCGACCGTCGGCTATGGACGCCGGTACCGGGGTGATGCCTCTAATTGCAGCCATCACTGCGGTACAAGCACTTTCCTGAAATATCGGCAATATCGGTAACCTCAGGGGCCGATTCCGATATATCGGGGAAAGTGCATATCTGTCCCCGATATATTGGCATTGCCGATAATCGGTCAATCCCTAGAGTCAATGTTATCCTAATGACACCTGAAACCAGGGCGGTGCTAGACTATTTTACGCCCTAGGCAAGACCAGCTACTTGCGCCCCCCCCCCCCAAAAAAAAGGGAAGGGGTTAAAAGCTCCTCTGTCATACCCAGTGACCCTGATCCGATGGTTCCTCCATGTTATGCTTTCATACCCAGTGACCCCCCATATTCCTCCATTTCACACTCGGGGACCCTAATGTCCCTCCGTGTCACACCCAGGGACTTTGATGTTTTTCTATGTCACACCCTTGGACCCCAATATTCCTCCATGTCATGCTGTCATTCCCACTGACCCTGATGTTCCTCCATGTCACACCCAGGGACCCCTGTGTTCCTCCATGTCATGCTGTCATACTCAGTGACCCCAATGTTCCTCTATGTCAGACCCTGATGTTTTTCCATGTCACAGTTGGGGACCCTGATGTTCCTCCATGTCACACCTGGGGATCCTGATGTTCCTCCGTGTCACACTTGGGGACCCCAATCCCCCATGGCTCACCCAGGGACCCCAATTCCTCATGGCACACCTGGTGACCCTGAACTCCTGTTACACCCGGTGACCCCTATCCTCCATGCCACACCTGGTGACCCTGATTCCCTTTCATACCAGGGATGCTTCATGTAACACCCAGGGACCCCGATCCCCTGTTCTGGGGACACTAACTGGGCGGTATGAAGAGAGTGGCCCCCCACTCTGCCCTCCTTCACAGTGATCCTGCTGATTCTTTCTCCCAGGACGCTCCTCTCCTGGACAGCAGTGCTCACCACAGCTCCAACCGGCTCCTGGTGGAGGGAAAAGCAGCAGTCGGAGAGCTCCGCATGTCCTTCATCACCAACCTCCTCAGACCATTCCGGTGCCTCGTCGCTTCTGCCCCAGTAAAGGTTCCGCTCTCCTCCGCTCTCCTCCGCTCCCTGCTTAATACCAACCCAGGGAAATGAATGGCAGCCTACCAGCTCAGTGCAGAGAGTCACTTCCTGCCTGGGGTTAAGGCCGTTCAGCTCCAGCTGAAGAGGATCATCATGCAGGCAGCACTCTGGTGGGCTCCATTCCTGCCTCTTGGGGCCCCTCCAACAGTGGTGGAAAGCCAGGGCCTGATAGTTCCGCCACTGCCCAAGACACCCGGCATCTTTCTCTGTCCCTTCTTCCTCCCCTACCGCCACCTCTCCCCTCAGCTCACAATAATCATTCATGATGGAGATAGAGTGCCGACTCCTGGCTGCGCCCCTAGGTGGCAATGCACCCTAGGCGGCTGCCTAGTTTGCCTAGTGGAAGCACCGGCCCTGCCTGAAACAGATTGCAAAACGCAGTGCGATTGCCAGACTCGCAACTCATGGGTTTGAACACCCAAGCGATGTCATTCAGGTGCAGGGAAAAAAAGGGTCTTGCACCATTTTGGTGTGAACGCTTTGCGATTTCACCCATGCAAACTGTATGGCTAAATTTGCACCGCACAAACATTGCATGTGATCTGCACAGGAATGCGGTGCAAATCACATGCAATTTCTGAAATCGCACCAGTGTGAACCCAGCCTCAATGTTACCTGGCTTCTGCTTCCCCAATGCTGCTTCCCTGAACTTCTGGTCTTCACAGGGAAGAGAAAAAGAGATGTAATGGCTGCATTCATTTTCTATTTTAGTGTTTCCTTCTTCTTTTTCTTCTTTTTTCATCTGGTAATCTGGCTAGTAAGCCTATTGCTTTTCAAAAAAATAACTGTTTTCCAGATGTATCAGTTTACAGTGGTATGGGACAAACCATTTAACACTGACAAGGGTGCTGTTGTATCAAAGATAGGAACAACAAAATTTATAATAAAGGTATACTGGACAGCCACTGAAATATCTAGTGAATATTCAAAATGAACAGACACACCAAGAGCAGTTTTGATAAAAAGCATAAAACAAAACTTTACCAGACATCAAAATACATAAAACTTCTTACACATAAAAGTTACCATAAACATTAACAAGACTCAAACATACACTCCTATTCCCAATATCCCAAAGAAAGGTCAAATAATATTTAACTTTCTACTTCTCATAGGGGCCTAGCTTTCTTCAATGCTTTTTTTCCCTATACACATCACGCAATTCATAGTTACAAAAATATGCCTACATAAACAAGCTAATTATCTTAAGCATGTACAATGTGTATGCAATAAATATCCTAAACAGTTACTCAACTTCTTTTTATGGAGATTGACTACTTTCTCCAAAATCCCCAGATCGAGTCTAAAGCAGACATGTTGTTTCTTTTGTGTTCCAAAAACAACTCTCCTTTTGCTGAACACATGCTTGTTTCAAAAGTCCTAAACATCACCTCCCCATACTTCGTGTTCCTCTGTTTAGCTCCTAAACCAATCAGACAGCTTTATTTGCATATCAATGGCGGGGGGGGGGGACCTAGCTTCTTAACACAGAATCTAACTAACGAAAACATTTGCTATAAAATCATCAAATATCTATAGCAACACAATTATAATGATTTGCTTTTATGTATTTATGTAAAATCTTTCTCCCAAAAGGAAAAAAATGTTTGCTGTAACTGCGTATAAAGTTTTAGCTCAAGTTTGGCTTCAATCAGTGCCATCTTAAGAGCATTAAAGGGCCCAGGGAGTGCAGTGCACTGGGGCCCCGCCTACACAATCACCCATGAGAATAAAAATGCAAATTATCGATAAGGCGATATTTATTGGTAGAGCAGTGCCGGGCTAATGGCAGCTACCAAGTTCAGCGGCTTGGTCCGGTGAACATACACACGGACGGGAGTCAGACTCGACTGTCCTGTGTGTGCCTGTTCCTGTGGAGGTGGACAGGCATTCCTGCAGTTGTGGCTCCACCTCCATGGCCCAAGTGGCCTGACAGCAGCGCAGGGCTGATAGGCACTTGCCACCTGCTAATTTCGGCTGCGAGATGCACACGGGACTTAGTACTAATGCTTGGCTGTGGCTGGATTGCTGGGCAGCTGGGGCCCCCCCCCAGCAAGTAGGGCCCCTTGGCAACTGCCCAGCATGCCCATTCAGAAAGATGGCCCTGGCTTCAATTTGTTAGTGTATCTTAATCTGCTAGTCCATCTAACACTCCCTTCCACCCAGACTGACAATGATGCTGTCCAAAGGCGCCCCCTGTGCTTCTTTATCCAGAGTGGGGGCACTCTAATATAGGAGGTGTGTTACTGGCCAGATCACCACGTGAAAAAAGAGGGAAAAAAGCCTAAAAAAACAGAAAACAAATGCAGCCACCGCATCTAATAATTGGTAAGCTGTAATATATTACATTTTTGGTTTTGGATTTAATACCACTTTAACATAGTGCAGTCCCTAGTCAGGAGAAGCAAGGGGGACAAGGAGGGAGAAGCAGGGGAGTGTCTCATCATCCTAGGCTATGGGACTGTGTTTCTATTGATGCACACCATGTATAGAGACACGACTCTAGTCCCTGCGTGCAAGGGTAGCTCAATAGGATGCCTCAACAAAAAGAAGCAAGCAGGAACCCTAGGGCAGTGGTCATGGCACCAGCTTAAAAATAAGTTCAAATAAGGATTTAAAGGTACAAATCTGCACAGTCAGTAAGCAATTAAATCAGCTGCTGAAAAAAAAAAAAACACTTTATTTTCTCACAAACCATAGTACAGAACTTGCCAAATTGAATGGCACTATTGAATCCTAAAGGTCTGAAAAATAAGCAGACTTTTAATATGTGTTTAAATATACAGTTTATAGGGAATAAGTCAGAAACATAAATGAAACCTTCAGGGCCTCAGTGCAAGAAACCATGAAGGGCCCTCCTGAGCGCTGGGACCCTTTCCTCTGGTCCTGGAGCCCTTCCCTCCAAGACCAAGGCCCTACCCTCTGGCTTGGATTCCTTCCTAATGATCCCAGGTTGTGACACAGAAAGTCACATGACAAGTCAATACACATTTATTTCAGTGGGTGTCATCTTAATCAATTTGACTCAAGTCACAGTGACAAAAAAAAAAAAAAAAGGTTCCTGCACAACTTTTCTGCTATCTTGGTGCATTTGAGTGCTATAGACTGCAATATTAAATCACAAAAGTCACCACCAAGTCGCAAGGAAGCGGCAAGAAAATCGCAAGAAAGTTGCTTGATTTTAGGTCTCAGCAGTGGGAACCTAGCTTTACGGTCTGCAGTGGCCCCACCCCCTGCTCCCCTTGGTGGCAGAACGCCAGGACCTGGTCACAAGTGCGACCTTTGCGACCATGGTATTTCTGTCACTGGATCAAGTGACCACTACATTCTTGGAGGAGGCCCATCATAAGTTATAATGTGTATTCAAGGAGAGGAAGGCTTTTTCTGTCATAAAATGGAAGAACCTTTTGGGGGATATGGCTCCAGGACTTCCTTCAGATATGTGGAAGTCATGTTCCTCTTCCACATTCCTAACTCCAATTGAATGTTCAGTGTTTGACAGCCGAAGGGGAATGCTAATGGCATAGTTGCCAACAGTCTTGATTTGCCAGGGACATTCCCAGAAATCAGACAGATGTCCTGGTCTGAGTCTGTCCTGGCAAAATCCCCAACATCCACCTCTGTCATGGACATCACGACTTTTGGACACCAGATGATCCTCCTCCTTACCTCCTCTGATTAGTCAATACCAAGGAGCGGGGACATGGCAGATCATTCTTGCAAGTAGGAGGGAGCACATGGAGAGAGCCACGCCCAACGTTTAGCATAATTTAAATAATGCAAATTTTCATCATGGTGCACTTCGCGGGCCACATTTTTTTAACTACGCTGGTCACCTTGGCACCAAGTCCACCAATCTATTGCACCTTTGAACCTGCACCATATTAAATCCAGTCACATCAGTTATAAGCCCTTAATAAAATTCACTGCCTCGTACCGCTCTAACATGAATTGAAGAATGTTTCCTTTGGACTTTACTACTAATGGTGTCGGTGTGACTCTTCCGCTTCTTCTCTTACACTGAAGGTCTTCTACTATGCATGTAAGCAACCACACCAAAGCTGGTCAGATTTATTTATTAAACAAGTTGCTCTCATTATTGGATATAGACAACAGTTGATCCAGTGTCTCCTGTACATATACTTTGTCAAAAAACTTGACAGGGGTTCTATACATTCACTACTTCATTAAAAAAAAAAAAAAAAAAAAACTCTGTAAATGCGGCACCACCATGCTGCAACTGCATACATTGAATGCCATTTCAGCACAACTCTATTCACTTGATTAAGTCTCATTCGGCAGTGATACTGCCCACTGAATATGATGGCGGGATCATTTTAACCAGTGGTAGTGGAATCTGCACACACCCTTCTGCTGCGTTTACTCAGGGGAGACGGTTGGGGGGGGGGCACAACCATGTGTTTTACTGCCCTCCATCCACATATGTAAGTAAGGCCTTATTTACCTTTTGCTTTACACAACTGCAGTTTTGCTGGAACTTGCATTATGTATAAATCAAATGAAAATGTTTGATTTGCACATAACCATTGATACATAGAAAGGGTTCAGAGCAAGACTTGGCTGTCAGACTGACAGCCCATGTCCAAAGATTACCAGTAATATGGCTTTTCTGGTTAAATCTGCTGGATTAAACTGTAATTTTGACAGATGCATCCCGCTCTGTGTTAGGAGTACTGTTGAACTCTTCTGACCCCTGACATGTTGGGCAAGCTTTCCTTCAATAAACAAAGGGGGGGAGGGCATGGTTTGACCTCGCAAGCAGATGGCCGCATAAAGCCAGAGCTACCACCGCCGCAGATTTTCACCGCCCTTCATCGGAGGTTTCACATGCTCAAACCTGCTTAGAAACATGGGGACAGCCTCCCGTAGCTGATCTGCTACACTATCCTCCTCTCAACATGACACAGCAAACCGTTGTGTGAGCCACAAGGTAGATACCCATACATTGCAGCTCAGGGACCCCCAACGCCACATGGAGTATCTTGATAATGGAGGGAGACACCATAATCTGCAGATCCCTCTCTAAATCAGAGGGCACAGTATCGGCTTTCGAGCAATACAAGGAGGCAAATAAGAAAAGTAAACACGAAATCAAGATGGCTAAAATCAACTTTGAGAGACAAATAGCGGAGGATAGTAAAAAAAAAAAACAAAGAAATTCTTTAAATATATCAACAGCAAAAAAACTAGGGCATATTGCACACATAATTAACGATGATGGGAGGATGGTTACAGAGGACACTGAAAAAGCAACCGTGCTGAATGCTTTTTTCTCATTAGTCTTTACACAGGAAAAGGAGGGGTATACTGACCATGACTGTATGGTTAGTAGTAATACACAGGACTTGCCACTATGGCTAACAGAGGGTGAAATCAGGGAAAGGCTGGATAAACTTAACACAAACAAATCACCAGGCCCGGATGGCATACATCCGAGAGTACTCAAGGAACTCAGTAAGGTTATATCTAGACCACTGTTCCTGATCTTTGCTGACAGTATTAGGACAGGAAATATACCAGGGGATTGGAGGAAGGCTAACGTGATTCCGATATTCAAAAAGGGGCAGAGGCATATCCCGGGAAATTATAGGCCTGTCAGTTTGACATCAATAGTATGTAAACTTCTGGAGGGGATGATAAGGGACTATATCGTAGAGTTTGCTAAAGACAACAACATCATCAGCAGTAATCAGCACAGGTTTACAAATGGGCGTTCTTGTCAAACCAATCTCTTAACATTCTACGAGGAGGTGAGCTGTGAGCTAGATAGGGGCAGACCAGTAGATGTGGTGTACTTGGATTTCGCTAAGGCGTTTGATACAGTTCCCCAGAAGCGCTTAATTTATAAAATAAGGTCTGCAGGTATCGACAGCAGGGTTTGCTCTTGGATACGAAACTGGCTACAAGGGCGTGTTCAAAGGGTGGTAATAAACAGCGCATTCTCAGACTGGTCTGAGGTAGTAAGCGGGGTCCCCCAGGGCTCAGTCCTGGGACCAACCTTGTTCAATTTATTCATAAACAGCATTGAGGACGGGATCAGTAGTTTGTTATCAGTTTTTGCAGATGATACAAAATTGGCCAGGGCAATAACTGCACAGCATGAAGCAGATATCCTACAGAATGTCCTGGACAAAATAACGGAGTGGGCAACGACATGGCAAATGAGGTTTAATGTGGAGAAGTGTAAGGCTTTGCACTTAGGGACTAAAAACATAAAAACACAATACACGTTAGGAGGGGAACCCTTGGGGGAATCAATAATGGAGAAGGATCTGGGAGTCTTTGTTGATGATAGATTAGGCAACAGCATGCAATGTTAAGCGGCAGCTGCCAAAGCCAGCAGAATATTAGCATGCATAAAGAAAGGGATGTATTCCAGAGATAAGACTATAAACCTTCCACTCTATAAAACTCTGGTCCGACCGCATCTGGATTATTCTGTCCAGTTCTGGTCGCCAGTCCTCAGGAGGGATGTGTTGGAGCTGGAGAGAGTCCAAAGAAGGGCAACTAAACTGATTAGGGGATTGGAGGACCTTAATTATGAAGAGCGTCTGCAATCGCTCGATTTATTCTCCCTGGAGAAGAGACGCCTGAGGGGGGACATGATAGCAATTTATAAATATCTCAATGGGGATCTCAGCTTAGAAAAAAAGCTGTTCAGTCGAAGGGATTGTATGAGGACAAGAGGGCATACAATGCGATTAGAGGAGAAGCGTTTTAACCTCAGGCAACGTGGGGGGGTTCTTTACTGTTAGGGCTACAAGATTGTGGAATTCTCTACCACAAGAGGTGGTTTCTGTGGGAAGTATGGTGGCTTTCAAAAGACTCTTAGACGTACATCTCAAGGATCAGGACATTCAGGGCTATGTGAGATGATTACAGCCACACACACCTACACAGGTTGAACTGGATGGACTATTGTCTTTATTCAACCTCACCTACTATGTAACTATATGTAACTATGGTCTACCTGAGACAGTGGACGCAGACCAACTCTTACCAACAGTAGTAGGCCTATTCAACATGTTTGGCCACCCCAAACACCTATTGACATGGAACGAATGCATCGTGCCCTTAGGCCTAAAGGCAGAGAAATGGATCCCAGCCGGGATATAACTTACTGCCTGGTTGATTACAAGCTGAAAGAGGAAATACTTCGGAAAGCAAGAAACAGAATTCAACTCACATATGGGGGCGCAGACATCCATATATACCAAGACCTATCTGGCATCTGCTCGACACCCTATGCTCTCAGGGCATACACTACCGATGGAAGTTCCCCTTCTGCCTTTCCACCTCTACACAGGGCCGGAAGGCACTGTTACATGTACCGGAGGATCTCCAACTATTCTGTGACACCCTGGGCATACTGTTGGTAGATGTGCCCAACTGGATTTCTGTTGTCACTCAACAAGAAAAGGTCCACGCTGTGAACAACCCATGGATGCTCAAGATCTACGGTTCCACCCCCAACGCTCCCCCACTGGAGCCAGATCCTACACTTTCCATCAGGGCTCTCAACATGGAGCAAGCCCCACAAAATCACAGCAATCTCGGTAGGCCCAACGAGACAACTAAAGATTTGGCTCAATCCCTGCTTCCACAGTTACACTATGACCCTCTTATGCCAGTTAAGTATAAAAGTTCTGTTTTTCCTAGATAACTACGCATACAAAGTTATTACAGTTGGCCTTATGCAAACCTATTTGCCTGGAAAATACACTGCCTTTTCATAAAAGACGCTAAAGAGACTTCTCAGCTTCTTTGGATCTCATTACTATATACCAACGCATTTCTACATGGTTTTTGTCTTCCTCCATCAACTCAACTGCTTACTTCAGTTACGACCGATCATTCATCCTTCCTTTGGGATCCCTACCTAGCTATGAGAGTAATGTTTACACCAAGCACATGCTCAGGCCCCTTCCTTCTCCCAGGCCTCCAGAGGAAAACCATCCCCCTAGTAGTTTGTCCCAACTTATGGGCAAGGTGTGACAGCCCGCAATTTATGTCGCTACTCACGCTACCTATGACTTTTCAGCATGCAGGTATCCGACCCTATAGCCTGAGGGGCCTATAATGGTTGGACATCAGATGCTCTCATTACCTAAGGGGCCGGTCGAACTGAAGGTTTGATCCCTGATTCCCAGAGACTTAATTAAGTCCTTTGTCGTGTTTTTTTTTTTTTGTGATGGTATGAATAATTTTGATGAGATGTCTGCCGGGGCTCCCAACAAAGCTCAGTATTTTGTGAGCCTCCCACTGGCATCCCTCCACCAAAAGGCATTTAGACCTCTTGATCTTATTGAAGACGACTTTCATCTGTCTATTCATACCCCAATCTGAACCCTTGCAGCCATACTAGTAGTTTACTAGAGGAATCTTAATGTTCGATGACCCCTCATCGTACTAGTGTACGTATTTGTGTCTCACAACCTCGCTGGCATACAATAGGTTACTTGCAAAAGCTGCCTCGTGAAGGGAATTGGTGAGTCTGCCCGCAGCTTAGCGGGAGGGCTTGGTAAAACCGTTGATGAGGATAATATCCCCTGCTAAATAAGCGATTTGCTAAGAAGGACATCCTCGCACCACCCGCTTGTTGGAAATCGGGATTGATCTTTGCTACCTGAATTGGGCTACTCTGCCCACACAAACAAATGATGGGAGGGAAGGGGAAAAATGGAAGGAAATGGGAAAAAGAAAAAAAAGGGACAAAGAGAGAAAAGGAAACACTCCCCTGTGGGTCTTTGGGCTGATAGTTTATCTCTTTGCGGTTAGCAAGTGAAAACTCTCATGTACAAATCGGTCGAATTATATATCTATGGTCAGGTATATGTTTCTGGAAGACAAGATCGTAATAACAATAATGTTCTAAACGCTGGTCTGAAACGATATGGTAGCTACTTGTCTGCTTGATCCCAAGCAATCCTTTATCCTGAAATATCACACAATTGTACTACACAAGGCCTAAGCCAAACGATGTACCATTAATCCCGAAACCACCTACCTCCACATAAGATTTATACTGCCCTGTGGCAGTGGGAAGATATGGATTGTATTCTAATCTATCTCGCTAGGAATTTACCAACCCCCACACAGTGGTTACAGATCTGTAGTATGCACCCTTGACAACGCACATATTGGCCACCCACTGTACCTTACCAACGTTACCAAACTCAGAACAGGTGGGCAGGCTCCCGCTGTCGTCGGATTCCCATACTTGGGGGATAATCTCTCCTCCTTGCTCTCTTTCCTCTCTATTCCCATTAACAGATTTATTTAACCAATCATTAGTAACAGGAGTCGTCCCGGAAGATTGGAAATTGGCAAATGTCGTGCCCATTCACAAGAAAGGTAGTAGGGAGGAATCAAACAACTATAGACCAGTGAGTCTGACATCAATAGTAGGCAAATTAATGGAAACCCTATTAAAGGATAGAATTGTGGAACATCTTAAATCCCATGGATTGCAAGATGAAAAACAACATGGGTTTAATTCAGGGAGATCATGTCAAACAAATCTTATAGATTTTTTTGACTGGGTGACTAAAATAATAGACGGTGGAGGTGCAGTAGACATTGCATATCTAGATTTTAGTAAGGCTTTTGACACTGTCCCACATAGAAGACTTATCAATAAACTACAGTCATTGAGCATGGACTCCCATATTGTTGAGTGGATTAGGCAGTGGCTGAGTGACAGACAACAGAGGGTTGTAGTCAATGGAGAACATTCAGAACAAGGTCATGTTACCAGTGGGGTACCTCAGGGATCTGTACTGGGACCAATTTTGTTTAATATCTTCATAAGTGATATTGCAAAAGGCCTCGATGGTAAGGTTTGTCTTTTTGCTGATGACACAAAGATATGTAACAGGGTTGATGTTCCTGGAGGGAAACGCCAAATGGAAAAGGATTTAGGAAAACTAGAAGAATGGTCAGAACTCTGGCAACTGAAATTTAATGTGGATAAGTGCAAGATAATGCACCTGGGGCGTAAAAACCCAAGGGCAGAATATAGAATATTTGACACAGTCCTGACCTCAGTATCTGAGGAAAGGGATTTAGGAGTAATTATTTCAGAAGACTTAAAGGTGGGAAGACAATGTAATAGAGCAGCACGGAATGCCAGCAGAATGCTTGGATGTATAGGGAGAGGTATAAGCAGTAGAAAGAGAGAAGTGCTTATGCCGCTGTACAGAACTCTGGTGAGACCTCACTTGGAGTATTGTGCGCAGTACTGGAGGCCATATCTCCAGAAGGATATAGATACTCTAGAGAGAGTTCAGAGAAGAGCTACTAAACTAGTACATGGATTGCAGGAAAAAACTTACCAGGAAAGGTTAAAGGACCTTAAAGCGGTAGTATCCCGCTTTTTTACACTTTTACCTACAGGTAAGCCTATATTAAGGCTTACCTGTAGGTACAAATAATATCTCCTAAACCGGCATGGTTTAGGAGATATTTACAGTGCATGCAGCCGCTCGCGCGAGCGGCGCATGCGCTCTGAAGGTCCGGGGGGACCTTCAATCTATTTGCCGGGAGCTTGCCCGAAAATGCGCGCGGGAGTGACGTCATCGCGGCTCCGGCCAATCATCGCGCCGGAGCCGTCTCTTCCAGCCAATCACCACGCCGGAGCCGCCGAACCCGGAAGAGACGGCGAGGGATCATGGCAGCGCCCGCAGCGATGTCCGGGGGTCCGTGTCGGGGCTTCGTTCTAAGGTAAGTAATACATAATGAGCTAGTATGCTAGTATACTAGCTCATTATGCCTTTGTCTTGCAGGTTTTTTTTTTTTTTTGGAACTTTGGGTTTACAACCGCTTTAACATGTATAGCTTGGAAGAAAGAAGAGACAGAGGGGATATGATAGAAACATTTAAATACATAAAGGGAATCAACTCGGTAAAGGAGGAGAGCATATTTAAAAGAAGAAAAACTACCACAAGAGGATACCGTTTTAAACTAGAGGGGCAAAGGTTTAAAAGTGATATGAGGAAGTATTACTTTACTGAGAGAGTAGTGGATGCATGGAATAACCTTCCTGCAGAAGTGATAGCTGCAAATACAGTGAAGGAGTTTAAGCATGCATGGGATAGGCATAAGGCTATCCTTCATATAAGATAGGGCCAGGGACTATTCATAGGATTCAGATATATTGGGCAGACTAGATGGGCCAAATGGTTCTTATCTGCCGACACATTCTATGTTTCTATGTTTCTATGTTTCCCCCCTTTCCTCCCCCTGCTTGCCCCCCCTCCCCTATGATAACCAAAAAAATCAGCACAAATTCACCATGGGGAACTGCAACCCAGAGACCATTATTTTGCATGTAATTCTTAAGAACGAGCAGCCCAAGCCAACTAGATACATATGATTTTATTTTTACGGTGCGTTCTTCTTTATAAAATTTCGGGTATGATAAAGTTTGAAACACAAAATCATAAATTATAATATAATAAATAACTATAAATAAGTTAAAGCATGTATGTATGTATGTATATATATATATATATATATATATATATATATATATATATATATATACTGTATATAAATCTACATATACACGTATACATATATTATATATATATATGAATACATACATCGCTGGATCCCAGGGACAAGGTGAGTACCCTCTCTTACAGGATCCAGCGATCTCCCTAGCGGTACCCCGAGTGTGGTTGGGGGTTACCACTAATGGCTCTGAAATTTCACCCCGAGCCACACTCGGGAATACCCCTAAGGAGGTTAATGTGCGAGTGCTAAACACACCCGAAAAATGCTCTAAACTTCTCCTATACTTACAGAAAAATAAAGCAGATGTGGTATTCCTTCAGGAAACTCACTTCAGATCAGATAACATTCCCAAACTCCATAATAGTTATTACCCCACAGTTTTCCACGCCACCAAGGATGACTCTAAATCCACGGGAGTATCCATTTTAATATCCAAAAATTGTCCTCTCCAAATCCAAGACACTCTGAAAGATAATTAAGGCCGTTATCTATTCCTAAAAGGGCAAGCCTATGGCAAACCAATCACCCTAACCAACCTGTATGCACCTAATAAGCCCCAAGTTCCTTTCTTTTACGACACGCTTCAGCTCCTCACTTCCTTCCAAGCCAGAATTCTGATCTTGGGAGGAGACTTCAATCTAGCTCTTACCCCCTCTCAAGACACTTCCTCAGACTCATCCTCCTTACCACATAGAGCTCTTTGAGTGATCAAATTGCAACTTAGTACTTTAACTCTACAAGACACATGGCGCACCTTACATCCCAACACCAAAGACTTCACATTCTTTTCGCTACCACATAACAGGTATACTAGGATTAATTACTTTCTCATTATGAAAAACAACCTCTCATCCCTCTTACATGCCTCTATTGAGCCACTGTTCCTCTCAGACCATAACCCCATCTTCATGACCCTTACATTCCCAAATGTGGTCACTAAATCAAAAATGTGGCGCCTTGACAATTCTCTCCTAACCAATCCTGACACCCTGAATGCAATTAACATTTGCCTATTACAATATTTTCGTGAGAACTAATATACAGAGATCGCCCCAACGACTTACTGGGATGCACACAAATGTGTTTTCTTTTAGGGGAAATCATTTCTATTGCCTCCAAATGGCGGAAAGCCCAACAAGCCCGCATTGAAGAGCTCTCGTCATGTATCCGTTCTCTTGAAAAGTTACAAAAACAATCACTCAAACACTCAACAATCTAATACAGGCACGGAAAGAATTACTACAGGAGCTAGGGAAAAAAATTGAGCATAAATTTGCACTGACACAGAGACTATTTTATGAATTCAGAAACAAATCTGTTGGCCAGAGCCCTCCAAAATAAAAAGGCTGCGGTGACAATTCATTTGATTATGTAGCCAAATAATTTGTTCAATTTTATTCTAAACTGTGTAATTTAACACCCCCGACTTCAACCACAGTTGACAGCGACAGAAAAGAGATGATCACCAACTTCCTAAAACAGTATAGTCCCAAATGTTTATCCTCTTCAGAAGCCTCAGATCTGGAACATCCTATCTCCATAGAAAAAATCAATGAGTTCCTGAAACAGCTAAAATCAGGAAAAAGCCCAGGCCCTGACAGGTTGACTATAGGCTACTACAAAACATTTGCAGACACCCTTCTAGCTCATTTCCTGAAAACATTAAATTCCTTATCCTCTACTTCTCCTCCATGGTGATACTGAAGACGGGCAAGGACACCTCCATTGTCTCAAACTATAGACCCATATCACTTCTTAACGAAAATCTACTCAAAAGTACTTGCCAACCAGTTATTACCTTTGCTTATCAAGCTAGTATCTCTAGACCAAGTTGGCTTAATCCCTGGACGTAAGGCTAGGGACAAATCCCTGAAGGCTATTAGCATTCATTATTGGTTATCTTCCTCCCCAAGCCAGGTTTTTTTGTGTTGCTTGATGCGGAGAAAGCGTTCAACAGAGTGGCCTGGGATTACATGACAGAAGCCCTCAAAGCGATTTGCATCCGTGATCAAATGCTTAGATTCATCCTTGAGCTATACTCATCTCCCACAGCTAGGGTCAGAGTCATATTTGTAGTTAGGTAGAGAAGGGCTTGACAAAATTGCTTTGAATCTAGGAGCCAGATAGAAAAGTTAGGAGCCAGCTTTTTTGTCGAGCCCTGTCATAGGGGGTGATCCCCACGCCCACCACAGAGGACTCCCCTGATCCCCTTGCTCACCATGGGGGACTCCACTGATCCCCGCCTCATCATGGGGGTTCTACTGATTCCTGCACTCACCATAGGTGTTCTGATGTTCCCCGTGCTCACCATGGGGGTTCTGCTGATCCCCACGCTCACTATGGGGGTTCTGCTGATACCCGCCCACAGCATATTATTTCAGTACAGTTTTATAAGGGGGGGGGGTGATGGAGCAGCTGGGGCCCCTGAGCACTGTACTGTACACTGTCTGCTAAGACCTCTGTAGTTCCATGGTGTAAATGGGCCCCAGCAGAGGATGGGAGAGATGAGCAGAGGGCACAGCCCTGAATACATGCAGTAAAACTCAGAGCCTGAAGGAAGGAGCTCCCCGCACCGCATACACTGGGGGCTGGGCTATCCTCACCTCACACAGGAGCCCCACACTTAATGGCTACCCACGTGTGTCTGTGTGCCTCTACTACACTCTATACAGGAGACAAGTCACTATACTGGCAAATGCTGGCTGCCTCTCTCCACTCTCTTCCTCCGCCGTCTTCCCAGAAACCCCCTTTCTGTCTCCGCTTGCTGGAGTGATGGACTGGAAGTCTGGCTTCGGAACTGAACAGCCTTGCTAGCTGCACCCAGAACTGAGGTACGACATAGCCTGTCCAGAGAAAAAAAGGCTGCAATAAACGGGAGTAAGAGGAGAAGAAATTTTGCACTTTTGGCCTGTAAGCAGAGAAATAATGGGCGTGATGCTCATGGTGCTGGCATACGATAGGCTGGGGGATAGCGGCTTTAGGAATTACTCGTGCCTGGTGCTAACAAGTGAATGGGCTGCCAAAAGCTTAGGCACCAGGAGGCAAATTCTAGTGGCAAATGTGACCTGGCGCCTGGGATTTGTCGAGCTCTGCGTGAGAGCCCTTACTCCACACACTAAGAGCCAACCCAGACATAAAAGAAGTCGAAATAACAGGACAACAGTATAAACTAGCAGCCTATGCGGACGACATTTTGATGTTTCTCACCGATACCATTACCACAATCCATAATCTACTGAAAGACTTCTCTCTGTTCAATACACTCTCAAACCTCCAAATCAATTTCACAAAATCTAGGGCGCGGAACATATTCCTCCCTAAATCCACTATACAACGATGCCAAAATAACTTCCCCTTTGACTGGAACCCACACACCATCACTTATCTTGGTGTCCAGCTCCATGTCAAACAATCTGATCTATACTGCATAAACTTTCTCCCAATCCTAAAAGTCATAGAACAAGATCTAAAGAAATGGGACCCTTCTCTTGGTTCAGGAGAGCAGCCATACTTAAGATGAATATCCTCCCGAGAGTCCTTTACCGCCTACAAACTCTGCCAATTACAATCCCTCCAGCTTGCTTTTCCTCATACAAACAGATCTGCACAAAAATCATATGGTTCTCCAAACATCCGCGGCTAGGCGGGGATAGGTTAATGACATTTAAACTGAAAGGAGGAATTAGCCTCCCAGATATACAGTGCCTTGAAAAAGTATTCATACCTCTTGAAATTTTCCACATTTTGTCATGTTACAAGAAAAAACGTAAATGTATTTTATTGGGATTTTATGTGATAGACCAACACAAAGTGGCACATAATTGTGAAGTGGAAGGAAAATGATAAATGGTTTTCAAAATGTTTTACAAATAAATATGTGAAAATGTGGCGTGCATTTGTATTCAGCCCCCCTGAGTGAATACTTTGTAGAACCACTTTTCACTGCAATTACAGCTGCAAGTCTTTTTGGGAATGTCTCTACAAGCTTTGCACATCTAGAGCGTGACATTTTTGCCCATTCTTCGACCAATATTTCTGCACAAGAAAATGGATTTAAAATCTACTCAAGATGGTAAAGGACCCCAGATAAGCTACACAAATACCACTCCACTATTTCTCTGCTATGTTGGAGGTGTAACACAGCACCTGGCTCATTACTCCATACCTGGTGGGAATGCCCACTGATACAACCCTTCAGGAAGAAGTTCACCACCTTACCACAAAAATAGCAACCTACTCACCAGATTACACTCCAGCACAATATCTCCTACATCACACGTCCCTACCTCAGTCGGTCTATAAAAGGTCTTTAGTTCTCTATCTTATCAACGCAGCCAAAATGTGTATTCCCCTTCACTGGAAGGATAACAAATCTCGGAATGGCTTCAATACAAACAGAAAATTGCAGATATGGAGGATTTAGTTCACTGGGCAAGAGAGACACCTGCAAAATTCTGTACAACTGGGCATGTTGGCTAAATTTTGTAGACTCTTCAGAATTTACTAGGTTATCAAACCCACACCACAATGATGACCTTTAGGAGCTTGGTCTGAGGGCACAAAGGCATTAAGAATAGAGAGGTTCAGAAATCTAAGGGGGGACAATATCAAGTAAACAACCTCCACACACCCCTCTCCCTCCCCTCTCCTGGTATAATACCACTCATATACCTGCTCTTCTCACCTGATTTGACATCTCCATGGTTACCCTCATACACTAGTAAAACTAAGCACATACCCGTCCAATTATACTCTGCATTCCCCCTATACATCTTTCCCAATCCCCTTTCTCCCTACAGTAGGGGACTGGGTTCCCCCTATATGGTCTTCAGATACTCCCGATAGTAAGAAAAAACAGTTGCACTTGTTTGAGTTGAGTGCTCAATTTTGATAGTTCTTTATGTTATACACGTTATTTGCGATCTTACGCGTCCTACAAACGCCTCTTGCTGTTTAAGTGTATAATTCACTGTTTTATTTGCACGCATGTCTTTCTTAAACTCTAATGTTCAAACTAATAGGGGAAAAGAAAAGATGGAGAAGAGGGGGAGGACCGGCTGGGTCCCCACCCGATCACAGTTAGCTCCCGAGAGGGGTGTTCGGGTGTTCTGGGGCGCAGCCAGCATCTCCATATCCAGCACTATATTATAAAGCTCCCCTTACTCTTCATCATATTTACTAATTAGCTCAATTTGTTCCTCCAGATTGCATTGTCTGTTTTTAGCCTTATATGTATGTTCCTACTATGTCAATAATCGGACACGGAAAATATATCATAGCTGAATTTTTGTAAATTTTCTATGTTCTGAAAAGCCTTAATAAAAACTTTTAAAGAAAAAGAGGGAGACCCTCACAGATTATACCGGGACAATGGCTCTTGTTATTCAGTTGGGCTGGGCTACCAGTTTGTAAACCTTAGGAAGACTGACTGTGTCTGTCTCGACCCACCCTGTTGATGGGACTCAGCAACAGAAGATGCAAGGAGAAGAAAAATATTAGCTTTTGCTATTGCTGGTTATTTAACGCCATCAAATGGTGTGTCTTGTCAGTTTACATTTTTCAGGGTACATCAACATATCACAACTAGAGTACATGCTATCCAAATCAGAATCAGACTGACTGGAAGTAGGAGGGAGTAGGCTAAGGTGGTACTGGCACCTGCTAGTCTTGTTGAGTGTGTTTCTTCCATAGGGCTTCCGGGACATCTCTAGGACATCTCTGTATTTTGTATTTATAATATTCCCACAGGAATATAATTTTCATGCCAAATTATGTGTTGTGAAAATATTTTTTAGTCATATGGATGAAATAAATTTTGAAATAATATTTAAGCAATTGTGATCATCCCTCCTTTGTGGCCTTTAAAGTCCTACTTTTATATGTATGTTTCTGTTCAAAATTCCCAATAATCTCAAGTGTAAGGAGCATTCTTTCCATTCACTTTCACACTAATGTATCATGAGTTGTAGACATAGTAATTTTTAGCAGGGGTTCCTTGGTACCGGAAAATTATTTCAAGGGTTCCTTTGTGTTGAAAAGGTTGAGAAAGGCTGCTCTAGGAGGATCTAGCTCCACTCATTGGGCCTAAAAAGGCTCACCCTTGGGGCGAACAGTCAATAGCTTATCCCGACACACTTCCTCGTGGATACCACACTTGCCTGATGACCTTCAATGGTGATTATGTTCTCAAGCTGTGCCAAATATGCCCAAGAGGTCAAATGACCCCTTTGTTGCATACTGACCAGTGTTTTGTTTCCCTATTTTTGCAACAAACCTCAAACCAGGCTGTGCTTTCAAGAACACTCAAGGAGGCTCAAGGAAGCTTCTCTTGGCCTGCCAATCACCTATAAACGAGACATTTTACCCATGTACCTCTGCATTTTAAGGCTTAATTTTCTATATTGTTTGGAGTGTGCCTTTATTAAAAGAGCCAGATTGTGTGCATATTTTTTAGAACAACGTTAAACACTCCCACACACATCAAACTAGCAACGAAAATAACATTATATATTATTTATAGTTAAGTTCCTGTTTTTTGAGTCTTTCAAATTCCCAACTTGAGTTGACACAAGGTAATCACATTTTTAAGAAGCCATTTAGTTCAACGTGATGGATTCTGTAGCAGAGAAACTGGAAAGGAAAAAAAACACATAAGAAATAGAGGGAAAGGTCTGGCATAATTGCTGCCCCCTGTTATTCAGCGCAGCAATTGTCGTGTGTTTATGGCAAGTTAATTCTGTGCCACTGAGCTAACAAATAACAGCCTCAGGAGTGCAATCCAACCTATGTTAACAGAATGGTATGTGGTGATTTTATGTGGAACAATTATGTTGGACTTTGTTAAGAATATTGAGAACATCTTTTCCATTTAGCTGCGGGAGGATGGGAGCAGGTTATATGCTACTACGTAAGGTTGACTAATAAAAGAATGTGCCGATGAAAAGTGAATAACGGCATCTTTACACAATTGCAACGCATCCCTAATTGCTGTATAACTTTTCTACTGTATGTTGATCTTCAAAAAAAGGCCTTATTCTTTACCTAGCATATGTCACTATACATTTGCTGTTAAGGTTGTTTTCCATATAATGATATAGAATACTATTATACATAATTAATGATTTGCTTTTCCGCCACAATACGTGTGTGGAAAAAAAAACTTAAACTGTAAAATATAACTTATACTAAAGGATATGCATTTAGAAGTAACTGAAAGCAAGAAAAAGTACATTAAATAACTTTTTTTTGACCTTTTGGCAGCTAATATTGTTTAAAAATGCATACTTTTTATTGCTGACACTTAAAGCAGAACTCCTGGTAAAAATATTTGTCATACGCCGCAAATAAATGTTGTTTCTTACTCTTTGCACAATTCAGTACTCTTCTCTTTCCTAACGTGTTTGTTAACCCAACACATATTCCTGATAAGTAGCTGCTGTACCATGTACTTGTATGAGAAAGTCTCCTGTTCTCTTTGTATTGCTTCCTTTGTGTAAAACCATAGTGTTCCTGCCAGTCCCTCTGCTTCCCTACAGGGCTGGACTGGGAATAAAAACCAGCCCTGGAAATAATTTCATACCAGCCCGATAGCATTATTATAAAAGCCCAACAGCATAACGTCATTATTTTCTTGTTCATAAAAGGGAAAACCATGCATTTTAAAGCACATTTGAAGAGTGTATTATATAAAGATAAGACAGATATGAAATCACATAGGGCTTTTTAACCACTTACCGCAAAGTGACTTAGGGCTACGTCGGCTGACTTTGAGGTGTTATACCGGGGTGATGCCTCTAGCTAGAGGCATCACCCTGGTACCGTTGTTTAGAACTGGCGGTCGGCTTTCCGGCGGTAACGACCGATGCAGCTCGGGAGCCGCTCGGTCGTTACCCCGGCGGGGCGCCCCCCTCCTGCAGCCTTCCGCGGCTTTGTCCGGGTCTCCCGTCCCACTGGGAGACCCAAGCACCCAACAGGCTGTATGGAGTCCTGATCAAAGCAGCTTTGATCGGGTCTCCGATGACGTAACCCGGAAGCGGCGTCCATGACGTCACGTCCGGGTTACTCTGCTGCTAAAGGCGGCAAATTAAAAAAACCAGTGTATTCAAAAATGCCGTTTGCGGCATTTTGAATACATGGAAGTGTAGTGGAGGGGTCTAGGGTCTTTTAGACCCTCGATCCCTCCATAAAGTATACCTGTCACTGCATATTGCTGTCACAAGGGATGTTTACATTGCGTGTGACAGCAATAAAAGTGATCAGATTTTTTTTTTTTTTTTTTTAAAAACCTGTGATAAAGTAAAAAAAAACTAAAATAAATAGGAAAAAAAAATAAAAAATTTAGCCGCCCCTGTCGCCGTTAGCTCGCGCACGAAAGAAAACGCATATGGAAGTCTAGCCGCGAATTAAATCGCTGTTCAAACCACACATTTGAGGTATCACCGCGATCACCAGAGAGTGAGCAATAATTTAAAAAAAAGAGCTACACTCTAACTCTAAACTGGTAACCGTAAAAATTTTAAAGCGTCGCCTATTGAGATTTTTACTGGCCGTAATTTGTCGCCATCCCACGGCTGTGCACAATTTTAAACCGTAACATGTTGGGTATCTATTTACTTGGCGTGACATCATCTTTCACAATATACAAAAAAAAAATGGGCTAACTTTACTGTTAAGTTTTTTTTTAAATGCAGTGAAATGTGATTTTTCGTAATTTTTCCAAAAAAACTGAGTTTTAAAGACCGCTGCGCAAATACCGCGTGACAAAAAATATTGCAATGACTGCCATTTTATTCTCCAGAGTCTTTGCTAAAAAAATATATATAATGTTTGAGGGTTCTAAGTAGTTTTCTAGGAAAAAATACTGATTTTAACTTGTAAACAAAAAGTGTCCAAAATAGGCCTGGGGGCTTAAGTGGTTAACAGCGAATGCTGGTAAAAGTGGTAAAAGCGTGGCAACTAAACCCCTGTTCTTTATTTATATCATGGGACAGGTCTACTTGGTTGGTGGCAGACTGGAGGGTGAGTACATCAGACTGGGGGCTGGCTGGCTTCCATGCATCTCTCTTAATCCTTTTCAATTGTTTTTTTCCGATACAGGGATGGAGACGCTGTGCATACCTGCTGGTGTCTCACTTAAAGTCCCACATAGCACACATTGTCTATGATACAGGAGATGTCAGAGGCAGCAAACATGGTACAGGAGATGCAGGGGCTGTGGACATAGTACAGGCGATGCAGGGGCTGTGGGCATGGTACAGAAGATGCAGGGGCTGCGGACTTGGTACAGGAGATGCAGGGGCTGTGTACATAGTACAGGAGATGCAGGGGCTGCGGGCATGGTACAGAAGATGCAGGGGCTGCTGACTTGGTACAGGAGATGTCAGAGGCTGCGGGCATGGTACAGGAGATGAAGAGGCTGCAGACGTGGTACAGGAGATGCAGAGGCTGTGGACATGGTACAGGAGGACATGGTCAGAGGCTGCGGACATGGTACAGGAGGACATGTCAGAGGCTGTAGACATGGTACAGGAGGACATGTTAGAGGCTGCAGACACGGTACAGGAGGACATGTCAGATGCTGCGGACATGGTACAGGAGGACATGTCAGATGCTGCTGATATGATACAGGAGATGCAAAGGCTGCGGACATGGTACAGGAGATGCAGGGGCTGCGGGCATGGTACAGGAGATGCAGAGGCTACAGACATGGTACAGGAGATGCAGGAGCTGTGGAGTTGGTACAGGAGATGCAGAGACTGCGGACATGGTACTGGAGGAGATGTCAGAGGCTGTGGGCATGGTACAGGGGATGCAGAGGCTGCGGACATGGTACAGGAGATGCAGAGGCTGAGAGCATGGCACAGGAGATGCAGAGGCTGCAGGCATGGTACAGGTCATGCAGAAGCTGTGGGCATGGTACAGGAGATGCAGAGGCTGCAGGCATAGTACAGGAGATGCAGAGGTTGTGGACATGGTAAAGGAGATGCAGAGGCTGCGGGCATTGTACAGGAGATGCAGAGGCTGCGGGCATTGTACAGGAGATGCGGAGGCTGAGGACATGGTACAGGAGAAGCAGGGGCTGCAGACATGGTACAGGAGATGTCAGAGGCTGTGGGCATTGAACAGGAGATGCAGAGACTGTGGACATGGTACAGGAGATGCAGAGGCTGCAGGAATGGTACAGGAGATGCAGGGGCTACATGCATTGTACAGGAGATGCAGGGGCTGTGGGCATGGTACAAGAGATGCAGGGGCTGCGGACATGGTACAGGAGGCGGCAGCAGGCATGGTACAGGAGATGCAGGGGCTGCGGGCATGGTACAGGAGGTGCAGGGGCTGCGGGCATGATAAAGGAGATGCAGGGGCTGCAGGCATGGTACAGGAGATGTCTGAGGCTGCGGGCATGGTACAGGAGATGCAGGGGCTGCGGGCAGGGTACAGGAGGAGGCAGCGGGCATGGTACATGAGATGCAGGGGCTGCAAGCATGGTACAGGAGATGGAGAGGCAGCAGGCATGGTATAGGAGATGCAGGGGCTGCGGGCATGGTACAGGAGATGCAGAGGCTGTGCCATAGTACAGGAAATGCAGGGCTACAGGCATGGTAAAGGAGATGCGGGGCTGTGGGCATGTTACAGGAGGAGGCAGCAGGCAAGGTACAGGAGATTTCAGAGGCTGAGTCCATGGTACAGGAGATGCAGGGGCTGTGGGCATGGTACAGGAGATGTCAGAGGCTGCAGAGGGGTCTTAACAGGCTGTGATGAGGCGCGTGCCACCACCGGGGGAAACACATTTAAAAATGGCACCACCCGGTGCTATTATGGCACTACGCATGCGCCTGTCTGCCTGAGAATGGCCGAGCGAGTACGGGCTTTACCGAGCGGCACATGTGCAGTTGACATGTCGGCCCGGGCCCGGCCGCAGCCATATTTTTTACGGGTGCTGCTGCCCTCAAAGCAGCCCCAGAGCAGACGTCCGTGCAAGCCTACCGGGAAATTTTCGGGTATCCCAGTAGGCCAGTCTGGCCCTGCTTTCCTATTAAAAACTGACCACACTAAGAATGAGAGCACAGTGTGGTCAGTTCTCTGTGGTCAGTTCTCTAGCTATGCTGGGAACTTTGCTTGCTCTCTTCCAATGATCAGACTTGTCCTGACACACCCCTGCTGCACAGCCATTTACTGGGAAGCTCAGTGTGCTAATGCTTCTCCTCCCCCCCAGCTCTTATACAGCTGGGAACAGAGGGAATGTGATCACTTATAAAAAAGGGAAAAGGGTATTTATAATGTTTTTTTATATCTAGACAAAAATGTTTTGCCTTTTGTTTTTATTTTAACCTGAATGGGTTGTTTTACAAGGTGATAATTTACAATCACTTTAACCACTTGAGCCCCAGCCCCTTTAACCTCCTTAGCGGGATTCCCGAGTGTGGCTCGGGGTTAAATTTCAGTGCTATTAGCGGTGACCCCGAGCCACAATCGGGGTACCGCCAGGGAGCATCGCTGGATTCTGGTAGAGGGTACTTACCTTGTCCCCGGGATCCTGTGATGTGTCCCTGCAGCATACGGCGGCCGGATCTTCCGCCCGATGCTGTGAGCCCCGGCTTCCGTTTCCTGCGACGTAACACTTGCAGGGGGGTGGAACCTGCGGGAAATTTGAAAAGTAAAACACACAAACACACTGATATATTGTAATCCTATTGGATTATATTACAAACTAAAATAAATTTACATTAGTTTCCCAGTGCCCTTTCCTGCCGTTTTACTGTACTTTATATATATATATATATATATATATATATATATATATATATATATACGTACATGTATATCCATGTGTATATATATATATATATATATGTATAAAAACATATATATATAATATATGTATACGTATATACATATACGTATATATATATATAGATATACTTTAACTTATTTATAGTTATTTATTATATTATAATTTATGATTTTGTGTTGCAAACTTTATCATACCCGAGATGTTATAAAGAAGAATGCACAGTAAAAAAAAAATCATATGTAACTAGTTGGTTTGGGCTGCTCGTCCTTAAGAATTACTAGCAAAATAATGGTACCGCTTTCAGCACCTAAAATCGGAAACAATCATACCGCCAGGGAGGTTAACCTAAAAAAACCTCCTTGAGTCCCATGACCTTTTCAGATTTTGGACATGTGACTGATGTTCTTAGAATTGCTACTTAAGGGCCGTACACACTTGAAGAAAATCGGACGAAATATCCTCCGATTTTTTCTCTGTCTTCTCAGCGTTCATAACCGTTTTTAGTTGACATTGCATAAATGTTCACGAAATTTCTCGTCCGATTTTTCTTTTTTTGCACATTTGTTCCTAGACTTCCGGGTTGTCAGCAACTTCAGATCATGCGCGGTCTTTCGTATCCGATTTTTCACGGATGTACTGCATACACATTAAACGAAAATCGGTCGTCTGGGGACGGACGAAAACATTTTTGGTGTTTGTCCCTCCGTTTTTTTTCGTTCAAAATGTCGGCATCAGTTGCTGAAAGTTGTGTACACACTAGGCGAAAATCGGATGATTTTACCTCGGACGGGAATTTTCGGCCGATTTTTTACTAGTACCCCACTTTAGTTTTGCAGGCAACCTAGCCAATCTTGATATTGTTTTTTTTTGGGGACAGATAGTACTTTCTTTTTTTCTAGTTTGACTACACAGAAAATGTAAAAGACATGGCACAGGATTTTTTTCCTGAAAAATCTGAAATCAAACAATACCAATTTTTTTTTTTTCTAAAATACATTTTTAATTAGTGTAAAGCTAAAAAATACCAAATCTTCCTGTTTTTCAAAGTTATGGGGAAAATATATGGTGTAGAAGCAATAGTGCATATTGGAAAAGAGGATGAGTCCAGAGATAAGCTGTGGAAGAGGAGTGTGGAGTATTCCCAGTGAATCCTGGAGGGGGAAACTCACCAAAGTCACTAATAGTGGTCACTGTCAGGCATGTAAACAGCAGATTGAGTCCATTAATTTAACGCCAGAAGAATAGTGTTCTGAAAGAAGCGGTTATTACCAGCATAATTAAAGGGGAAGATGCTTTCCGCAAGACCACTCCACAGTGGACCAGCTTCCAGGATTTTTTGCTGTCTTCCTGCAGTCCTAGCTCAAGTCTCCCTGATTTCTGTGGACCAGCTTCCAGGATTCTATGCTGGATTTGCTGCTTTTTAGCAGTTCAAGCTTCAGTTCCTCTGATTTCTGGTAAGAATCCACCTTGTGTATTGCGTGTTATCACCTCATCACCATATCACGTCCATCACTTGAATGCTATTTTAGAAGTCCTTTGCGGTAAGAGGCCACACTGGCAATAAGAATATCATTTTATGTGAAATATCATCATCTGCACATTGCGGCACGGCACTTCGGCACGGATTCATCTAATTCACTTTTGATGTCTTATTTTCTTCACGCTATTTGAGAGACTTGTGTTATATATAATTTTTATGTTGACACCTCACTTATGCATGGACTTATATCAAGGACTATTCATTGTGTGAAAATATTTCATTTACAGTTTTGACATGATTATATGAAAGAATTAATTTTATGTATTTCTTCCATCATGTATTGATTGTTTTCTATCAATATTGTTAGCGCACTACTTATTTGTCTAAAGGCGCTTTTCCACTGCATGGAACCGTAAAGGTTCGGCATGCTTTTGTGCTTTTCCACTGCTGGTACCGCATGGTATAGGGTCGGAACGGTTCGGTACAGTACGGTATAGGTTTGCTTTTCCACTGCATGGAACCGAACGTACGGTACGGTACGGTCTGAAAAAACAGTACCTACTCGATTGTGGTTCCAACAGGTACCAAACTGGTACCATATCCCACAATCCTTTGCATGCAGTCACTACTAGCCACTGATTGGTCAGAGAATCCCACCCACCCCGTTGTTATCCCACCCACTTAACTTTAGTACTACTTTAGTGGAAAAGCAAACCTATACCGTACCGTACCGAACCGTTCCGACACTATACCATGCGGTACCAGCAGTGGAAAAGCAAACCGGGCCAAGCAGGGCCGAGTAGAGCCGAGCCGGTACTTGCCGGTACTTGCAGTGGAAAAGTGCCATAATAGTGTATATATTTGATTTTATTTACAAAGCATTTTTCTCAGACTACCGGTATGACATGAGAACAAAGGCCCTATCTTTGATAATGTATTAAAAGACCCCCCACAATTGCACCATTTTGAACAGAAAACAGTCTGAAGTTGTCGATTTTGAATACTTGTAATTAATAGTTTTATATTGGGGTTAGTTAAAATTAAAGCAAAAAATTGAAAATAATGCAAAAATGTTGTTTCTAGTTCCTTTTTCAATTTTGTATGCATATAAGGAGGTATTGATGCTAAAAAAAACTTTATACTTCTACTCCTATACATGAGAACACCACATAAGTATGTCTTAGACAAATAGTGGGAACGCGACAGCTCAGAAACAAGGGAAACAGAAAACACTCTGGCTTTCAATAGCTGAAAACTGCCTTGTCAGTAGACCCCACAAGGTTTTTGAAAAGACTTTGAACCCCATTTTTTCAAAATGCACTTGGCAGCATAATTAGGAAATTTTAATACTAACTTTTTTAACAAAAGTGTACATTTAGTAATGGATTTCGCAAACACAGTGATGGTATAGTATAAATTGCATCCGACAATATATTCAGCTACCTCTCCTGCACACAAGGATACCATATAAGTATGCCTTAGTCACTTGGTGGGAATATGGCACCTTGTGGCTTACGTTAATGAGGCTCAGAAGTGGTAGGACCCCCGTTTGGGTAGTGTTTCAGTATCACACATTGTATCTTTAGGGTTTTGTAGTGCACCCTAAATTATTTTAGATTTATTTGTAGAACATATAGGGTTTTAATTTGATAGTAAATTCAGATACATACATTATATTCCCTTATTATTTCTTGTGAATGAGTAGCAAAAAATTAGAAAAAAAAAAAAAGCATTTTCCTGTAATTTTTTGAAGTACAATCTTTACCTAATTTGTGCACCCTCATAAGTTTACCCGCAAGGCCTCATGCACACTGGACGTTTTGCCATCTCTCGTAGATGCCTTTCCTGCTGGCAGTGGTGTTTTGAAAGAAAAAACACTTGGCGCTTGTAAACGTGTGTAACGTGTTTAGGCACATAAAGCTCTTGAACCTTAATTCATTTCTTTGGCCTAGAAGAATATTTTATTTAATAATAATTTATTCTGGCAATTAAAGTTAATTACATAGTCAGGTTGAAAAAAACAAGTCCATCTAGTTCAACCAATAAATAATCCCATATACACAATCCTATACCCACAGTTGATACAGAAGAAGGCGAAAAAAACCCCAGTAGAAAGTAAACAGCAGAGGAAAAGGTGCAAAGCATGCAGGGAAATAAGAAAGTTGTGGAAAGAGATGGCCTGCAGACAAGCAGCACTCACAACATAAAAGGAGAACTATCAAGTAAGCTTATACCCAAATGCCAAAAATGACTACTGTTTGTATTGCTATTACAATGCTAATATAACAATAAAGTGTATGCAGCTACTATGAATTTCTTTTGAATACATGCCAAAAAGCAAGAGATACAAATGGGTTGTATGCGAAAAATACTGTGATTGTGATTCATAAAGAATATACTTTTTTTTTAAGAACTGGATCCTCGTTCATTATAAGGTAGTCTATCCATCACTTTTTGGTTGTAGACCAGCAGTTGTTTCCATCATAGTTTAAAGGAGAAGTACAGCCAAATCTCGTTTGGCTGTACTTCTATGGATCACAGGAGTGCAGATCGTTTTGCACTGCTGTGACGCGTTTTCAGCAGAGAGCATGCTGAAGTCTGATCTCTGCTGATGTAACAGAGTCGGTCCAGACTGTGCGTCATCATGACAATGGAGTCGAGATCCGCCTTGATTTCTTGACTGACAACTGACTCAGACTCTCAGCGAGCCGCTGAGAGTCTGAGCCAGCTACACAGTACTCCAATGATCGGGGGGCAGAGCAGAGAGCTGTGACTGACAGTTAGCTGCTCTCTGCTCACGGAGTTGTGAGAACCAAGTGATTGGCAGTGTTCGATCGCTTGTTTCTCAGTGTAGAGATGGCGGGGGACTGACGTTTCATCCACCTAGGTGAGTATGAGTTAAAAAAAAAATACATACTTCTCTTTTAACATGAATTTTAGTGAAACCAACAGGATAGGAGTATGTGGTATAGTGAAGGCTTTGCATGGGGTCTCTAGTCTCTAGTTAACACAGTGCATTGAAAAAATTGTATTTCAAACAAAATTAAGTAGCCATGGCATTTGTGTGGACATAGAGACAAAGGAGTAACATTGACATCAAATCAAACAATTTTTTTTTTTTAAACATAGATAAAAAATACACAAAAATTGCTACAAGGCATAAAATATGTCTATTTGTGGTTCATATACATTATATTGTCAAAATGATGGGACGACTGCCTTTACATGCACATGAACTTTAATGGCATCCCAGTCTTAGTCTGTAGGGTTCAATACTGAGTTGGCCCACCCTTTTCCGCTATAACAGTTTAAACTCTTCTGGGAAGGCGGTCCACAGGGTTTAGGAGTTTGATTGTTGGAATGTTTGACCATTCTTCAAGAAGAACATTTGTGCGGTCAGGCACTGATATTGGACAAGAAGGCCTGGCTTGCAGTCTCCACTCTAATTCATCCCAAAAGTGTTCTATCCGGTTATGTAGTTACATAGTTAGTGAGGCTGAAAAAATATATCAGTCCATCCAGTTCAACCCATAATGTGTGTATGGGTTGAGGTCAGGACTTTGCGTAGGCCAGTCAAGTTCCTCCACCCCAAACTCGCTCTTCCATGTCTTTATGGACCTTGTTTGTGCACTGGGGCGCAGTCACCTTGAAACAGGAAGGGGCCAACCCCAAACTGTTCCCACAAAGTTGAGAGCATGAAATTGCCTTAAGAGTTCCATTCACTGGAACTAAGGGGCCAAGCCCAACCCCTGAAAAACATCTCCACACCATACTCCCCCCTTCACCAAATGATTTGGACCAGCGCACAAGCACAAATTAAGGTCCATAAATTCATAGATGAGCGAGTTTGGGTGGGAGGAACTTGACTGGCCTGCACCTAAACCAGACAGAAAACCATTGGAATTAATTAGAGCGGAAACTGCGAGCCAGGCCTTCTTATTGACATCAGTGCCTGACCTCACAAATGTACTTCTGGAAGAATGGTTAAACATCCCCATAGACACACTCCTAAACCTTGTGGACAGCCTTTCCAGAAGAGTTGAAGCTGTTATAGCTGCAAAGGGTGGGCCAACTCAATATTGAATCCTACAGACTAAGACTGGGATGCCACTAAAGTTCATGTGTGTGTAAAGGCAATGCTTTTGACAGTTTATATCCAAGGCCATATGATATAAAGGATTGGCAATCTATAAATAGGTCTTGGCAAAATCACTCTATAAATATGTGCACACATCCCGAGGCTAAATACTAGCAATAGAGACGCTTCATGATTTGATAATGTAAACAGCACTATGTGCTGTCTATTGTATCTTGTGCATAGGTGTTTGAGGGGCGTTCTTAGATATAAATGGCTATATTTGGTTTTTAGGCTTTCTTTCTTTTATTTTCAGCTGATGATCCTGCCAGTAAGTCTGTTGTTTTTCAACAGAACAAGCTGTCTTGCCGATGTTGCAGTTAAGGGGTTAAGACAAACCATTTCACACTAACTTATGGGGTGCTTATAATGGACAGCTTTTTTTTTATTATGTAAAACTTGTATCCCAAAGGGAACAAAACTGTTGCTGTAATAAAGTATCAGCCGGAGTTTGGTTTCAATTTGTTACAATATCTAAATCTGCTAGAACGTGTAATACAACCCCCCCCCCCCCCCGGACTGACAATGCTGCTGTCCAAAGGTGCCTCTATGCTCCTTTATCCAGAGTTCACAGTGCTTTAAGTGGCCCAAAAGAGGTGCTGGTACTCTATTATAGCCTATCATTTTTTTTTTTGATGAATCCCCTCATCCCCTGAGGTAACAACAACTATATTGAAGGGGTTTTATATACAGCAGTTAACAGACAGACGACCTTAAAAAAAAATCTCTAAATCGATGTCCCCGGGCCTGCTTCTCATGTACTGGCTGTGTCTGGCTCTCCTGCTGCGTGCTGCTGCCTCGCCTTACCGGTGACTCCACTGATGCTGTCCACACACTCTAGGCCTTCAAATGCATAAACATGAAACATTTGGGCATCGGTCACGAATATTTCATGTTTAGAGTGTGTGCGGACAGCATCAGTGGAGTCACTGGTAAGGCGAGGCAGCAGCATGCAGTAAAGGAACCAGACACACTCAGCACACAAGGAGCAGGCCCGGGGACATCGATTTTAGAGGTGGCAGGTAAGTGGAGCAGTTCAGCTGTAAATTGTCAGCATTATCAGCCACATTGTCATTTTCAGCCAGGGTGTGAGGGTGGTATCATGAGAATGCAAATGTGCAGTGAGTGGACTCACTGCTCCAGTGACTCACCTCCCAGGCTGCAGGCTGCCGCCACTTCTAGAACCGATGCCCCCCAGCCCGGCCTGCTGCTCATGTCCTGGTAATAATGGCTATGCTCCTCTGAGGCTCTGACTGACTCTGACTGTTGCTGGGCTGGCCGCTGGGCGCTGGCATATGCTTGCTGCCTTGTCTCACTCTCACCACACTGACACCGACCGTCGACCGACTCCCGAGACCGACACTCTGACTCTATCCCAGTCAGTCAGTCCAGTGAGTGCGTCCACGCCACGCCTGTCCTGTCCCGCGCTCTCTAGGCCTGGGCCTGGGACGGGCTGATGGTGCTTGGTGCGCAGATGCGCCTGCGTGCACTCTCCCTCTGCTGGCGTGGACCGCGTGACATCATGCAGCTGTGCACGCCCCCTCCGCGGGACGCCAGCCTGTTTGTAGAGGCGCCGCGACTCGCACGAGGCAGCGTCTCGGCGCAACGGCACCTGCACTGTTCTGTCTGTCTTGGTTTTAACTGGGGGGGCCCATGGGGGGGCACAGACTAATGTTGGGGGGCCATGGCCCCCTCTGGCCCCCCTAGTGATGCCACTGCATACCGGTACGCTAAAAGCACGTTCTGGGCACACGGAGAGGTGGCAGTACCCTCAAGAGCTATATTTGGAAGTGGCGGTACTGAGTACTGGTGCGTACCGGCCCACTTAAAGCACTGAGAGTAAGCTTCCGTTCACACTGAATGCGACTTCACTTGAAGTAGCACCATTTCAAAGCCGCAGGTCAGTGCGATTTCATGTATAACTTGCCTGACATCTGTGACTTCATGCATATTAAACTGCAAAAAGTAGTGCAGGAAACTTTTTTTTTAATCGGCATGTCACCGCAAAGTTGGAGTCACACAGATTCGAACAGTTCCATTGCTGATAATAGAGGTGTAACTTGTCATGCGATTTGGAACTGCCAAATCGCATGACAAGTCACACCAGTGTGAACAGGGACTAATATAGGAAGTGTGTTAGAGGCCAGATCATCAGGGAAAAACAAAGGAAAAAAGCCCAAAAAAGAAAAAAATGCAGCCACCACATCTGCAATACTGTTTTTTCTTGGTGCCGGCCCCACGCAAAAAAAGCCGCCTCTCGGTGGATGAGCCTTGTGCAGTTGTGCGTGTCCTGAACGGTTCGGGCACATTTACCGGCAACTAATGGAAAGCTCACGATCGCTGCTTGCGATTGAGAGCTTTCCCATCATTTAGCCCCACCCCCTTGCACACGCCAGGTTCTACCAGGACTCCGGGGGTTTGCACGCACGGCCTCATGCAGCGGCAGTCTGGAGGCTTGTTGCTCCCCCTCACACTCAAGACTGCTGGGAACCAACATCTGCACCGATCTGCCGAACTCAGAGAGGAGCCCCTTTGTCTGCAGCCTTGCGATCCCTGGAGGACCTGACATGCTGTTATCCATCTCCTATCCTATGAGTGGCTCTTGTTTTTAATAAAGTTTGAGTTGTTTTTATACTACACTTAGAGCGGCGCTCCTGTTTTGTTTTTATGCTTTCCCATCATGTGACTGCTGTGGCAGCCAGTCATGGTGGTCACATAATCATAAACCCCGCTCAGCCTCTAGGCATCCTGAACCCCTTAACCACTTTAAGACCGGAAGGATTTGCCCCCTTACTGACCAGGCCCTATTTTGTGATTCGGCACTGCGTTAGTTTAACAGGCAATTGCGCGGTCGTGCGTCGCTGTACCCAAATAAAATTGATGTCCTTTTTTCCCCATAAATAGAGCTTTCTTTTGGTGGTATTTGATCACCTCTGCGATTTTTATTTTTTGTGCTATAAACAAAAAAAGAGTGACAATTTTGAAAAAAGAACAAACAACATTTTTCACTTTCTGCTATATGACATTCTCTCAAAAAAAAAAAATGTAAAAATCAAAATTATTTAACATTTCAGGCCAATTTGTTTTCTGCTACATATTTTTCGTAAAAAAATCGCAATAAGCATATTTGGATTGGTTTGCGCAAAAGTTATTGCGTCTACTAACTACAGGGAAGATTTATGTCATTTTTTTTTTCATTGTAACGACGGCGAACTGCGATTTTTTTTGCAGGACTGCGACATTGTGGCAGACAGATCGGACCCCTAACTGACATTTTTGACACTTTTGGGGGTACCAGTGACATTACTACAGTAATCAGTGCTAAAAATATGCACTGTTACTGTAATAATGCCATTGGCAGGGAAGGGGTTAACATTGTGGATGATCAAGGGATTAAATGTGAGCCTAGGGGGGTGATTCTAACTGTGGGGGGGGGCGTGGCTTCTGAAATGACCATAGAGACATGTGATCCTATATAGAAGGATCACAGGAGCTCTATGATTATTCCAGGGAGAAGAACGGTCAGCTGTGTTTACAACAGCTGACCATTCTTCTATCTCAGCAGGGAACGATTGCAGGTGTCAGGCGGCAATCGGAGCCACCTGCCTGCTGCATCGGCTTCCCCGCTACTGAGTGGGGGCGTGACCGCGCCGACGGTAGCGCGCGCTCGCCCCCCCCTAGCTTCCTGCGCGCGAACGACGTAGGTCTACATCGGATTGCGCAGGAGAGCCACCCTGCTGCAGTAAAAAGGCGGCGGGTGGTCGGGAAGCGGTTAAAGAGCTGGGAAGTGCCAGTACCAAGAGGTTAAGATGCAACGTAAAAATATTTTAATTTTGAATTTTAGATTGCTTTAACATTCATTGACAGTTCATCAGAAGCGATAAACAAGCAATAAATAGTATGTATTTATTAAATATATTTCTACCAATACAATTGCTAACAAAATGGATAGAAACAAAGTTTATGCTACCAGTTACACGATGACCCTTATCAAACACAGAAGTTCTCTTAGTAAATTTATTCTTTTTTTAGCAGGAAGAAAAAAGTCTGCTTCTACAGTGTAGAAAAGTTCACATTTTCTGTGGCTTGGAGATAGGGTGTGTGTGTATGATTTCCTGTAACTGCTAGGAAGAAGAGACTCAGAAACCTGTGTACTTAGTTTAAAAGAAATAAGTCTGATTTACCACATGGGTTGATGGCCATGTCAGTCTCCGAAACCTAGGGTGTGTACAAGATCTGATGAGAGAGAGCTTACCCAGTATACAGTATATATTAGCAGAAAACGATAACTGTGTCCAGACATTGGTTTACAAGGCATAAGAGCAATGGTTCAAGTATATCCTAAAATACAACAGATTCCAAGCACATAAAACACCAGTGATCATCACTTGTTAGAATCTGGAGAACTTTGCAGCACAAGTAACCGTAACTTCAAGTTTGGGGCCACTGCTTTCACGGAAAATATATGTTGCTGGCATGCAACCATGCGTCATGAATTAGGACAGTGTAATTTGAAAAATTGAAAAGATTTAAATAACATAGTGGGAGAACTTTGAGTTTGCAAGGGAATTTCCCCTTAGCTTAGTGAATGTGGTGAAAATTCACTTTGCAAAGAATACCCAATCACATGCAAGGGGAAAAAAAGTGTTTTTGCTTGCAGATGTCAGGATGATGGAAGTCAGGAGAGCTTCATCTCATTCCCTAAGCTAAGGGAGAATTCCTTTGCAAAGGGAAAATTTCCTTGTGAATTGAACACTACTTGCATTTAGTAAATCAAACTCAGTGTCCCATTACTAAAGAGGTAAGAGAATGTTATTTTGTATTATGAGTTGGAGAAAACATCTTGGACATTCATAACGCATTGGGAGAAAGCTGCATAAAAAAGAAAACTGCCGAATGCCAACTGCAAAATATATAATTAATTATCATTCAACAAATACCAAGTGTATATATCAAATGTGTGCCAATAGGTATTTAACACTTAAAAGTAACTTTGTCCTAGAATTATTCTATGGATCAATTTATTACACTTGTCTGCAATCAAGTTGAGATGTACACCATTTCTCTATAGGTTTCCTATGGCTCTTTGTAAAGATATATAGGTGCAATTGTTTGGTCCTATGCATGGCCTTTACTTGTATTCATTTTGTGATATCTTTTTTAACCTAGACTCTTCTGTATTATCACCATGAACATGCCTTAGCCTAGGAACTTTAAGCCACTATTGATTATATTTATCTCTATCTCTAGAATCTATGGAACTCTCACCTTGATACAGTATGTATTAAAATTGAGAGCTCAAGTTTTAGTCTTTTGGTCATATGTTCTAGGCCTTTCATTAAAATTTAAATACTTCATACTTTTGATAGAAGAATACAAATGGTTGGGTCTCAGTAAGAGTATGGGAGTCAGATTGCCCTCATCCCTACATTGAACAAATTGGCAAAGAGGAGATACCCCCTAGGTGGGACTGTAACGGGCAACCAGTAGTGTGGGTAAAATTAACAATTTTATTGGTACAAATTATAAAATGTATGAAGAAAAACATATGAAATTATACACATAAACAAATAACGACTGATTGTACAGAAATATTGTGACCATATATAGCAGAGGAGGACCCTATTGGGCCACAAAGACCCAACGCGTTTCGATATTTGCGTGTATTAAGTCTTCTTCAGGGGTCTTATAGCATAGGTCTGCTGAAGGGTATCTGGAGCAAGAACAAATATATTCAAATAGATATAATATGTCACTTATAATTATATGTAGTCCTCCCCATGCGTTCCTCGTGGCAATTGATGTCGAAGCACTGTACAGTTAGATTCCTCACGACAAAGGCCTATCCTGCATTTGTGCTTTCACAAATAAGTCGATATGAATGGCCACTAAACAACTTTATTCTAGATGCATTGGGATTCATTCTCAATCACAATTATTTTACTTTCAACGGTTCCCACTACCTCCAGGTACAGTGCGTAGCAATGGGGACAGGCTGTGCCCCATCGTACGCAAACCTGTACCTGGGGGAGTAGGAACATTCTCTATACATGTCGGACAGTGGGGGCAATAATATGGACCGAGCCATTTTATGGCTCAGGTATATTGATGACGTCTTAATGATATGGTATGGCAACCTGGAAGACCTGGAAGAATTTCTCAACAAACTGAATGTCAACAATTTTAATCTCATATTTACGGCAAATTGGGACGTAGAGAAAATCAGGTTTTTGGACATCCAGCTTTATAAAGACACAGAAGGTTTCCTACGCAGTAGCTTATATAGGAAACCAACAGCAGGTAACTCTATCCTGCATACCAGTAGTTTCCATCCCAAAGCCCTAATAAAGTAGATACCTTTTAGTCAATACCTCAGAATAAAAATAAACTGTTCGAATGAGGTAGACTTTAAAAGAGAAGCAGACAAATTAAACCTAAGACTCTTAAATCGAGGTTACTCAATAACTTGTCTAAAAAAAGCATTCAAAAAAGCTTGTAGAAGGACTAGACAGGACCTGCTTTTCAAACCACATACACAAAAAGAAGAAGCTGGTCTGCCCTGCACAATTACTCGTTTCTCTAACCAACAAAAAGATATACAGCGCATTGTGAGCAAATACTGGCACCTCCTCAAAATGGACCCCACTATAAGTCCCTTCATTACAGAACGACCATCCTTCACATTCAGACGCGCTAGATCTCTGAGAGACAAATTAGTCTCCAGTGAATTCAAAATGGGATCAACCAGAGACCCATGCAAATATTTAGGAACTTTTAGATGCAGAGAATGCCAATACTGCTAGTATATGAACATCACTAAAAAAGTCAGACTACCAAATGGCGAGATATACAATCCAAGCCATTTTGCAAATTGCAAGACAAAAGGCGTTGTCTATTTGTTAAGATGCAAATGCTCTTCATTCTATGTGGGCAAAACCAAGCTCTGAAAAGCGATTCAATGTGGATTGGTTTTCAGAGTTTTGGCTATTGTACAGCCATTGTAATGCCACCAATATTTGCTTTTTTTTAACATGGTGACAGTAAGCTGACACCTATACTGCACAGATGTCAGGGCACTTTCACCCTTTCCAAAAGAACATGAACATGGGTGGCATTACAATGGCTGTTATGAAGAGGGGGGGGGGGGGCACAGGCACCCTTAAAGCTCCCTGTATTTCCTGGGCAAAACATTTGTTTTGCCCTCTTCTCCCTCACATCGATCATTGGAGAATCCTCACTGCACAGTTCAGGAGCATAAGTGCAGGCTTTCCCTCATCAGAGCTGCCACTTGCTCGATCCTGCACCTAAACCACAGGAAACCCATGGGATTTACTTGTAGTGTTGTAGAGTGAACTTGTGTACCCATTTGGCTGAGAAAGCAGAAGAAGGCGGTCCCTCCCTTCTGACATCCCTTGAGTCCCGGCAGCATGTTACTTTTCTATACAACTTGTAGGAGACAGATTGTTGCTGTGACAAAAACAGGCTGTGTAGCGTCCGCACCTGGTAGCCTCGCAGCTACACTAGCCTAGTTTCTGCACCATTGATGGATGATTTGAGGGGGGGGGTTTGGACACCCCTGAGCCCCTGTATTTACACCCCTGGGCCATGGCTGCACCCTAGGTTGCAGAGCAGCGCCGGTCCTGGTGACGGGACCCAACATTTTTAGACACAAGGGGGGAGATCTACTAAAACGAATGCACACAGGATCTGGTGCAGCTGTGCATAGTAACCAATCAGCTTCTGGGTTTTATTATCAAGGCCTGATTGAACAATCTGAAGTTAGAAGCTAATTGCTAGATACTATGCACAGCTGCACCAGATTCTGTGTGCACAAACATTAGTAAATCTCCCCCAAAGTTTCATAAGGCAGTATTTGTATGTAAAGCCTTGCTAGCAAGAGCCTGAGTACTTAAGGATGGTGTTGTTAGGCAGTGAACGTATGGCTTTAAAGTGATTGTAAATGATTGCCTTCTAAAACAGCATACACAGTTTAAAATATAAATGAAAGTGAAAACATTTGTGTTAATGGTGGTAATTAAATTTTTTCCCTTTTTTTTATAAGTGATCACATTACTTCTGTTCCCAGCTGCATAAGAGGTAGGGGCAGGGGAACCAGCAGCACTATGAGCTTCCCAGTGAATGGCTGTGCAGGGGGTTGTCAGGACAAGTCTGGTCATTGGAGCAGAGCACACTAAGTTCTCAGTATACCTAGATAACAGAACACAGTGTGTTATCCTGTTTAAAGCAGAGTTCCACCCTCAAAATGTACTTTTCACCATCCGCTTGCTTTTTTTTTTACCTGAAAAACAATTGGATAATTACAATTTTTAATTTCATTCACTTACCTTGTTTTTAAAGAAAATATACTTACCTTCCTTCCTCTTCCTCCCTCTGCGGCTGTGGCCCGCGCCGTCACTTCCTGCTTGCATTGACTCCTGGGAGATGATCGTCATCGATTCCTGGAGTCCATGCGCCTTCACCGGCCCTGCTCGTCACTTCCAGTGCAGGCATGTTATTCCCTGCTGAACAGCTTCTGGGCATGCCCAGAAGCTGTGCAGGAATGACACGCCTGCACCGGAAGTGATGAGCAGGGCCGGTGCAGGGCATTCTGGGTCTCCAACGTCACCGAAGAGGACGCTCCGGCTTCAGCTGCCCACACCTGAGATGGCAGCGCTGGACAAGACATTTTCAAGGTAAGTATTTCTTCTAAAAGGTAAGTGAAACAGGGGGCAGTTCAGAGGCTATAGTTGCTGGAATACACTAGCCCTGACTGTCCCAGGGGTATTTTTATATAAAACATTTTTTCAGGGTGGAACTCCACTTTAATGTAGTCAGTTTTTATTAAGAAAAGAGAGGGACTGGCAGAAACACCAGGTATTTCACACAAAGGATATGTTGGGTTTACATACTCTTTAAGCAAACAAATTGAACATTACACAGATAGTAAGTGGCTCAATTTCAGGCCAGTTACTGGGAAACCTCTTGTAGCATTGTATGGTTGTCAGTCAATAATAACTATATAATATAATAATATTAACTCTGAATGCACCTAAAATGATAGTGAATAGTAAGTGGATAGTAGGTGGATAGTAGGAAATTTGGGATCAGATAGAAGTTGTCTACCGTTTTTCTTTTTATCATATTTGTCATATGTGTTTTAGACAATCTAGTTCAACCAATAGAATAAAAAATAGAAATCTTCCATATACACAATTCTTTACCCATAGCCAGGGACGTAACTACAGGGGTTGCAGGGGTTGCAATTGCAACCGGGCCCCATGCTCCAGGGGCCTATGCAGCTCCTCTGTACACCTGGATAGGAGGGGCAGCGGGGACAGCATGTAGAGAAATCACTGTCCTCCTTTTTCTTCCTGTAGCTGCAGGAGGAAAATGGAGGAAATTGGTTCCTCTGTATGCTGCCCCCCCCGCCATTCCTCCTATTCAGTTCACTTGTGTTCTGCTGTCTTTGGGCCCCTGTGTGCTCCCCTGGTGTCCCCCCCCCCCACACTGTGCTCCCTCCCCTCTCCTGCAGGCTGCTGCAGGGGATGTGTCACAATAGAGAACCAGGAAGGGGTCGGCAAATATGTAATTTACCAGCTCCTTCCTTTTCTGAATAGACAGAGTCATAGTCACTGACACTGTAAAAAAAAATAAAACAAAATGATAAAAAAATTATACAATTAAAATAACAAAAAATAAAAACTACTGGCACCAGTGGGTGAACTTCCAGGATTGCAAAGGTCACACTTGTGACTGGGCCCTGGCATTCAACTACTGTGGGGAGGCCCCAAGATGGCAGGAAAGGGGCCCACTGCAGAAGTTGTGAAAGGGTCCCGCTGCAGGACCGTAATAAAGGGCCCTGCAACGAGAGTAAAGGGCCCCAGGATCAGTGTGAAGAGCCCCAGGCTTGAAGGGAAGGGCCCCAGCCAGGGGTCCAGGGGGCCCTTCATGGTTTCTTGCACCAGGGCCCTGAAGGTTTTAGTTACGCCTCTGCCCATAGCTGATCCAGTGGAATGCAGAACCCCCCCCCCCCTAAATAAAGTATGATCCAATTTGCTTAAGTGGGGGGAAATATTCCTTCCTGATCCCCTAGGAGGCAATCAGATATATCCTGGATCAACAACTCCTGGTGTTATTAGCTATAAATGTTAGAATCTAGTTAGAGCAACTAGGAATGCACACCAGCTCTTTTTTACCTTAATATTTTTAATATATTTTAAATTATCACAAACTGCCTTCCAAATGCCATGAAAACATTACAGACATTAGGTAAGTGGTTGAACAAGCCGTTACTGGATATTGAACCTAGAAGAGGTGTACCAGAAAATAGCTAAACTCTTACAGTTATTCACAGAGGGAGGCTGTTTAGTAATTTTCAGTCTTCACCAGGGAGCCTGTTTCACAGCTATTTTTCAGCAATTATCTATGTTCATCATTGCTGAAATAACACATTTTTAGGAGATATTCTGTAATGGATTCTCTTTATGAGTAAGTACCAGTGGCACCTCATTCTTGCCCCACTGTGGATTGTGCTGCTTTTTTCCATCCAGAAATATACTGATGCCAATTAATGTTATTAATACAATTTAACAAAGCCCCTGCTCTCTTCTGTTTCAATACATTTAACAAAACATTTTAAATAGTAGTGTCACATTGCAATAATCAAGGTAACAATCTTATTGGTTCAATAGATGAAGCATGTGCTGAATGAGGATGCTGTTGAGGTAATAGTAGAACATTACCATTCTTGGTCAAGTAGGATGTGTTACATCTAGTGTAGGTACGGTTCAGGCTCATAAGCTAATAAGCTGACAGAGGCAAGCCTTTGAGGAGGTTGGTGTCTCATAAGTAAGTTCAGCATTGCTAGGTCAGCAGGGACTGGCTGAATTTCGATCCAATGAATGGGTAGCTAGATTTACACATGTCGATCTATCAGCCTATAATAGCCTAGCAACACTGATCTTTGGGTTCTGCTGGAAGGCTCCCCAGCAGCAGAATACAATAGCACTGCGGGAGGATTCCTCCATCCATATCAAATATGTGGATGGGGGCATCGGCTCATTTTTTTAGTTTAAACCGCTGGTTGGCCAAAAAAAATTTTAATCATGTATGGACTCTCTAAAAGTGGGCTTAAACTGGACCCTTATAACTAGAGTAAGGGATGTTGTGGTTAACACTAGGGATGCACCGATACCAATGCCGATATATTGGTATTGGTGTCGATACAGAGTATTTTCACGAGTACTCGTGAAATTGCTCCTGATACCTAAACGGATACTTTGTGGTGTGATTTGCATCCATACAAGAAAGCGAAGTGCCCTGTAGTGCAGCAATAGGCAGTTTATTAAATAATAAATATCTAGTTAAATCTATATCTGCAGTGTCCCTCCCCTTCCTGACGATGATAGCAAATCATGGCCGCTGGAGGTGCTCACAGGGCTGGAGGAGATGTCCAGCGTTCTGCCCCCGGGCTGACATCACTTCTGCTCTATACCCATAGGAGTCCTGGGATTTCTCCAGCCCTGTGAGCACCTCAAGAGTCTGTTACCACCAAACACCAACAGTAACAGAAAAACTGGAATTTGTTATGCAGCTATAAATATGCAAGAACACATGGGGTCCCAAAGCAAAATGTTGATGAGATTGCTTAACTAAAGCTGGGCATAGACGGTTATTTTATTTTTTTTTTCAGCCAGCGGATTGATAAGGCAGTAGGCTTCAAAAAACAATGTTTTAGCTTTGGAAGGGTAGGTCATCTGAGGCAGAATCAGCTTTTAGGACAATAGCAGTAGGTAGCTAGATGGCATCATACTACCAAATTATGCAACATTGTTTTGTAGTGCTTCTTATATGTAGCCCTTGTTGCCTCACTAAAATATATGATATTGTATAAATACAGAGCTGCATTATTGACTGTGGCTTTTTTTCAAAATGCTGTTAAATGTTCTCTTCCTGGGTCCCAGTATGATGACAATATTCTAATTTGGGTCCACAGATTAAGAAGTTTAGGAATCCTTGCTCTATTGTAGCCTTTGCTGACAAATTTGTTGCACTTTCTGCCAAACTTGTGGTGGAATCGGGCCATTTATTGGCAACTTGGTTTTTCTTCCAATCCAACTCTCAGTATTGTAAACTTTTTCAGCATTTTGTATCCTACTGTCTAGTTTGTACCCCTCTTTCATCCATTCGCTTAATTTTTTTAAATTAATCTATTCTCTCATTCTCATTCTTCATCCTTAGAGTGATTTTAAATCCTCAACTCACCAAACTCATTAAGTTTATAATAGAAATGAAAGGCAAAACATTTATGCATAGGTACAAAAAACAGTATAAATACCTTTTTTTCTCTTTTTTATAAGTGATCACTCATCCTTTGTTCTCAGCTGCACTAGAGCTGGGGGAGGAGAAAGAGGAGCACACCAATCTCCCCAGTGAAAGGCTGTGAAGGGAGGTGTGAGGACAAGTCTGATCATTGGGGGAGAGCAGGCTGAGTTTCCAGCACAGCTAAAGAACTGACCATGGTGTGTTATCCTGCTTAGTGTGGTCAGATTCTAAAAGGATAGCAGAGGGATTGGCAGGAATACCAGGAATTTCACACAAAGAAAGCAATACAAAGAGAACAGGACACTTTTTCATACAAGTACATGGTACAGCAGGCACATATAAGAAATATGAAATGTTTGGTTTACATATTCTATAAGCTGGCCATAAATTATTTGTTTTTTTTTTCTGTTTAGCCAGTAGGCCGAATGTAAAAAAAAAACCCACTAACAGATTCGTCCATCCACACAGTGAGATGATGGAGGAATCGCTCTGCCTTAACATTGTATTCTGACAGTGACTCCACCACGGTCAGAGAACTCTGATCAGCCGCTGATTAACCAAGTTTTCCACTTCTGTTGAACATGGGCACACACATCGAAATATGACTAACTCTGCTGTACTGGCCAAATTTCAATCTGTCTATGCCCAGCTTAATTCTCTCTGTAACAGCAGGTAGTGTCAACTGTGACATTACGTGTCATTGTCATTTAACAAAAAGTATGCCCAAATTAGAGCGTAGCCCCACCCAAAAGTGGAACTTCCGCTCATTTGCTTCCTCCCCCCCCCCTCCGGTGCCACATTTGGCACCTTTCAGGGGGGAGGGGTACCCTTCCCCACTTCCAGGAGATGGTGCAGCGGCGCCGTCCCTCGGACGTTTGGCCCCCTCCTCCTTCCCCCACCACAGAGCCAATCCATATGTGCAGTTCACTTTGCGCATGCGCAGTAGGGACCCGCCCATGAAGCCGCAAGGCTTCACTGCCAGGTTTCCTGACCGGCAATGGTGGCGGCAGCACCCGACAGCCGATGGAAACATCGGCTGCGGTGCTGACATCACTGGACTCCAGGACAGGTAAGTGTCCTAATATTAAAATACAAGGGGAGAACCACAAACGCTGATCTAAGTGTAGCATAAAACAACTTTAGTAGAGAATAAAAGCAATATTACTCGTGAATGTAGGCATCAACATAAGATAAGGTGGTCTGGTGCATCTACAGATAGGATTGGCAGCAAGGATGGGAAATGTCATTATAATGGGGGACTTTAATTATCCAGATATAGACTGGGCAGAAGGAACCGCACATTCAGCCAAGGCTCGGCAGTTCCTAAATGTTTTGCAGGACAATTTCATGGGTCAGATGGTGAATGCACCGACAAGAAACAATGCGGTACTTGACCTACTGATTACCAACAATACAGACCTGCTCACGGATATAGAAATACGGGGCAACTTAGGAAACAGTGACCATAGGTCAATTAGTTTCAGTATTAATTACAGTAATAGGAAACACAAGGGTAATATAAGGACACTTATATTAAGGACAAAAGAGCCAATTTCCCAAAACTGCACTCTCTGCTAGAAAATGTCAAATGGGATAGAACCCTGCGAACAAAGAACACGGAGGAAAAATGAGAGTGCTTCAAGAGCATACTTAACAAAGGGATTGACCAGTGCATTCCAAAGGGAAATAAATTTAAAAGAGCAAAACTAAACCCTGGGTGGCTAAACTCCAACATAAAAATGCATATTAATGCTAAAGAAAAGGCCTTCAAATAATACAAGGCTGAGGGGTCATTGGTAGCATTCAAGCATTACAAAGAGTGTAATAAGAAATGTAAAGACGAAATCAAGGCGGCTAAAATAGAACATGAGAGACATATAGCGGAAGAGAGTAAAAAGAACCCCAAACAATTCTTTAAGTATATAAACAGTAAGAAAGCGAGGCCAGAACACATTGACCCCATAAAAGACGACAAGGGAGATTTGGCCACAGAGGACAGGGAAAAGGCGGTAGTGGTAAATAATTTCTTCTCTTCAGTCTTCACAAAAGAATTGGGGGGCTACACTAACCCAGCTTGTAAGGCCAAACTAAACAACACACCTCAGGAAATACCGCCATGGCTAACAGAAGATAGACTTAGAACTAAACTAGAGAAACTTAACATAAATAAATCACCGGGACCGGATGGCTTGCACCCGAGGGTTCTTAAAGAGCTCAGCCAAGTGATTGCCAGACCATTATTCTTGATCTTTAAGGATAGTTTACAGACGGGTATGGTGCCAGCTGATTGGAAAAAAACGTTGTACCAATATTTAAAAAATGGGCCGAGATATATCCCGGGTAACTATAGGCCGGTCAGCCTAACATCAGTAGTCTGCAAGATTTTGGAGGGGATGTTAAGGGACCACATACAAGACTTTAGTAATGAAAATGGTATTATTAGTAGTAATCAGCATGGATTCATGAAAAATCGTTCTTGCCAAACCAATCTATTAACCTTCTATGATGAAGTGAGCTGCCACCTAGATAAAGGTAAGCCTGTGGATGTGGTGTATCTGGACTTTGCAAAGGCCTTTGACACCGTTCCCCACAAACGCTTACTGTTCAAACTAAGGAAGGTAGGTATGGACCATAAGGTGAGTACCTGGATAGAGAACTGGCTCCAGGGGACAGTGCAAAGGGTGGTGATTAATGGGGAGTACTCGGATTGGGCGGGTGTGGAAAGTGGGGTCCCCCAGTGTTCTGTCCTGGGGCCAATCCTGTTTAATTTATTCATAAATGATCTAGAGGAGGGGATATCTAGTACAATCTCAGTATTTGCGGATGATACTAAACTAAGCATGCCAATATCTTCTATGCAGGATGTGGAAACCTTACAAGCGGACCTGAACAAAATAATGGGGTGAGCAACTACATGGCAGATGAGGTTTAATGTTAAAAAATGTGAAGTAATGCACTTGGGTGCAAGAAACCAGAAAGCAAGCTACTCACTAGGGGGGGAACCTCTGGGTGAGTCTAGGTTGGAAAAGGACCTGGGGGTACTGGTAGACAACAGGCTTGGCAGTGGCATGTAATGCCAAGCCGCTGCAAGCAAAGCCAACGGAATACTGGGATGCATAAAAAAGGGGATTCACTCCAGAAATAAAGAGATTATTCTCCCTCTCTACAAGACTCTGGTCCGGCCACATCTGGAGTATGCTGTCCAGTTCTGGGCACCGGTCCTCAGGAAGGATGTGCTGGAACTGGAAAGAGTCCAGAGAAGGGCAACAAAAATAATTAGGGGAATGGAGGGCATCGGCTATGAGGAAAGACTACAAGCACTGGACTTATTCTCTCTGGAGAAGAGACGATTGAGGGGGGATATGATATCAATGTACAAATACTGTACTGGCGACCCTAGCATAAGGAACAAACTATTCAGAGAAAGGGAATACAATAAAACACGTGGCCACTCACTAAAACTAGAGGAAAGGTGGTTTAACCTTAAAGTACGTAGGGGGTTCTTCACTGTCAGAGCAGTAAGGATGTGGATTTCTCTTCCGCAAACAGTCGTATCAGCAGGGAGCATCGATGGTTTCAAAAAACTATTAGATGGGCACCTTAAAGACCAGAACGTACAGGGGTATACAATGTACGGTTAACAGCAAACACACACACACATCATAGGTTGAACTGGATGGACTGATGTCTTTTTTCAACCTCACTAACTATGTAACTATGGTGTCCAGGGGGTCCCTCTTGGTCCGCACGAAAGCTTGTGCAGGGTAGCGGGGGACTCCTGTTGGATGAACAGGACTGTCCTGGTCCGTAGGCTGCTTGGTGCTTCGCTCTTCCATGCGTGGAGGGGCCGTGACGTCACTTCCTTGCTGCAGTGCTCAGACAAACGGCGACGTGTTGCGGAGCATGCGCTCCTTCTTCAGGCCGTGCGGGGGCCATATTGGAAGAGGGCTTATATGCCCACAGTCTATAGTGCAAGCTACCAATGCTTGTGGGGGCCAAAAAGGAGCTGTTTGCGGGGCATAGTATGTAAAAAGACTGAGGCTAGTGTCGGGACCTTGGATGGAATGTAACCTGGTGTGGGCAGGCATGTGTATGTTGGAGATAGAGGGAGGGGCTGTGAATGTGAATTTTTTTTTTTTTTACCAAAAATATGTAGCAGAATACAAATTGGCCTAAAATGATGAAAAAGTAGGTTTTTATTTTTTTTGGGGGGGGGGGGGGGAATGTTATATAGCAGAAAGTGAAAAAAATATATATTTTTTTTAGAATCGACACAATTTTTTTGTTTATAGCGCAATAAGTAAAAATAGCACAGGTGATCAAATACCACCAAAAGAAATCTCTATTTGTGGGAAAAAAAAGGACATAAATTTTATTGGAGTACAGCGTCGCAATCGTCAGTTAAAGTAACGCAGTGCCGAATCGCAAAAAATGGCTTGGTCATTAAGGGGGCAAAACCTTCCGGTCTTTAAGTGGTTAAAAAATGCAGACTGCGGCTGCCCCGGGGTGTGTGAACTGGCTTCATTGAGAGCGGTCACACTCTGCTGTCATGCAAATTGGATTGTGGGAAACCCCGCATCCAATTCGCATAAGTGTGAACCCAGTTTGATGCCACTGTGTTTTTAAATATTTTTCTAGGGGAGCCGGACTTTAATTATATACTAATGGCTTTTAGAAATACGTTTTAAAACTTTATTTCAAAGGGGTTTATTTTTATATTTTCATTTTTACAGTCTCACATCAGAATTTGTGTGTGTGTGTGTGTAGCACATTATTTAAACTTTCAAGTTTAAAGGTTAAAAATTGAATAATCAGCTCCAAGGATTCAGCTATTAAGAGGCTTGAGAGAAAAAAGCGTAAGATTTGAAATAAGGAATACAAATGTAAAATGATTTTTTTCTTCTTTTTTAATTTAAGTCCATGCCAGTGAATCAGGAAGGTATTCATTTGATTTTGCGCATCGAGACAGTGATGTTAATGTTATGCTAATGTTGCAGGCAATTCCTAATCTATCCTGAAATGCATGTGTCAGAACTCTTGTGTAGTACAGGTTACTGATGATAAAAAAACAAGCTGTGTTTTTCTTCATATTAAAGGAGATGAGGCAGGTTACTAGCTGTGATTTTTTTTTTTTTAATATATTTTCCATCATGAATTTTAAATAGGGCAAAATAGGGCAATGAGGAACTGATGGGCTTTGCCATGAATGCAGGGGACTTTTCTGTAGATGGAAGTGCGACAAGCATTGTGTAGACGTATCAAACCATATACCGCCACATTCCTGTTTTTTGATTTTGGAAACCAATCGAGTAGAAAACTGCCATTAAGATTTGATAGCACTGTGCTTGCTCATTATAAAAAAAATAAATACAGAATATGATGAGGGGAATTTTATCATAGGGAGGTCTATGGCTTATGCTTTAATGGAGTTGAAAGTGCATTTATTTATTTTGTTTTAAATCACAAGAAATATATAACTATATCGTTTATATGCAATCTTATGAGATTTATTTTGAAGATTATCACTTTCATTAATGTATGGTTAAATGAATAAAAGTAAATAACTGCTCGCAATTCAAAAAATATGTAGAATGCATTTTGTCAATGCTAAGTATTAAAGGCACACTAACATTAAATGTTTCCTTGATTAGTCTAATGTAATAAAAAAGAGCATCCAAAATAATTAGTGACCTATTAAAGGGGGGAAAAAAAACTACCCCTGTGGGGATGAATATTTATATGTAGATTTTTTTGGGGAAAAAAAATTAAATGTCCTTTTAGGATGGCCAACTGAGGATTTGAAAGCCAAGAGTGGGTCGGGTTGGAAGTTGCAGGTAATCTGTCCCTAGCCTTGCTATCTTCATGATCACGGTTCAGGGGATCCAGAGGAGCTGTTAGGAGGGTCAGTAAAGGAGCTGTAGTAAGTAGCCAATCAACATGCAGGGCTGTCATCATATTTATATACCGTGTAAATGAGAATGGGTAGCTTAGTATATAATGGGCAGAAGTTATTTAAAGCTGAGCTCCACCCAAAAAGGGGAAGCTCCGCTTGTTTGCTTCATCCCCCCTTTTCTGCTGCCACATTTTGCACTTTTTCGGGGGAGGGGGGGAGCAGATACCTGCCAAAACAAGGTACTGCTCCCACTTCCGGGTAAGATTGCAGCTATTGTTTTGCGGCAATCTACGAAATTTCCAGCCCCACCCCCCCCTTTATCTTAATGCTTTCTATGTATAAGGATAAAAAGACCTTCTGTGTACAGCAGCCCCCCTAATACTTACCTGAGCCCATCTATATCCAGCGATGTTGCAGGAGTATCTCGCCAATTTGGAGAGAGAGCGAGGGCAGGTCGCAGCTCCCTTTCTGAATGGACACAGGGAGCTGTGACTTGGCTCGGATGGCCCCATAGCAAGCTGCTTGCTGTGGGGCACTGAACAGGAGGGAGGGGACAGGAGCACCGAAAAGGGAACTGAGAAGAGGAGGATCCGGGCCACTCTGTGCAAAGCCAACTGCACAGAGCAGGTAAGTATAACATGTTTATTGCACATAAAAGGAGCGCTAGTATACAACTGCCATTAATGAAATAAGATGAGAGTAAACTCCATCCAAACGATGCCACAAAATCGGTGGTTGCACTACAGATGGAAAACTGTGAAATCTTCACCCAAGTGCTTAGCACGGCAGGACAGTGAACAAACCAGCCACCACACACTGACTCGTACCAACGGTAAAGATGTGAATAGCTGTAAGCAGATATGGGACCGCTAAACCCCGTTCAAAGAGCCAGATAGCTGTAGACCTCCGTTTGTATATGAAAACCTCCTCATACAGCATATACACCGGACCCGATCCTCCTACTGATGCTCCGATTCATGACAGTCTCATACAGGGGACAATGATAGGAGGAGAATGCCCATAGTGTAGTACTTTTATTAAAAAGCCTTTATTGACAAATAAGACATGCACTCACCATGTGAAGGCAAAGCAAGGCCTATATTACACGGGTATATCCAGGACAATGTTTCTCGAGTACAACCAACAAAATGGCCGACCTTCAACTTCCTGATGTTAATCTGTGGGCGACCTCTGAAGCCACACTTGTATTCATAGACATTTAATGTTTAAAGGGTAACTCCACTTTCGTGGGGAAAAAAAATAGCAAATAAAGAAAAAATAACGTAGTGTGAATTGAGCCCTCCCTGTTCTACAAGGGGCAGATTGCTGTGGATAAAAGAGGAAATTTTTGGCTTTCATACGAAAAGGATCACCAAAAAAACATGGACACCTTAGGCAACAACATAGGCAAGGATTAAAAGACAAAGAAGGTGCATATTCAGTAAGCGATTACATCAGCCATATCCAGACCCCTCACTTCTTCCTGGCTGGGCATGGGTATGGCTCCCAGGACAAAGTCAATGAATAGTCAGTTTTTCTGCTTAAAAAAAGCTGCTGAAAGTGCTTTTAAAAAGAGAAGGTTTAATATCACTTGAAGTATGTCTATCTTTAGTTTTCTCAGGATTGTGTACCTCCTATTATCCTTGCTTTACATGACTTGAGAAAGTAGGGGCAGTGTTGTTGTAAGATGTAAAGGTTTCGGGAAGTAATTAAATAGAGCATAGTTTGAAGGGTGGGGCGTAATTACTATGCATTTGTGCTAGAAATTGTGTATATAGCCCTACAGAACAGACAGTGCCCACTTGACATGGGCTTTGTTGCTTAACTGCACACAGGAAACAGGAAACTTTATTTAGAGACAAGACATAGAGCATACCATAGATGCAGCTACAAACTTATAAACACTGCCATCTTAAGTTCAAAGGTTTCTTAGCTCTGCTGTTACTCTGCTTTTGAAAGTCTTTTCTTTCATTTTTCCTTTTATACAGCTGGTGCATTTCATTATTTGATCACATGGACTCACATGGACTCATTTTTTTTCCACTTGCATAGTAATTCTCAGTTAATTTCTTTATTATGTCATGACTTCTGTGCCAAAGTCATCTGTGCCATGTGTGAATGCAGTTTGAATGTGTTTCCTCCTTGGCAGTATAAACCACTTCATTGCAGTTCAGCTGATACACTTCGTCTGTAATTTTAGCCTTTGCAAGTAAGATATGCCCTTTTGCACAACTGTTATCTTGGAAGCTCACTACATTGCCTTGTTTTGTGAGCTTCTTTACTGACAATAGATTTGTTTCAAGAGCTTGGACATAGAGGACATTTTTCACATATATCTTTCTTGTACACTCTGGGAAATAGGACAGTAAAGAAAAACGTCTCCTATTCCTATTCGATTTGTTTCTGTTTTACTCTGGTCAAGGTGAATTTCTGTCATTTGTCATATGACTCATAGCTTCTGATTCAACATGCAATGCCTGCAAAGATGAGGTGCAACTTTTGGATTGAAAAACTTTTTCATTATCTGAAGCAAAATCAATTTCTTCCTGCACACTTTTGGCCTTTTGTAGTTTGGTTTGTTTTTGTATTCTAGCTTTCCAGATTCTGCAGTCTGCTTTAAAACAACCTTGTTTCCTGCACACAAAACATTCACATGTTTCTTGTTGAATGTTACTGTTTTCATTCCTATTTTTCTTCTTTAACCACTTTAGCCCTGGAGGATTTGGCTGCTCAAAGACCAGGCCCTATTTTGTGATTCAGCACTGGGTGACTTTAACGGACAATTGCGCGGTCATGTGACCCTGTACCTAAATTAAGTTGACGTCCTTTTTTTCCCATAAACAGAGCTTTCTTTTGGTGGTATTTGATCACCTGAGCGATTTTTATTATTTGCGCTATAAACAAAAAAAGAGCGACAATTTTGAAAAAATAATATTTTTCAAATTTTTTATATGAAATTCTCTCAAAAAAAATGTAAAACTCAAAATGTTTTAACATTTTAGGCCAATATGTTTTCTGCTACATATTTTTGGTAAAAAAAATGGCAACAAGCGTATTTTGATTGGTTTGCGCAAAAGTTATTGCGTTTACAGACTACGGGAAAGATTTATGTCATTTTTATAGTTTTTTTATTTTTACTAGTAATGGCGGCGATCTGCGATTTTTTTTGCGGGACTGCGACATTGCGGCGGACAGATCGGACCCCTGACTCACATTTTTGACACTTTTGGGGGTACCAGTGACATTACTACAGTAATCAGTGCTATAAATATGCACTGTTACTGTAAAAATGACACTGACAGAGAAGGTGTTAACTTTATTGGTGATAAAGGGGTTAAGTGTGTCCTTTGGGGGCGTGATTCTAACTGTCAGGGGGCGTGGCTAGTGAAGTAACCACAGAGACATGCGATGCTATATAGCAGGATTGCATAGCCTCTGTGCTTACTTCAGGGAGAATGACAGACGGCTGTGTTTACGTCAGCCATCTGTCTTTCTCCCTCTCCTGCGGGAGATCGCGAGTGTCTGGCGGCCATCTGAGCCGCCAGTCACACGCACTGGCTCCTCAGGGAACGAACGGGGGCAGGAGCGCACTGCCGGCGGTGCACGCTCGCCCCCTACAGGCTCGTGGGCGAGCGACGTAGGTCTACGTTGATTTGCCTGTAAGAGACAGAGGGCCGCAGTAAATCCTTGTGAGACGGTCGTAAAGTGGTTAAAACAGACTCTGCGACAGAAGCACTGTCACTATTAATGCCTTTTGTTTTATGCTTATTTTCATCCACAAGCTTGCCCTTAACACCATCTGGATGTACATCAACTGCTGTGACAAGCGTTTTGTAACTTTCTAGTAAGCCTCTGAGTAATAGTGCTGCAACATGAACATTTTTTATTTCTTCTCCTATGCCTCTCAGGCGTTCAACCATTTCCAAGGTGTGCCCTATGTAATCCTGCATATCCTGGCCTTTCATCAGCTTGGTTTGGTATAGCTTTCTAATCAAATACAGCTTTTTGCTGAGATTAGTTCTTTCAGGCACCTTTTGTAATCCTTCCTACATTTCTTTAGCAGTTTCACACTTACATATATGTACGATTTGATCATCTTCTATGCTAAGAGAGATTGTGCTCTGAGCTTTTTGGTCTCTCTATCCACTCATTTGAAGGTCATTCTGGCCTGACCTAATTTATACGTTTCCACATACCTTCTTTTATTAGCAGCATTTTCCTCTTGAATTTCCAAGACTGGTAAATCTGGTTTGTCAGATTTTCAAACGAAAGCTTTTTTTGCAGCTGTGTTACTGGCCCTTTTATTTTATTCTGTTGCAGTCTTTTTTCTGTTTATCTTTTCTGGTAGAACCTATCACTTAGTACCCAGTGTTGGTGGCCATCATCCCAATATATAGATACAAAGAAAGTACCCCCAATGTCTAGTAGAGGCTGTCTGATCTCATATAGACAAGACGCAGGGCATTACCTACGTCCTGAAATCGTTACTCCTACATACTCCTACATACTCCGCCTACCTCTAGCCACGAGCAACAATTACTCATAAGAGTGACTACTGGGATACTATATTGGCCCACTTACTCATGGGGACCGGCTAGGACCAATTATGGATCATTGTGGCGCCCACGATGTTGTCAATTGCCAGCCATCTCTTTAATACTCTTCTTCTCAGCGAACTATATCTTCTATGAGACCAGACACCTTCCTTTCGGTTGATACCGATTTTAATTGACAGCCCAGTTACCCCTACAAAGAAAACTCCTTTGGGTAAACATTGTATATTGAACTCTGGTTGACATCTGAAGAAGGGTTTCTAAAACCCAAAACGCGTAGGGTCCTGTCCGGTTCTTTCTACCAATGCTGCCCAAGAGTCTTCTGTATGGATACTGGTCTGTCTGTACTTGCAGGTTTTTAAAGTTTATGTATGTCTAGCTTTTGCTAGCCATATAATGTTTGTGTAGTTATTTTTTTGTCATGTAATAAAATTAGATTTTTACACACACTACTATATCCTTCTTTCAGTGTTTGAGTGGCATGTAAAGTCCCATACCATTGGGGGTACTTTCTATGTATCTTTTTCTGTTTATCTTGCACTTATTTGCTGTAGCTGGCTAGGCTATGACTGTGTTCTCAGCCTTTCTCGAGGTGTCTGGGCTATGCCTGGGCCTATAACCTGTTACAATTTCTCCATAAAGCCCTACAGAACAAACGCAATCCACATGGGCTTTGCTGCTTAACTGCATACAGGAAACTTTATTCAGGGAAAAGACATAGAGCATACCATAGATGCAGCTGAAAACTTATAAACACTACCATCTACTGGTTGAAGAATAGATCTCTATTAAATACGGATATACAGTAGTTGTTGCACAAAATACAATTTTGTATTCCAACAATTTGGTAAAAAAGGGATGTAGGAAATGTTGGAAAACATGGAGTTTCTTCCCCACATATAGATAGTGGGCAGAGTCATGCAAACCATTCCTTTGTTACCCATTTACCCATTGTACCTTAAAATAGTTGTAAAGGAATCTTTTTAAAAATAACAAACATCTCTATACAATGGAATTGCACAGAGCGGCCCTAAACCTCCTCTTCTTGGGTCCCTTGTGGCACTGCTGGCTCTTGCTCTCTGTCCATTGCCCCCACGGAAAGTCACTTCCCAGGGGAGTACTTGTGTGTGCTCACTCCCGAGCCCCGCTGCTGCGTTAATTGACACAGACATCTCCCTTGTCACTGGCTTTGATTGACAGAACTGAGAGCCATTAGCCAGTGAGACACGGAAGTGCGGGGAGAAAAGAGCTGCAGATGTGCACAGCGCTGGATGAATGAAGGCTCAGATAAATCAAGAGGGAGGGAGGGGGAGGGGCCAAAATCAGTGTCTAATAGTTTTTTTACCTTAAAGCAGACCTTCAGTCATTTTCTTAATTTTTCTTCTCCTAAATGGTCTGCATTTGCTGTGTTATCTTTAGAAAGCAAAATGGTAATTTGCTGCTAGTAAATACCTCATTGTCCTTCTTCTGGTTTAATTGCTTGTAATTCGCCAAGGTGAGCGATGTGGTCTTGACGATATAATTGTCAGGTATCCCAGGGAGAGTGGAGCAGGGCTGTAGGAAGGGCAAGGAGAGCTGAGGAGGGCTGGAGGGGGCTGGATGTATCTCTATTGTACAGGTGCGGCTGTATATGCTTTCAGCTCTTTGTGTACATGTTCCTATAGCACTATAGTAGCCACAGTGAAAGTTCACTGCTATTGCTATAGTAATGTGTAAACATGGGGGTGAAAGCACAGTACTTATTGCGCATGCGTGAAGGGAGACCATTTAATGCGCATGCGCGAGATTCCACTGGGCTGGCGTGGCAGACCAATAAACACCATTGCAGTAATTGTGCGGCCAGGGTTTCATGAGCGCATAGTAAACATGGCCAACCCCAGGAGCTGCGTGGGGAATAAAAAAGAGGCAGTTTAACAGGGAAAAAGTAAGCATTTAAATAATACTAATTCTGAAATAGATTTTCTTGAGGTTTAAACTGCATACCATTATATATATATATTTTTTTTTAAATCAGTGTTTGACTGCAGTTCCTTTTAATGCAAGTAATGCATTAGGCAAACAATGTTTAAGCTTTAGAACTGCTTTAGGCACCCTGAATTAGATAAATGAAAACATGTATTTTTATATATTAATTTACTAATTAATATAACGTTTTTCATCTCATTGATGTGGATATAGGTAACAAACTGTCAATGGGCAGGTCAGGGGTATAAAAATGCTGATTCTGGTAAAAATATATTTAATAGTAAATCATGCTAATGATCATGATTCACTGAGGGAAAATTGCAAAGTGAAAAGTCTATTTGTCTTTTGTAAATCAACATCGTCTATACTTTCTAGCTCAGATAGTACAGAGATTGTTCCCTGATCTCTCATTTTAGCAGTATTCATTCTGCCTCATAATACTTACAGCAGTTTAAGAATATTGTTTAATCCAATCCAAAAACAGTAAAAATGTTATTCAATATTGCCAGTTCTGGTTGTATTAATTACTGTTCCACTTTCCATGCTCCAGTGAAAATAACTGCAAAAAAAATGCAGGAGGGCGCAACCACGTCGTGCATTACCATAAGTAACTTTTATTTATTCACATCAACAAATCGATACTCACATGCAGACATGGGAGTAAGTCACACATGTGCAAGTCACAAGCAAGTCTCAAGTCATGACCTTCAAGTCTCAAGCAAGTCCCAAGTTACTATGGCGAAAAGCAAGCAAGTCGAGTCCCTGCTAGAAGTCAAGCAAGTCAAGTCAAGTCATTTATTTTGGAAAAGTCACAAATCAAGCAAAATACTGATCTACCCCAATTTTCACCTTTAAATCAGTTAAAAGTCAGTGGTCAGGAAAGGTTTTATTTTCAACATTAACAAAACTGCTTAGTGCTTTTTTCTTGGCATATTAAAGAAACACTTTGAATGCCCAAACAGCTCAAAATCCTTCATCCGGTCATGTTTCAACACCACAGTCACTAAAAACATGTTAAGTATTTCCATTGTTAAACAGCCAGTGTCCTAAAAATCAGAACACACTGAGGTGTTTTAAGTGACTATGGTGTCAGAAACATAACAGGCACATTAATTTTGCTTTAACACATCTTGAGAGAATGCAAATATTTAAAACTTAAAAAAGTAAAGTCATTTCGAGCCATATGTCTCAAGTCAAAGTCAAGTCTCAAGTCATGAATAACAAGTCAAAGTCAGGTCGAGTCTTATTAATTTTAGTCAAGCAAGTCTCAAGTCCTCAAACTGGTGACTTAAGTCTGACTTAAGTCAAGTCATGTGACTCAAATCCCCCACCTCTGCTCACATGCATGTAAAAATATTAAGCAACACATAACTGCTCCAGCTGGAAGGCAATGCAGTATGTCCTGGGAATAACTGGTTAGACAGCTGACGCATTTCGGGGGTCATAAAAACTATTACTCCATTGAGCTGGATCGGGTATGTGTTGCTTGATGTTTTTACTTGCATGTGAGTATCCATTTGCCGATATGAATAAATAAAAGTTACTTATGGTAATATACAAGGTCGTTACACCCTCCAGTGTTTTTTTTTTGCAGGTGGTTCTAAAGATTTCCCTGTCGGAGGTTGGCTGCACCCATGATGGGAATTTTTGGAAAGAAGTGCGTTGGAAGAGTGTCCCTGGGTTTAGTCCGAATGTTTTTTTGACGTTTCCAGTGGAAATAACACTAGACTATATGATCAATATTCATTAATTTGCATTAAAATTCCAGAGCTGCCTGAGAATTCTTTATGCATATAAATTACGTAAGGTAATGTTTTTTAAGAGCTAAGGCATCCGCAAATTACAAAGGGTTGGGATAGATGGAAAATGGCAGGAGGTTGGTTGCAACAGGAAAATATATAGGTTAGGGTCAGAAATGCTTGTCTTCATGTACATAGATAATTTCTCATTCAAAATATTTTAATATTATTAAGAACACACAATAGATACAACAGAAATGCATACAACTGAGTCCAGGTGTATAGAATGCATAAAACAAGGGGCTTAAAGAGTAACCCCAATCAAGAGTACAAAACATAAGAAATATGATAAATAGTGAGGAAATTGATTTCAGTGGGATTGCAACAAAATAAAAAGCACGGCCATGTTCACCCTCTAGGTCACCCCTAATAGGTTCAAACTGTGACCAGGAAGGAGAACAGGCAGAAAGATAATTCCACAATCAGAAAAAAACACCACAGGGATTACACATCTTAAAGAGCAAAAGAATCCCGCTCAACATATAGAAAAACATTATAATGTGATATTACTGAAAACTGTCATCTAATTGTTTAAAAAAAAAAATTGGACCCAAATATATTAGAAATGGTATTGTTGTAGCAAAAAATGATGGTAGACAAAAATGATTAAATAATGGAGAAAAGATGAAAGGGAAAGAAAGAGAGGGAAACAGGAGGAAAAAAACAGGTAAAGAGGAAAGAGAAAAAAGAAAAAAAAAAGAAAAAAGAGCAAGAGCAATTCTCCAGAATAAGGCATATGCCTAAAAGATCAACATATCAGGTTTTGTGAGGACACTACCAGGAGAGTAACACAGCTTTGTTAAATAGTAGGCAGTTTTTACTTGCCTTTTTATATTAGCATCTAACCTCATAATAACAATTCGTTTTAAAATAGTACGCAGACCTCCTGGGTATAAGTATGGTTTTAGATATACAGTGTCTATTGCTTTTTACTTGGCTGTGTAATGTTCCCCTTGTTATTTAGATAACTCTGCTTGAAGTAATCCTCTTAACAAAATGCATTTGTCTTACTTAACAGTTTAGCTAATTTCCACCTTTCCACACTTCCTCTAGATAACTCACTGTATGCAGCAGTAGATAGGAGCAGCAGAATATTCAGACGTAGAACTGTTATTGTCTACCCTTTATTTAAGTCTGAATCAGACATTTGAATCATTCATTTACTGTAAGTAGTGTTGAGCGAACACGGACTGTATTGTTCGCGTTCGTACAGAATAATTGGATTTATGTTACCCGAACACGGACACGAACACTTTACTGTATATTCGGGTAAAAATCCGTGTTCGGTCGTTTTATTTCCGGGTTTTGCATGCTTTGGCGCGCTTTTCATGGCGGGCCTTCAACAGCCAATCAACAAGCGTTTAACTGGTGTGCCTAAGCCATCCCAGCCATGCCTGCAAATGTATCAGTAGCTGTGATTGGCCGTCTGAAGCATGTGACCAAGTCTTTATAAGTTCGAGGCAGCGCCGCTGCGGCGTCATTCTGCTGTTTAGATCAGGGAGAGAGCACACATCAACGTGCTGGCTGCTGATTAGGGACAGACACGAAAAAAAAAAAATTTGTGTCCGGATAGAATTGAGGCAGGGCGAGTTGTAGGCATTTTAGGGAGAGAGTCTGCTGATTTTAGGGACAGTGCGTTCTACAAACTACAATCGACATTGCTGTGTGGGGTGGGGTTTTCAGTCACCCGATCTACGATCTTATCAATCCTGTCAGGGAGAGAGTCTGCTGATTGTTAGGGAAAGTGTGTTCTACAAACTACAATCGATATTGCTGTGTGGGGTGGGGTTTGCAATCCCGATCTACGATCTTATCAATCCTGTTAGGGATAGAGTCTGCTGATTTTTAGGGAAAGTGTGTTCTACAAACTACAATCGATATTGCTGTGTGGGGTGGGGTTTGCAGTCCCGATCTACGATCTTATCAATCCTGTTAGGGATAGAGTCTGCTGATTTTTAGGGAAAGTGTGTTCTACAAACTACAATCGATATTGCTGTGTGGTGTGGGATAGGAGATAGGCAGGTGTCAGTGATCCACATCCATTTTGCTGTGTGTGGGCAGCAGTGAAAACAATCTTTTTGGGGTGCAGTGAACACAATCTTTTTAGGAGCAGTGAACGCAATCTTTTTGGGGTACAGTGAACACAATCTTTTTGGGGTGCAGTGAACACAATCTTTTTGGGGTGCAGTGAACACAATCTTTTTGGGGTACAGTGAACACAATCTTTTTGGGGTACAGTGAACACAATCTTTTTGGGGTGCAGTGCACACAATCTTTTTTGCCCACTGAGGAGGAGGGAGAAAAGTATTTTTCTATCAGGCACTGTGTGCAGCCTTTTTCCTTCAGCTGTGCTGTGCTGAGTGACTGATCATACACTGCTGTGTTCAGTTCACATGTGCTAATATTGAGTGGTTTCAAAAATCATACACTTTTTTTCTATTCCACTATTCAATATACAGCCTTGGGTTAAAAAAATTAAGTTGTGGCCTGCAGCAGAGCTGAATGATATTTGGGGTTTTTGGGGTTCATCTCATACTTCTGAAGATTTGAGGGTGCTGCCTGTTCCATACTCCCCCTACTCCTCATCCAGCCTTTTAGGGGTACAAACAATAGTAATTGGGGCCTAGTGTGGTTGTGTACGTGTGATATACATACACTTTTTTTGATCATATTTTCTATTCCGCTATTTAATCAAAAACCTTTGGGGATCAGTTAAATTGGGGGATAGTCTGTGTTGGTACGTGTGAGAGAGATCCACCTTTCCAAGTTTTTGGGGTTCATCTCATACTTCTGAAGATTTGAGGGTGCTGTCTGTTCCATACTCCCCCTACTCCTCATCCAGCCTTTTAGGGGTACAAACAATAGTAATTGGGGCCTAGTGTGGTTGTGTACGTGTGATATACATACACTTTTTTTTGATCATATTTTCTATTCCGCTATTTAATCAAAAACCTTTGGGGATCAGTTAAATTGGGGGATAGTCTGTGTTGGTACGTGTGAGATCCACCTTTCCAAGTTTTTGGGGTTCATTTCATACTTCTGAAGATTTGAGGGTGCTGCCTGTTCCATACTCCCCCTACTCCTCATCCAGCCTTTTAGGGGTACAAACAATAGTAATTGGGGCCTAGTGTGGTTGTGTACGTGTGATATACATACACTTTTTTGGATCATATTTTCTATTCTGCTATTTAATCAAAAACCTTTGGGGATCAGTTAAATTGGGGGATAGTCTGTGTTGGTATGTGTGAGATCCACCTTTCCAAGTTTTTGGGGTTCATCTCATACTTCTGAAGATTTGAGGGTGCTGCCTGTTCCATACTCCCCCTACTCCTCATCCAGCCTTTTAGGGGTACAAACAATAGTAATTGGGGCCTAGTGTGGTTGTGTACGTGTGATATACATACACTTTTATTGATCATATTTTCTATTCCGCTATTTAATCAAAAACCTTTGGGGATCAGTTAAATTGGGGGATAGTCTGTGTTGGTACGTGTGAGAGAGATCCACCTTTCCAAGTTTTTGGGGTTCATCTCATACTTCTGAAGATTTGAGGGTGCTGCCTGTTCCATACTCCCCCTACTCCTCATCCAGCCTTTTAGGGGTACAAACAATAGTAATTGGGGCCTAGTGTGGTTGTGTACGTGTGATATACATACACTTTTTTTGATCATATTTTCTATTCCGCTATTTAATCAAAAACCTTTGGGGATCAGTTAAATTGGGGGATAGTCTGTGTTGGTACGTGTGAGAGAGATCCACCTTTCCAAGTTTTTGGGGTTCATCTCATACTTCTGAAGATTTGAGGGTGCTGCCTGTTCCATACTCCCCCTACTCCTCATCCAGCCTTTTAGGGGTACAAACAATAGTAATTGGGGCCTAGTGTGGTTGTGTACGTGTGATATACATACACTTTTTTTGATCATATTTTCTATTCCGCTATTTAATCAAAAACCTTTGGGGATCAGTTAAATTGGGGGATAGTCTGTGTTGGTACGTGTGAGAGAGATTCACCTTTCTAAGTTTTTGGGGTTCATCTCATACTTCTGAAGATTTGAGGGTGCTGCCTGTTCCATACTCCCCCTTCTCCTCATCCAGCCTTTTAGGGGTACAAACAATAGTAATTGGGGCCTAGTGTGGTTGTGTACGTGTGATATACATACACTTTTTTGGATCATATTTTCTATTCTGCTATTTAATCAAAAACCTTTGGGGATCAGTTAAATTGCGGGATAGTCTGTGTTGGTACGTGTGAGAGAGATCCACCTTTCCAAGTTTTTGGGGTTCATCTCATACTTCTGAAGATTTGAGGGTGCTGCCTGTTCCATACTCCCCCTACTCCTCATCCAGCCTTTTAGGGGTACAAACAATAGTAATTGGGGCCTAGTGTGGTTGTGTACGTGTGATATACATACACTTTTTTGATCATATTTTCTATTCCGCTATTTAATCAAAAACCTTTGGGGATCAGTTAAATTGGGGGATAGTCTGTGTTGGTACGTGTGAGAGAGATTCACCTTTCCAAGTTTTTGGGGTTCATCTCATACTTCTGAAGATTTGAGGGTGATGCCTGTTCCATACTCCCCCTACTCCTCATCCAGCCTTTTAGGGGTACAAACAATAGTAATTGGGGCCTAGTGTGGTTGTGTACGTGTGATATACATACACTTTTTTGGATCATATTTTCTATTCTGCTATTTAATCAAAAACCTTTGGGGATCAGTTAAATTGCGGGATAGTCTGTGTTGGTACGTGTGAGAGAGATCCACCTTTCCAAGTTTTTGGGGTTCATCTCATACTTCTGAAGATTTGAGGGTGCTGCCTGTTCCATACTCCCCCTTCTCCTCATCCAGCCTTTTAGGGGTACAAACAATAGTAATTGGGGCCTAGTGTGGTTGTGTACGTGTGATATACATACACTTTTTTTGATCATATTTTCTATTCCGCTATTTAATCAAAAACCTTTGGGGATCAGTTAAATTGGGGGATAGTCTGTGTTGGTACGTGTGAGAGAGATCCACCTTTCCAAGTTTTTGGGGTTCATCTCATACTTCTGAAGATTTGAGGGTGCTGCCTGTTCCAAACTCCTCCTACTCCTCATCCAGCCTTTTAGGGGTACAAACAATAGTAATTGGGGCCTAGTGTGCTTCTGTACGTGTGAGATACATACACTTTTTTTTGATCATATTTTCTATTCCGCTATTTAATCAAAAACCTTTGGGGATCAGTTAAATTGGGGGATAGTCTGTGTTGGTACGTGTGAGATCCACCTTTCCAAGTTTTTGGGGTCCATCTCATACTTCTGAAGATTTGAGGTTGCTGCCTGTTCCAAACTCCTCCTACTCCTCATCCTGACTTTAGGGGTACAAACAATAGTAATTGGGGCCTAGTGTGCTTCTGTAGGTGTGAGATACATACACTTTTTTTGATCATATTTCCTATTCCGCTATTCAATAAAAACCTTTGGGGATCAATTAAATTGCGGGATAGTCTGTGTTGGTACGTGTGAGAGAGATCCACCTTTCCAAGTTTTTGGGGTTCATCTCATACTTCTGAAGATTTGAGGGTGCTGCCTGTTCCATACTCCCCCTACTCCTCATCCAGCCTTTTAGGGGTACAAACAATAGTAATTGGGGCCTAGTGTGGTTGTGTACGTGTGATATACATACACTTTTTTTGATCATATTTTCTTATCCGCTATTTAATCAAAAACCTTTGGGGATCAGTTAAATTGGGGGATAGTTTGTGTTGGTACGTGTGAGATCCACCTTTCCAAGTTTTTGGGGTTCATCTCATACTTCTGAAGATTTGAGGGTGATGCCTGTTCCATACTCCTCCAACTCCTCATTCAGCCTTTTAGGGGTACAAACAATAGTAATTGGGGCCTAGTGTGCTTCTGTACGTGTGAGATACATACACTTTTTTTGATCATATTTCCTATTCCGCTATTCAATAAAAACCTTTGGGGATCAATTAAATTGCGGGATAGTTTGTGTTGGTACGTGTGAGATCCACCTTTCCAAGTTTGTGGGGTTCATCTCATACTTCTGAAGATTTGAGGGTGCTGCCTGTTTCATACTCCTCCTACTCCTCATTCAGCCATTTAGGGGTACAAACAATAGTAATTGGGGCCTAGTGTGCTTCTGTACGTGTGAGATACATACACTTTTTTTGATCATATTTCCTATTCCGCTATTCAATAAAAACCTTTGGGGATCAATTAAATTGCGGAATAGTTTGTGTTGGTACGTGTGAGATCCACCTTTCCAAGTATTTGGGGTTCATCTCATACTTCTGAAGATTTGAGGGTGCTGCCTGTTCCATACTCCTCCTACTCCTCATTCAGCCTTTTAGGGGTACAAACAATAGTAATTGGGGCCTAGTGTGCTTCTGTACGTGTGAGATACATACACTTTTTTGATCATATTTCCTATTCCGCTATTCAATAAAAACCTTTGGGGATTAATTAAATTGCGGGATAGTTTGTGTTGGTACGTGTGAGAGAGATCCACCTTTCCAAGTTTTTGGGGTTCATCTCATACTTCTGAAGATTTGAGGGTGCTGCCTGTTCCATACTCCTCCTACTCCTCATTCAGCCTTTTAGGGGTACAAACAATAGTAATTGGGGCCTAGTGTGCTTCTGTACGTGTGAGATACATACACTTTTTTTGATCATATTTCCTATTCCTCTATTCAATAAAAACCTTTGGGGATCAATTAAATTGCAGGATAGTTTGTGTTGGTACGTGTGAGATCCACCTTTCCAAGTATTTGGGGTTCATCTCATACTTCTGAAGATTTGAGGGTGCTGCCTGTTCCATACTCCTCCTACTCCTCATTCAGCCTTTTAGGGGTACAAACAATAGTAATTGGGGCCTAGTGTGCTTCTGTACGTGTGAGATACATACACTTTTTTTGATCATATTTCCTATTCCGCTATTCAATAAAAACCTTTGGGGATCAATTAAATTGCGGGATAGTTTGTGTTGGTACGTGTGAGAGAGATCCACCTTTCCGAGTTTTTGGGGTTCATCTCATACTTCTGAAGATTTGAGGGTGCTGCCTGTTCCATACTCCTCCTACTCCTCATTCAGCCTTTTAGGGGTACAAACAATAGTAATTGGGGCCTAGTGTGCTTCTGAACGTGTGAGATACATACACTTTTTTTGATCATATTTCCTATTCCGCTATTCAATAAAAACCTTTGGGGATCAATTAAATTGCGGGATAGTTTGTGTTGGTACGTTTGAGATCCACCTTTCCAAGTTTTTGGGGTTCATCTCATACTTCTGAAGATTTCAGGGTGCTGCCTGTTCCAAACTCCTCCTACTCCTCATCCAGCCTTTTAGGGGTACAAACAATAGTAATTGGGGCCTAGTGTGGTTGTGTACGTGTGATATACATACACTTTTTTTGATCATATTTTCTTATCCGCTATTTAATCAAAAACCTTTGGGGATCAGTTAAATTGGGGGATAGTTTGTGTTGGTACGTGTGAGATCCACCTTTCCAAGTTTTTTGGGTTCATCTCATACTTCTGAAGATTTGAGGGTGATGCCTGTTCCATACTCCTCCTACTCCTCATTCAGCCTTTTAGGGGTACAAACAATAGTAATTGGGGCCTAGTGTGCTTCTGTACGTGTGAGATACATACACTTTTTTTGATCATATTTCCTATTCCGCTATTCAATAAAAACCTTTGGGGATCAATTAAATTGCAGGATAGTTTGTGTTGGTACGTGTGAGATCCACCTTTCCAAGTTTGTGGGGTTCATCTCATACTTCTGAAGATTTGAGGGTGCTGCCTGTTTCATACTCCTCCTACTCCTCATTCAGCCATTTAGGGGTACAAACAATAGTAATTGGGGCCTAGTGTGCTTCTGTACGTGTGAGATACATACACTTTTTTTGATCATATTTCCTATTCCGCTATTCAATAAAAACCTTTGGGGATCAATTAAATTGCGGAATAGTTTGGGTTGGTACGTGTGAGATCCACCTTTCCAAGTATTTGGGGTTCATCTCATACTTCTGAAGATTTGAGGGTGCTGCCTGTTCCATACTCCTCCTACTCCTCATTCAGCCTTTTAGGGGTACAAACAATAGTAATTGGGGCCTAGTGTGCTTCTGTACGTGTGAGATACATACACTTTTTTGATCATATTTCCTATTCCGCTATTCAATAAAAACCTTTGGGGATCAATTAAATTGCGGGATAGTTTGTGTTGGTACGTGTGAGAGAGATCCACCTTTCCAAGTTTTTGGGGTTCATCTCATACTTCTGAAGATTTGAGGGTGCTGCCTGTTCCATACTCCTCCTACTCCTCATTCAGCCTTTTAGGGGTACAAACAATAGTAATTGGGGCCTAGTGTGCTTCTGTACGTGTGAGATACATACACTTTTTTTGATCATATTTCCTATTCCGCTATTCAATAAAAACCTTTGGGGATCAATTAAATTGCAGTATGGTTTGTGTTGGTACGTGTGAGATCCACCTTTCCAAGTATTTGGGGTTCATCTCATACTTCTGAAGATTTGAGGGTGCTGCCTGTTCCATACTCCTCCTACTCCTCATTCAGCCTTTTAGGGGTACAAACAATAGTAATTGGGGCCTAGTGTGCTTCTGTACGTGTGAGATACATACACTTTTTTTGATCATATTTCCTATTCCGCTATTCAATAAAAACCTTTGGGGATCAATTAAATTGCAGTATGGTTTGTGTTGGTACGTGTGAGATCCACCTTTCCAAGTTTTTGGGGTTCATTTCATACTTCTGAAGATTTGAGGGTGCTGCCTGTTCCATACTCCCCCTACTCCTCATCCAGCCTTTTAGGGGTACAAACAATAGTAATTGGGGCCTAGTGTGGTTGTGTACGTGTGATATACATACACTTTTATTGATCATATTTTCTATTCCGCTATTTAATCAAAAACCTTTGGGGATCAGTTAAATTGGGGGATAGTCTGTGTTGGTACGTGTGAGAGAGATCCACCTTTCCAAGTTTTTGGGGTTCATCTCATACTTCTGAAGATTTGAGGGTGCTGCCTGTTCCATACTCCCCCTACTCCTCATCCAGCCTTTTAGGGGTACAAACAATAGTAATTGGGGCCTAGTGTGGTTGTGTACGTGTGATATACATACACTTTTTTTGATCATATTTTCTATTCCGCTATTTAATCAAAAACCTTTGGGGATCAGTTAAATTGGGGGATAGTCTGTGTTGGTACGTGTGAGAGAGATCCACCTTTCCAAGTTTTTGGGGTTCATCTCATACTTCTGAAGATTTGAGGGTGCTGCCTGTTCCATACTCCCCCTACTCCTCATCCAGCCTTTTAGGGGTACAAACAATAGTAATTGGGGCCTAGTGTGGTTGTGTACGTGTGATATACATACACTTTTTTTGATCATATTTTCTATTCCGCTATTTAATCAAAAACCTTTGGGGATCAGTTAAATTGGGGGATAGTCTGTGTTGGTACGTGTGAGAGAGATTCACCTTTCTAAGTTTTTGGGGTTCATCTCATACTTCTGAAGATTTGAGGGTGCTGCCTGTTCCATACTCCCCCTTCTCCTCATCCAGCCTTTTAGGGGTACAAACAATAGTAATTGGGGCCTAGTGTGGTTGTGTACGTGTGATATACATACACTTTTTTGGATCATATTTTCTATTCTGCTATTTAATCAAAAACCTTTGGGGATCAGTTAAATTGCGGGATAGTCTGTGTTGGTACGTGTGAGAGAGATCCACCTTTCCAAGTTTTTGGGGTTCATCTCATACTTCTGAAGATTTGAGGGTGCTGCCTGTTCCATACTCCCCCTACTCCTCATCCAGCCTTTTAGGGGTACAAACAATAGTAATTGGGGCCTAGTGTGGTTGTGTACGTGTGATATACATACACTTTTTTGATCATATTTTCTATTCCGCTATTTAATCAAAAACCTTTGGGGATCAGTTAAATTGGGGGATAGTCTGTGTTGGTACGTGTGAGAGAGATTCACCTTTCCAAGTTTTTGGGGTTCATCTCATACTTCTGAAGATTTGAGGGTGATGCCTGTTCCATACTCCCCCTACTCCTCATCCAGCCTTTTAGGGGTACAAACAATAGTAATTGGGGCCTAGTGTGGTTGTGTACGTGTGATATACATACACTTTTTTGGATCATATTTTCTATTCTGCTATTTAATCAAAAACCTTTGGGGATCAGTTAAATTGCGGGATAGTCTGTGTTGGTACGTGTGAGAGAGATCCACCTTTCCAAGTTTTTGGGGTTCATCTCATACTTCTGAAGATTTGAGGGTGCTGCCTGTTCCATACTCCCCCTACTCCTCATCCAGCCTTTTAGGGGTACAAACAATAGTAATTGGGGCCTAGTGTGGTTGTGTACGTGTGATATACATACACTTTTTTTGATCATATTTTCTATTCCGCTATTTAATCAAAAACCTTTGGGGATCAGTTAAATTGGGGGATAGTCTGTGTTGGTACGTGTGAGAGAGATCCACCTTTCCAAGTTTTTGGGGTTCATCTCATACTTCTGAAGATTTGAGGGTGCTGCCTGTTCCAAACTCCTCCTACTCCTCATCCAGCCTTTTAGGGGTACAAACAATAGTAATTGGGGCCTAGTGTGCTTCTGTACGTGTGAGATACATACACTTTTTTTTGATCATATTTTCTATTCCGCTATTTAATCAAAAACCTTTGGGGATCAGTTAAATTGGGGGATAGTCTGTGTTGGTACGTGTGAGATCCACCTTTCCAAGTTTTTGGGGTCCATCTCATACTTCTGAAGATTTGAGGTTGCTGCCTGTTCCAAACTCCTCCTACTCCTCATCCTGACTTTAGGGGTACAAACAATAGTAATTGGGGCCTAGTGTGCTTCTGTAGGTGTGAGATACATACACTTTTTTTGATCATATTTCCTATTCCGCTATTCAATAAAAACCTTTGGGGATCAATTAAATTGCGGGATAGTCTGTGTTGGTACGTGTGAGAGAGATCCACCTTTCCAAGTTTTTGGGGTTCATCTCATACTTCTGAAGATTTGAGGGTGCTGCCTGTTCCATACTCCCCCTACTCCTCATCCAGCCTTTTAGGGGTACAAACAATAGTAATTGGGGCCTAGTGTGGTTGTGTACGTGTGATATACATACACTTTTTTTGATCATATTTTCTTATCCGCTATTTAATCAAAAACCTTTGGGGATCAGTTAAATTGGGGGATAGTTTGTGTTGGTACGTGTGAGATCCACCTTTCCAAGTTTTTGGGGTTCATCTCATACTTCTGAAGATTTGAGGGTGATGCCTGTTCCATACTCCTCCTACTCCTCATTCAGCCTTTTAGGGGTACAAACAATAGTAATTGGGGCCTAGTGTGCTTCTGTACGTGTGAGATACATACACTTTTTTTGATCATATTTCCTATTCCGCTATTCAATAAAAACCTTTGGGGATCAATTAAATTGCGGGATAGTTTGTGTTGGTACGTGTGAGATCCACCTTTCCAAGTTTGTGGGGTTCATCTCATACTTCTGAAGATTTGAGGGTGCTGCCTGTTTCATACTCCTCCTACTCCTCATTCAGCCATTTAGGGGTACAAACAATAGTAATTGGGGCCTAGTGTGCTTCTGTACGTGTGAGATACATACACTTTTTTTGATCATATTTCCTATTCCGCTATTCAATAAAAACCTTTGGGGATCAATTAAATTGCGGAATAGTTTGTGTTGGTACGTGTGAGATCCACCTTTCCAAGTATTTGGGGTTCATCTCATACTTCTGAAGATTTGAGGGTGCTGCCTGTTCCATACTCCTCCTACTCCTCATTCAGCCTTTTAGGGGTACAAACAATAGTAATTGGGGCCTAGTGTGCTTCTGTACGTGTGAGATACATACACTTTTTTGATCATATTTCCTATTCCGCTATTCAATAAAAACCTTTGGGGATTAATTAAATTGCGGGATAGTTTGTGTTGGTACGTGTGAGAGAGATCCACCTTTCCAAGTTTTTGGGGTTCATCTCATACTTCTGAAGATTTGAGGGTGCTGCCTGTTCCATACTCCTCCTACTCCTCATTCAGCCTTTTAGGGGTACAAACAATAGTAATTGGGGCCTAGTGTGCTTCTGTACGTGTGAGATACATACACTTTTTTTGATCATATTTCCTATTCCTCTATTCAATAAAAACCTTTGGGGATCAATTAAATTGCAGGATAGTTTGTGTTGGTACGTGTGAGATCCACCTTTCCAAGTATTTGGGGTTCATCTCATACTTCTGAAGATTTGAGGGTGCTGCCTGTTCCATACTCCTCCTACTCCTCATTCAGCCTTTTAGGGGTACAAACAATAGTAATTGGGGCCTAGTGTGCTTCTGTACGTGTGAGATACATACACTTTTTTTGATCATATTTCCTATTCCGCTATTCAATAAAAACCTTTGGGGATCAATTAAATTGCGGGATAGTTTGTGTTGGTACGTGTGAGAGAGATCCACCTTTCCGAGTTTTTGGGGTTCATCTCATACTTCTGAAGATTTGAGGGTGCTGCCTGTTCCATACTCCTCCTACTCCTCATTCAGCCTTTTAGGGGTACAAACAATAGTAATTGGGGCCTAGTGTGCTTCTGAACGTGTGAGATACATACACTTTTTTTGATCATATTTCCTATTCCGCTATTCAATAAAAACCTTTGGGGATCAATTAAATTGCGGGATAGTTTGTGTTGGTACGTGTGAGATCCACCTTTCCAAGTTTTTGGGGTTCATCTCATACTTCTGAAGATTTCAGGGTGCTGCCTGTTCCAAACTCCTCCTACTCCTCATCCAGCCTTTTAGGGGTACAAACAATAGTAATTGGGGCCTAGTGTGGTTGTGTACGTGTGATATACATACACTTTTTTTGATCATATTTTCTTATCCGCTATTTAATCAAAAACCTTTGGGGATCAGTTAAATTGGGGGATAGTTTGTGTTGGTACGTGTGAGATCCACCTTTCCAAGTTTTTGGGGTTCATCTCATACTTCTGAAGATTTGAGGGTGATGCCTGTTCCATACTCCTCCTACTCCTCATTCAGCCTTTTAGGGGTACAAACAATAGTAATTGGGGCCTAGTGTGCTTCTGTACGTGTGAGATACATACACTTTTTTTGATCATATTTCCTATTCCGCTATTCAATAAAAACCTTTGGGGATCAATTAAATTGCATGATAGTTTGTGTTGGTACGTGTGAGATCCACCTTTCCAAGTTTGTGGGGTTCATCTCATACTTCTGAAGATTTGAGGGTGCTGCCTGTTTCATACTCCTCCTACTCCTCATTCAGCCATTTAGGGGTACAAACAATAGTAATTGGGGCCTAGTGTGCTTCTGTACGTGTGAGATACATACACTTTTTTTGATCATATTTCCTATTCCGCTATTCAATAAAAACCTTTGGGGATCAATTAAATTGCGGAATAGTTTGGGTTGGTACGTGTGAGATCCACCTTTCCAAGTATTTGGGGTTCATCTCATACTTCTGAAGATTTGAGGGTGCTGCCTGTTCCATACTCCTCCTACTCCTCATTCAGCCTTTTAGGGGTACAAACAATAGTAATTGGGGCCTAGTGTGCTTCTGTACATGTGAGATACATACACTTTTTTGATCATATTTCCTATTCCGCTATTCAATAAAAACCTTTGGGGATCAATTAAATTGCGGGATAGTTTGTGTTGGTACGTGTGAGAGAGATCCACCTTTCCAAGTTTTTGGGGTTCATCTCATACTTCTGAAGATTTGAGGGTGCTGCCTGTTCCATACTCCTCCTACTCCTCATTCAGCCTTTTAGGGGTACAAACAATAGTAATTGGGGCCTAGTGTGCTTCTGTACGTGTGAGATACATACACTTTTTTTGATCATATTTCCTATTCCGCTATTCAATAAAAACCTTTGGGGATCAATTAAATTGCAGTATGGTTTGTGTTGGTACGTGTGAGATCCACCTTTCCAAGTATTTGGGGTTCATCTCATACTTCTGAAGATTTGAGGGTGCTGCCTGTTCCATACTCCTCCTACTCCTCATTCAGCCTTTTAGGGGTACAAACAATAGTAATTGGGGCCTAGTGTGCTTCTGTACGTGTGAGATACATACACTTTTTTTGATCATATTTCCTATTCCGCTATTCAATAAAAACCTTTGGGGATCAATTAAATTGCGGGATAGTTTGTGTTGGTACGTGTGAGAGAGATCCACCTTTCTGAGTTTTTGGGGTTCATCTCATACTTCTGAAGATTTGAGGGTGCTGCCTGTTCCATACTCCTCCTACTCCTCATTCAGCCTTTTAGGGGTACAAACAATAGTAATTGGGGCCTAGTGTGCTTCTGAACGTGTGAGATACATACACTTTTTTTGATCATATTTCCTATTCCGCTATTCAATAAAAACCTTTGGGGATCAATTAAATTGCGGGATAGTTTGTGTTGGTACGTGTGAGATCCACCTTTCCAAGTTTTTGGGGTTCATCTCATACTTCTGAAGATTTCAGGGTGCTGCCTGTTCCAAACTCCTCCTACTCCTCATCCAGCCTTTTAGGGGTACAAACAATAGTAATTGGGGCCTAGTGTGCTTCTGTACGTGTGAGATACATACACTTTTTTTGATCATATTTTCTATTCCGCTATTTAATCAAAACCTTTGGGTATAAACAATTAAATTATGGGATAGTCTGTGTCGGTACGTGTGAGATACACCTTTCCAATTTTTGGGGCGCATCTCATACTGCCGAGGATTTGAGGGTGCTTCAGTCTGCCTCCTGCCTGTTCTGAACTCCTCCTACTCCTCATCCTGCCTTTAGGGTACAAAAAATTGTAATTGGGGCCTAGATTGTGTTTGTACGTGTGAGATACACCGTTTTGTAAAATTTGTCCTATTCCGCTATTCAATATACACCCTGTTTGAGTGTAAAAAATTAAATTGCGGGATAGTCTGTATCGGTACATGTGAGATACACCTTTTTAAATTTGTTTGGCGCATCTCCTTCTACCGCCGAGGATTGCAGGGCGCTTCAGTTTGCCTCCTGTTCCCAACTCCTCCTACTCCTCTTCCTCATCCTGCCTTTAGGGTACAAAAAATTGTAATCGGAGCCTAGATTGTGTTTGTACTTGTGAGATACACCATTTTGTAAAATTTGTCCTATTCCGCTATTCAATATACACCCTGTTTGAGTGTAAAAAATTAAATTGCGGGATAGTCTGTATCGGTACATGTGAGATACACCTTTTTAAATTTGTTTGGCGCATCTCCTTCTACCGCCGAGGATTGCAGGGCGCTTCAGCTTGCCTTCTGTTCCCAACTCCTCCTACTCCTCTTCCTCATCCTGCCTTTAGGGTACAAAAAATTGTAATCGGGGCCTAGTCTGTGTTTGTACGTGTGAGATACACCGTATTATAACTTTTTTCCTATTCCGCTATTCAATATACACCCTTTTGGAGTGTAAGAAAATTAAATTATGGCATAGTCTGTATCGGTACGTGTGAGATACACCTTTTAAATTTGTTTGGTGCATCTCCTTCCACCGCCAAGGATTGCAGGGCGCTTCAGTTTGCCTCCTGTTCCCAACTCCTCCTACTCCTCTTCCTCATCCTCCCTTTAGGGTACAAAAAATTTGAATCGGGGCCTAGTCTGTGTTTGTACGTGTGAGATACACCGTTTTTTTATCCTTTTTCCTATTCCGCTATTCAATATACACCCTTTTGGGGTAAAATACATTAAATTGCGGCATAGTTTGCATATTTGACTGTCAGATACACCCGTGCGATACTGTTGTTGTTTTGTTCCGCTATTCAATAAACACCTTTCTAGGGCAAGATCATAAATTACAGAAATATGAGGACTCTGTCAGCAGGGTTTCCCAGGGCCATCCACCTAGCCCTGCCCCAGAAGTTGAAGAGATTGAGTGCAGCGATGCCCAACCACTTATTTCTCAAGATGAGTACATGCAAGGACCATCGCAGCACGTCTCCGATGATGACGAAACGCAGGTGCCAACTGCTGTGGCGTTCAGCATTGTGGAGGCCGACAAGAAGGGCAGGGGTGAAGACTGGGTGGAAGATGATGTGGAGGACGATGAGGTCCTCGACCCCACATGGAATGAACGTCATGCAGGTGACCTGAGTAGTTTGGAGGAAGAGGCTCTGGTCGCACAGAGCCACCAGCACAGCAGAAGAGGGAGCAGGGTGCAGAAGCGGAGCGGCCGTGCCCTAGACACTACGCCCGCTACTGCCCAACGCAGCAAGGGAACGAGCGCACCAAAGTCAGCTCAAAGGAGTTGTCTAGCGTGGAAGTTCTTTAGAAAATGTGCTGATGACAGGACACGAGTGGTTTGCACCCTGTGCAATCAGAGCCTGAAGCGAGGCATAAACCTTCACAACCTGAGCACAACCTGCATGATCAGGCATCTAAGTGCAAAGCACGAGCTGCAGTGGAGTAGACACCTTCAAAACCAAGAAACGTCTCTGGCTCATCCTGCTTCCTCTTCTGCTGCAGTCTCGGCCGCTCCAGCCACATCTGTAGTGATACCGGCACCTGCCACCCCGCAAACAGAGGATCTGTCAGCAACACCACCACCTGGGTCACCAACCATCTCCACAATGTCCCGTGGAAGCGTTCAGCTTTCCATCTCCCAAACACTTGAGAGGAAGAGGAAGTACCCCCCTACCCACCCGCGATCCCTGGCCCTGAATGCCAGCATTTCAAAATTCTTGGCCTTTGAAATGCTGTCATTCCGTCTGGTGGAGACGCACAGTTTTAAAAACCTTATGTCGGTGGCTGTCCCACAGTACGTCGTGCCCAGCCGCCACTACTTTTCCAGGCAAGCCATCCCTTCCCTGCACAACCAAGTGGGGGAAAAAATCAGGTGTGCACTGCGCAACGCCATCTGTGGCAAGGTCCACCTAACTACCGATACGTGGACCAGTAAGCACGGTCAGGGGCGTTATATCTCCCTAACGGCACACTGGGTAAATGCAGTGGCGGATGGGCCTGAGGCGGATAGCAATTTGGCACATGTCCTTCCACCACCGAGGATTGCAGGGCGCTTCAGTTTGCCTCCTGTTCCTAACTCCTCCTACTCCGCTTCCTCATCCTCTACCGCCTCCTCATCCGGACAGCGTAACACCTTCACCACCAACTTCAGCACGGCCAGGGGTAAACGACAGCAGGCAGTTTTACAACTTGCCTGTTTGGGGGACAAACCACACACCACGCAGGAGTTGTGGAGGAGCATGGAACAGCAGACAAATGAGTGGTTGCTGCCAGCGAGCCTCAAGCCCGCCTGGTGGTGTGCGATAACGGGCGAAATCTCATAGCAGCTCTGGGCCTAGCCGGTTTGACGCACATCCCTTGCCTGGCGCATGTGCTGAATTTGGTGGTGCAGAGGTTCCTTAAAAACTACCCCGATATGTCAGAGCTGCTGCAGAAAGTGCGGGCCGTCTGTGCGCACTTTCGGCGTTCTCACCCTGCTGCTGCTCGCCTGTCAGCGCTGCAGCGTAACTTCGGCCTTCCCTCTCACCGCCTCATATGTGACGTGCCCACAAGGTGGAACTCCACCTTGCACATGCTGCAAAGACTGTGCGAGCAGCAGCAGGCCATAGTGGAGTTTCAGCTGCAGCACGCACGCGTGAGTCGCTCTGCGGAACAGCACCACTTCACCACCAATAACTGGGCCTCCATGCGAGACCTGTGTGCCTTGTTGAGCTGTATTGAGTACTCCACCAACATGGCCAGTGCCGATGACGCCGTTCTCAGCTTAACTATCCCACTTCTATGCCTCCTTGAAAAAACAATTCGGGCGATGATGGAAGAGGATGTGGCACAGGATGAGGAGGAGGAGGAGGATGAGGAGGTAACATTTCCAAGGCTTTCAGGGCAGTCATTCGCAAGGGGCTCCGAGGGTGGGTTCCTGCACACACAAACGCCAGGGACACAATTGTCCAGCAGGGGCACAGTTCTGGAGGATGAGGAGGATGAGGAGGAGGAGCTGGAGGAGGAGATGGAACCATGTTCACAGCAGGGTGGCACCCAGGCCAGCTCATGGCCATCACTGGTGCGTGGCTGGGGGGATACAGAGGACACGGACGATACACCTCCCACAGAGGACAGCCTTTCATTGCCTCTGGGCAGCCTGGCACACATGAGCGATTACATGCTGCAGTGTCTGCACAACGACCGCCGAGTTTCCCACATTCTAACTTGTGCTGATTACTGGGTGGCCACGCTGCTGGATCCCCTTTACAAGGACAACGTACCGTCCTTAATTCACTCACTGGAGCGCGATCGCAAGATGCGCGAGTACAAGCGCACGCTGGTAGACGCCATGCTGCTGGCATTCCCACCTGACAGCGGGGCCACAGTGGAAGCACAAGGCAGAGGAGGAGGAGGAGGAGGAAGAGGTCGCCAACGCAACCAGGGCACCGCCAGCACCTCAGAAGGCAGGGTTAGTATGGCCAAAATGTGGAAAAGCTTTGTCAGCACGCCACAACAAACAGCAGCACCAGCAGCTCAAATGGAACGTCTTAGCAGGATGCAGCATTTTACCAACATGGTGGAGCAGTATGTGTGCACACGCCTACATGTAGTGAATGACGGGTCTGCCCCCTTCAACTTCTGGGTCTCCAAATTGGGCACATGGCCTGAGCTTGCCCTTTACGCCTTGGAGGTGCTGGCGTGCCCTGCAGCCAGTGTATTATCTGAACGGGTATTTAGCACGGCTGGGGGCGTTATAACAGACAAGCGCAGCCGCCTGTCCAGAGACAATGTGGACAAGCTCACGTTCATTAAAATGAACCAGGCATGGATCCCACGGGACTTTTCCGTACCTTGTGCAGAATAGCGATGGATACCGACCTTACCCACCCATTGTTCCATTTTTGCTCTTTCTCACTCTTTTGGGGTGTACCCTCATTTAAAATTTGTGAAAAGAAGCAGTGTTGGCTACCTCGTCCTCCTCCTCAGGGCCAGATTAACGTAGGGGCTATTGGAGCTGCAGCTCCAGGCCCCTACCTTTTATATAGGCCCCGGGTTGGCCATATTCACTGTTACCGCTCTTCTGTCACTTGTAAACACAGAAGTCTGGCTTCTATGCTCGCTTCCCCAGGCAGCTCCCTCAGAACCTCCCCACACAGCACGAAGGCCGGACAAGGAGGGACAGTTGCAGATGCATGGATGTGTTTATGGGCTTCAGAGACAGCATCCTATGTTGAATTAGGCATGCATGGCTGCACCCTTCCTCCTCTGGGTGCATGCCAAGGCACGGCCCTTAAGGCCCTTCAAAATCCTCAGCACCAAGCCCATGATGCTCTTAATCCGGCCCTGGTCCTCCTCCACCGCCGCTTCCACCTACACCGCCCATAGGTGTGCGCAGCCTATTGCATTAGGGTGTGCACCCCAAAGTTTAAATACACATGCATGTGTTTGCCTACATGTACATGGCCCGATACATTACTCTCCCTGCTGGCAAAGTGAAATAGAGCAGAGCAGGTCCGAGGGAGATCTTTCCCATCTGCTCACTGGCAAACAGAGCGATAATGCTAATGTGCCCTAGGTGATTAGGGTGTGCCCAGGTACACCCGGCACACCCTGTGCGCACGCCTATGACACCGCCACATCCACCACCACCTCAACCTCCCTCCTACTCCATATGGGCCTCGTCCTTCAGAGATGAAGAACATTGTTTTATTTTTCTGTTTTTTTTGTTGTTTTAAGTTATTTCCCTATCCACATTTGTTTGCAGAGCACTTGCCATGCTCTTAACTACGTTTTGCTGCCATTTGCAGCACTCTAGCCCTTTCCTTTGGTGTTTTACAGCCATTTTAGTGCCTGAAAGTTCGGGTCCCCATTGACTTCAATGGGGTTCGGTGTCGGGGAAAAGTTCGGCAAAAGTCCGGGACACGGACCCGGACTTTTTTTTAAAGTTCGGCCGAACCCACCGAACACGGACATCCAGGTGTCCGCTCAACTCTAACTGTAAGTTTTATATCTGCATACATTTACAGTGCCTTGCAAAGTATTCGGCCCCCTTGAACTTTTCGACCTTTTGCCACATTTCAGGCTTCAAACATAAAGATATAAAACTGTAATTTTTTGTGAAGAATCAACAACAAGTGGGACACAATCATGAAGTGGAACTAAATTTATTGGATATTTCAAACTTTGTTAACAATAAAAAACAGAAAAATTGGGCGTACAAAATTATTCAACCCCTTTACTTTCAGGGCAGCAAACTCTCTCCAGAAGTTCAGTGAGGATCTCTGAATGATCCAATGTTGACCTAAATGACTAATGATGATAAATAGAATCCACCTGTGTGTAATGAATTCTCTGTATAAATGCACCTGCACTGTGATAGTCTCAGAGGTCCGTTTAAAGCGCAAAGAGCATCATGAAGAACAAGGAGCATACCAGGCAGGTCCGAGATACTGTTGTGGAGAAGTTTAAAGCCGGATTTGGATACAAAAAGATTTCCCAAGCTTTAAACATCCCGAGGAGCACTGTGCAAGTGATAATATTGAAATGGAAGGAGTATCAGACCACTGCAAATCTACAAAGACCTGGCCGTCCCTCTAAACTTTCAGCTCATACAAGGAGAAGACTGATCAGAGATGCAGCTAAGAGGCCCATGATCACTCTGGATGAATTGCATAGATCTACAGCTGAGGTGGGAGACTTTGTCCATAGGACAACAATCAGTCATATACTGCACAAATCTGGCCTTTATGGAAGAGTGGCAAGAAGAAAGCCATTTCTTAAAGATAGCCATAAAAAGTGTTGTTTAAAGTTTGCCACAAGCCACCTGGGAGACACGCCAAACATGTGGAAGAAGGTGATCTGGTCAGATAAAACCAAAATCTAACTTTTTGGCAATAATGCAAAACATTATGTTTGGCGTAAAAGCAACACAGCTCATCACCCTGAACACACCATCCCCACTGTCAAACATGGTGGTGGCAGCATCATGGGTTGGGCCTGCTTTTCTTCAGCAGGGACATGGAAGATGGTTAAAATTGATGGGAAGATCGATGGAGCTAAATACAGGACCATTCTGGAAGAAAACCTAATGGAGTCTGCAAAAGACCTGAGACTGGGACGGAGATTTGTCTTCCAACAAGACAATGATCCAAAACATAAAGCAAAATCTACAATGGAATGGTTCACAAATAAACATATCCAGGTGTTATAATGGCCAAGTCAAAGTCCAGACCTGAATCCAATCGAGAATCTGTGGAAAGAACTGAAAACTGCTGTTCACAAACGCTCTCCATCCAACTTCACTGAACTCGAGCTGTTTTGCAAGGAGGAATGGGCAAAAATTTCAGTCTCTCGATGTGCAAAACGAATAGAGACATACCCCAAGTGACTTACAGCTGTAATCGCAGCAAAAGGTGGCGCTACAAAGTATTAACTTAAGGGGGCTGAATAATTTTGCACGCCCAATTTTTCAGTTTTTTATTTGTTAAAAAAGTTTGAAATATCCAATAAATTTCGTCCCACTTCATGATTGTGTCCCACTTGTTGATTATTCACAAAAAATTACAGTTTTATATCTTTATGTTTGAAGCCTGAAATGTGGCAAAAGGTCGAAAAGTTTAAGGGGGCCGAATTCTTTCGCAAGGCACTGTATATCTTCCCTTGCCATCATCCACATGTTTTGGTTTTAAATGTTACTAGGTATTCCGTTCCTGTACTGTGTACAGTGAGGACTCCAGTGTGGGATTCCCTGAGCTGTGTTTCAAATGTATTTCTCGTACCAGTTATACTTCAGTAGTGTGCCCATTCTTCACAGTAGGCAAACTCACTTGTCTGTACAGAAATGTCTCACAATCCAAGCTGGTCACTTTTATGATTTTTGCTGGTTACCACTCTTGAAAAAAGGTTTGAAAAATGTTCTAAATGTATTTAAACCAGAACTTAAAACTGAAATGTGTCTAGGTCCCATGCAAACACAGGGGAACCCTACAAAATCAGGTTGTTATTCTTGTAGATGGAAGATTTCATCATAGTTGATATTACTTGTAGAACCCAAAAGTTTGACAATTTATTTAACTGGTTCCAGACCGCCCACTGCATATATACTGCGGCAGGCTGGCCCTCCTGCGCGAACCGACGTAGGGCTACGTCGGTCGCATGCCTACAGCTAGGAGGCGAGCGCGTGCCGCTGCCGGCATGCTCCCACCCCCACTCGCAGCGGAGACTCCGATGCATGGGGCCGGCAGCTCCGGCCACACGCGTTCGCTCCCTGCTGAGAGAGAAGGACAGGCAGCTGTTGTAAATACAGCTGACTGTTCTTCTCTCTGGAATGATCACAGAGCTCATGTGATCCTTATATATAGGATCACAGGTCTCTATGGTCATTCCATAAGCCCCACCCCCATACAGGTGGAATCACTCCCCTAGGCTCACATTTAACCCCTTGATCACCCACAGTGTTAACCACTTCCCTGCCAGTGTCATTATTACAGTAACAGTGCATATTTTTAACACTGATTACTGTAGTAATGTCAATTCCCCTCCCCCCCCCCCCCAAAGTGTAAAAAATGGCAGTTAGGGGTCCGATCTGTCCGCCGCAATGTTGCAGTCCCACTAAAAACTGCAGATCGCAGCCATTACTAGTTAAAAAAAACAAAAAAAAAATGACGTAAGGCTCCATGTACACGGGACGTTAGAAAAAACGTGCTGCAAAGCCAGTTCTAAAGCCGGGAAAAAGCAGCTGTCAAACGTGCTTTCAGTAGCTTTTTCCATTGGCGTTATTGCACGTTTGGCCACGTTGCTTTTAGCAGCGTTTTTTCTGCCTCCATTCAAAATCAATGGTTCCCTATGGGAGCCTATTGATTTGAATGGAAGTCGCACCGCAAGTTGGATCAGGATGATCCGACTTGCGCTGTGAGAATCTTAAGGGGGAACTCCATGCCAAAAATGGGAAAAAACGGTGTGGGGGTCCCCCCCAGGTTCCAAACCAGGCCCTTCGGGTCCGGCATGGAATTTGAGGGTAGCCCCACGCTGAAAAAACGGCGTTGGGTCCTCCCCAAAATAGGGACCCATAGGGAACCATTGATTTTGAATGGAGGCAGAAAAAACGTATAGCGTGGTTGAACGTATGTTCATCACGTTCGGTCACGTTTGGTCATGTTCAGCCGCGTTTCTGCGTTTGAAACGCCGGGAAAGACACGTTCGAACGCAAATAATTGCGTTCCAGAAAACGTCCCTGAACTCAACTGCCTGCAAATGACTGTAAACGACAGATAAGATAAAATGTAGATGGTTTCAGGGGCTTCTAAAAAGAACGCCCAAATGCTCCTAAACGGCCATTTACAACGTCCCGTGTACATGGAGCCTAAATCTTTCCCGTAGTTAGTAGATGCGATAACTTTTGCGCAAACCAGTCAAAATACGCTTATTGCAATTTTTTTTTACCAAAAATATGTAGCAGAAAAATCATTGGCCTAAAATGTTTTACATTTTTTTGGAAATGTTATAAAGCAGAAAGTGAAAAATATTGTTTTTTTTTTTTGTTTTTTTTTTTTAGAATTGTTGCTCTTTTTTTGTTTATAGCGCAAAAAATAGGCGGTCAAATATCACCAAAAGAAGGCTCTATTTGTGGGAAAAAAGGACATCAATTTTATTTGGGTACAGCATCCCACAACCGCGCAGTTGTCCGTTAAAGTAACACAGTGCCGAATCGCAAAATATGACCTGGTTATTAAGGGGGAAAATCTTCCGGTCCAGTAGTGGTTAATAGGGATGATCGAACGGTTCGGGTCAACCATCGGTTCGACCTGAACATTGGCTGTTTGAGGTTCGGCCGAATTTAGAACTTTTTGCTGAAAAAGTTCGGAATTCGGCAAACAGAACCGACCAAAATGCAATGGTTCAGGAAATGGGCTTTAAAAGCCCTTGATTGGACCAAAACCATCAGTAAAAGCCAATTGAGGGGGCAGGAGAATGCTAGGAATGTGATTGGAGTGACTAGGGGGTCCATAGGCTAATCATTATATATGTATATAAGATAGCCCCCTCCAAATTCCTAGCATTGTTATACAGGGACATGGAAGAGAGTGGAAGCAGTTCTGTGACTTTTGCTACAAAGTGTCATTTAGCAATTTTTTGTGTGAGGAAAGGGATATCTAGTGTAGTTAGGGTGCTATTTTCCACTATAGTTAGCTTTAATTATAGTATAGTATTATAGTTAGCTTTGGGCATCTTTTTGGGTTCTTTGGAGGCAGGCAAAACATCTGAACTTCTGTATAGGGGTATATATACACACACACTTATATGTATTTTACACTTATACATATATAGGTGTGTTAGGAGCAGAGCCATATTAGTGTTAATTATTTCATTAGCGCAAGTATAGTGTTCTGCTACTTTCACACCTATATGTATATGTGTATGGGTATATATACATATAAGTATTTGTGTATATATACCCCTACACAGAAGTTCTGATGTTATGCCTGCCTCCAATAACCCCCAAAAAATGCCCAAAAAAACGCTTGATACTAAACCAGCAAGGTGTGAAAATAGCGGAGCCATATCCCTGTTCTATAAGTGACATAATACAAACAATCTTTTTTTTTATGGTTCTGGACATGCTACAGAGATGAAACGTCACAGGTACACTTTTTAGACCCCCCAGACACTAAATCCAAAGTCAAAAATCAAAAAATCTCATTTTTTTAAAAAATTTTTCAATAATTGGCTCTCTATCAAAAATGACAATTTTTAAGAACTTTTTTTTGTGTGATTAATAGTCCCTGGGGCATGACCCAGAACCCTAGGCACTTTTTAGGGGCATGTATTGGGTTTTAGGGCTTCAAAATGGTGTTTTTTGATTACCGAAGTTCGGGTCCCATTGATTTCAATGGGGTTCTGAAATCCGGGCCGAACTTTCGGGAAGTTCGGATGTTCTGGCCGAACCGAACTTTTGAAAAGTTTGATCATCCCTAGTGGTTAAGGTACTTATATAGCACCGTCAATTTACATCTACATTCACATCAGTCCCTACCCTCAAGGAGCTTACAATCTAAGGTCCCTAACTGCCATTCATACATACACATACTAGGGCCAATTTAGACAGGAGCCAATTAACCTACCAGCATGTCTTTGGCATGTGGGAGGAAACCCACAGAGGCACAATATGCAAACTCTAGGCAGGAAGTGTCATGGTTGAGATTTGAACAAGCAACCCTTGTGCTGGGTGCAAACAAGCAAATGTACTGTCGATGCAGCACCTATTCCCTGCGCTCTGAGTGGTGCAATCCTCTTATCCAACCTGACTGTAGGCTTGTAGATGAGAACAGATGACACGGCAACTTGATAATACTTCAGCCTTGCAGTTCCTCGCTGGACCAGGGTGGTCCGGAAAACACTGTAAACGACAACAAACACAAGGGCGCACCGGCCTAGTGCATTATCTCTTAGACAGGTTTATTAAAATGATAGATTAAAAATACTCACAAATGAGTTACTTTATAAAAAGCACATCAAATAGATATAAAATCCTCAGCAACAAGATCGGGATTAGATCGTCCCCTGAAGCTGTACAGGCTTACGCGTTTCGAGGCAGCGCCTCTTCTTCAGAGCCTTGAGGCTTTCTAATCTTTAGCAGGGTCAAATTGATGGTAATTTTTTACCTCAGTAATGAGAACATTTTAAGAAGTTCACAATTCGCACTCAACATTCCAAAACTGAGTACAATCGAAGAGTCCTCAAATGTACTGAGAATTTTTGCACGTGTGATCGCAGACATTTTAGAGAAAATGTTTGTTTGAAAATTTAAGTCCAAGTTTTCTTTACATTCGATGACCCATTGTCACATTCACTTTGCGGTATTTATCAATAATTGAAGTATATTTTCTACCAGTTGAAAATGAAACATTTGACTCTCTAAACTGTCAATGCACAGTATACCCCTTATTTTAATTGAATACTTTTCTATTTTTTACTGTTATTTATTATATAAATGTATTTCTGGGGCAGACTAACAGGAATATGCTAATTAGTAAAACAAAACAAAAATATTACTGGTACAAGATGTTCTAGTACTAAATTTTGCAACAGTTTAGTTCACATACTCACATAGTTAGTTGAGTTGAAAAGAGACACAATGCATCCAGTTCAACCAATAAAAAATAAATAAATAAAATAAGATAAAAAAAAAAAAAACAGAAAACATCCATGTACACAATCCTATACCCACAATTGATCCAAAAAAAACAAAAAAATAAAAAACAAAACAATAAAACATAATCCAATTTCTCCAGCGGGAGAGGTAAACGAATATTCCATTAATCAACTACCCCTGGTGTCATCATTACCTCTAAATGTTAGTATCCTGTTATATTCTGTGCATTTGGGAATGCAACCAACTCTTTCAAAACAATTTACTGAGCTGGCGAGAACTTGTTGTTGAGGGAGTGTATTCCACATTTTCGAAGCTCTTACAGTGAAGAAGCCTTTCTGCATTTGGAGGTTATATTTCTTTTCCTCCAGACATAAAGAGTGCTCCCTTTTACTTTGTAATGACCTGAAAGTGAATAACTCTAGATTATGCCTACACTATATGGACCACTAATATACGTATTTCCACATGGTGATAATTTCCCTCCTTAATCACCTCTTCTCAAAAGAGAATAAATTCAGTTCTTTCCTCATAGCTTTCTTCATAGCTGAGCTCCTCCATGTCTGGTTGCCCTCTCTGCACTTTTTTTAGTTCTCATATATCCTTATAAATGACACTACACACAACGCAACTACAGGAGGACTTGGCTGCCACACTGACTGCTGAGCCCTGCAGATTACACTGGTAGAGCGTCAGGGGAGGACTGAGCCAGGGGCAGAGGGGCAATTGCCCCCTGGGCCACTCTGATGCCCTATAAAAAGGCAGCACTGCTTCTGCCATAGACATGCCTAAATAATTCCTGGTGAAAAGAAGTAAAAAGTCCCCACCGCTGACCTACTCAGTGTGGGATAAAGACAAGGACAGAGTGCAGCCCTCCCCCCCAGCATGGATGGTGTAAGCTGTATCTGAGCAGAGGTCGTTCCATGTCCCACTGGAGACTCTCTGCCTCCGGCCAGCCTCGACCGAGTTGTTCCAGCTCCCCCCAACCACCCCTGCTGGCCAGGTCGGAAAACCAGATTTGGCCCGTGAGTAGTGAGCACCTGGAACGGAGCTTCAGCCTGGATAGGAGTTCAGATGGAGGCCGGGAAGAGAGAGAGTAAGAGGGGGGCCAAGTCGCTGCACCATAGGGCCTCTGGTTTGTACTTGCCCCCTGGGCTGAAAGTTGCAGTCAGCCCCTGGAGAGCGTAATCAGTGAGGCTCCGCAGTCATTTAGACAGCTGGTCTCAACGGCTACAATCTACATTCCAGAGCATTTCTTTCAGCACTCTTGATCCAACTGTCAAACTGGAAAGCCACATTCCCAGTATAACCAACAGGGTTAGAGGGTCAGTTTGATTAGTCTCTGTATCCTATTTCTTTGGACTTTATTTTAATGTGTGTGGTTCTATAAGATAGAAAAATAATATGTCTAGCATTGTACCAGTACTTAAAGTGGAACTTTACCCATAACAACTTGATAAAAAAATATTTTTCTTTAGCAAGGAACATACATTCCACATTAATGATAATGTTACCAAAATCAATGTAAATTGCCTCCAACATTGCTCCTGTATCTTTTTGCTTGAGGCTGCCATTTTGCTGAAGCCCAGAGCTCCTGAACAGCAGTAAATCATAAAGTGGGACTAAGCCCATCGATTTACAGTTTTAAAAAAACTGTTACATTCCTGGAATGCTGGGATTGCTAACTGTCACATTTGTTTGTGTTCTCAACCAAACTGTCAACCATCAATTGATTGGTGTCATAGCTGATCACATGTGCAAGCACCATCGCATTTGCAGATCAAACAGAAGCAGTTTCCCTGGCTGTAAAGGATAGGAGGATTTAATTTTGCTTTAAGGCTGTCAGCAGATCGGCCTCTACAAACTCAGCAGTGCCAAAAATTGCCTAAAATGGGAGAGCAACTGAGCAAGTGCAGAGCAGGGTGAAACAGTGCATTACTGGATTTTAAACAGTATAGACACTTATTCTTAATTTTTTACATAGCTATACCTGCAAAAGGAACCAGCCTGAAGTGATCTAGCAGGACTTAAGTTTCTGACTAAAGTTCCAATTTAATAAGAGCAAAAAGTAGGAAACTGCTGACCAGTAAAACTGATAAAGTTATGGGTAAATATTTGATGGTAAGGAATGTTATACACTAAACATATTGCAGTAAAAAACAAATAGAAAATTAGCATTTGTGCATGAAAGACAGCCAGTTGCCATGGCTAGTTGTACATAGCCAGATACCTCCTTAGGAATGATGGATTGTGAGATAACTCCTTGTCCTTGGAAATTCTTCTAAATTAATACTTGCAAACATACAGATTCTGATAAGCCTGCAGACTGGACTTATACAATTAGTTTCGGTCCGAATACAAATTCAGACAAACTTTCAGTTATTCGGAGATTTGTATTAGAAATCGACCGAATATCGGCAACACCGATATATCGAGGGCTGATATGCACTTTCCCCGATATATCGGAATTGGCCCCTGAGGTTACCGATATTGCGGCTATTTAGGGAAAGCGCATGTACCGGGGTGATGCCTGCAGCTAGAGGCATCACCCCGGTACCGGTGTCCATAGCCGATGGTCGGCTGACTTGTAATGACAACCGATGCGGCTCAGAAGCCGCTCGGCTGTCATTTCAAGGAGCGGGAGGGCACGTCTCCCCCCTCCCGCTGCCTTCCATGGCTCACCCGGGTCTCCCGTCCCGCCCGGAGACCCGGGCATCCTACCTCCACCTCCACGGCCGCCGCCGAAGAGAAGACCCAGTGTAGCATGAAGATGTGTCCCCGTGAAAGCTGGTACCCCTGCCGCAAGTGCGAATGCGCCGGTCTTCATGTAAAAAACCCGGAAGTGATGTCATGACATTACTTCCGGGTACTGGGCGTTGTATTAAAAAAACTGACAGCATTCAAAACAGCCAAACTTGGCGTTTTGAATGCTTTTCAGTGCCGAGGAGGGGTTTGGGTTCTTTTAGATCCCCAGATCCCTCCACAAGGAGTACCTGAAGAAAAAAAAACAAAATGTTTTTACATGGCCGAAAATATCAGCCGATATTGGCTGATACCGATATCCGATGACCAAAATATCAGTATCAGTATCAGCATTAATAAAAAACAATATCGGTCAATCACTAATTTTGATGTATCCGAATCTCCGAAATAAAAAGTAACCAATAGTAACGAATTTGTTTGAAATTCATTACAATTTGTTTATTTTATTCATTTTCTAACAAATTCCAAATTTTCAGAAGGATTAGAATTCGGATCGGTCGAAAAATGATCAACCTATTAGAATTCTGTGTGAAGAATAGCTGGTTGTTAAGCAGCGGGTCGGGAAGCAGGTCGGTGCTTCCTTAACCACTTCCAGCCCAAGCCTATTCTGGCACTCCTCTCCTATATGTAAAAATCATAATTTTTTTGATAGAAAATTATTTAGAACCCTCAAACAATATATATATTTTTTTAGCGGAGATCCTAGAGAATAGAAAAAAACTGTTTCATGAATTAAAAAAAAAAAAAAAAAACTGCAGTTAGCCTGATTTTTTTTTAAAAAATGTGAAAGATGATGTTATGCTGAGTAAAAATATACCTAACGTGTCACACTTTAAAATTGCGCACACTCGAATTGTGCCAAACTTCAGTACCTAAAAATCTACATTTTAGGCGCTTTACGCTTTACATTTTTTTTCTATTGTTTATTTTATTTTACTTTTTTTTTTTGAGACTTTCCATTTAATTTTTTTTTTGGTATCACTTTTATTCCTATTACAAGGAATGTAAACATCCCTTGTAATAGGAATAGGGCATGGCAGGTCCTCTTTACAGTGAAATCTGGGGTTTATAAGTCCCTAGATCTCGCCTCTAGGCTAGAAAGCCTGAGATAAAAAAAAAAGTCTTGACTTCCCAGCCAAAGAAACGACAGTGTTTACATCTGCCGAGGCCAGACATGAGGTCATAACTTCGCGTCCGGCTTCTGAAGGTCATAGGGGACCATGTTTTTAATTTTTTATTTCAGGAATTGTCAAAAACTCCTTTACTGTCTTTCTTCACTTCTTACACATTTTTGGTAAAAAAGTAGGAGTACTATGTACCCCATGCTCATTCACATGAAGGGGGGGGGGGTTTGTTCTCTGGGGGCCCCCTTGTTAGAGGGGCTTACAGATTCCGATAATCCTCCTGCCCACAGACCCCCACATCCATTGTCCAAGGATGCCAAGAAGAGGCTATTGTCCCTTTCAACAGTTAGCTTTGTAAGTTGTTAGTATTTTGAATTTAATTCGTTGGGTGAGTGGAAGCCAATGGAGGGATTGATAGAGAGGAGTAGCAGACACCGTGCAGTTGGTAAGGTGAATGAGCTTGGCAGCAGCATTCATGATGGAGTGAAGGGAGGATAGCCTATGTAAAGGTAAGCCAATGAGAAGGGAGTTGCAGTAGTCAAGGCCAGGGAGTGAACTAGGAACTTTGTGGTATCATTGGTTAGAAAGGGGCATATTTTGGAGATGTTGCGGAGGTTGAAGCAGAAATATTTGGACAGTGATTAAATGTGGGGCCTAAAGGATATATTAGAGTCCAGGATTACACATGGAACCTTGGCATGTGGGGATTGGCTGATATTTGTGTCATCAATCTTGACAGAGAGATAAGGGGAAAAAGCACGTGGGGGAGTTAAAATTATGAGCTTAGTTTTGGATAGATTGAGTTTGAGGAAGTGGTGTAGACTGATATGTCTGTTAGTAAATTAGTGATATGTAAGGGGACTGAGGGAGTGAGCTAAGTGGTAGAGAGATACATTTTGGTGTCTTTGGCGTAGTGATGGTATTGGAAACCATCAGCTGACCCAGGGAGGAGGATTGGATTGAGAATAGGAGAGGTCCAAGAATAGAACTTTGGGGGGCCCCAACAGAGAAAGGAAAAGGAGAGGAGGAAGTAGAACTGTAAGTAATGCTAAAGGTGCGGTTGGATAAGTAGGAAGAGAACCAGCAAAGAGTACAGTTACGGAGACCAGGGGTAGTCTACCGCATCAAAAGCAGCAGAAAGGTCCAGGAGAAGTAGTACAGATAAGTATCCATTGGTTTTGGCTGTTAGTAGATCATTTGTTCTTTTTAGGAGGGCAGTTTCTGTGGAGTGTTGAGGGTATATGGGTAGCAGTAAGCCATGGAGGAGTTCCTCATCCCCTACTACTGCATAATGATCTGAAGGCTTTTTACAATTGATTTCTAGTAAGTGCGTTTTTTATAAAATAAATGGTTTATGATGAGAAATACTGCACCATGAGAGCCTGTTCTTTTTCCCTATATACGGCTGGGTTGTTGAAGTTTTCCATTGATGTGGCCACACACTCTCGGTGGTGAGAGAGTGGGATGTGCATGGTCGGATCAAGTTTTGATCAATTAAGCATGTATGACCCCCTATAATCAAGGGGTCCAGTGGTTCTGGTAAGCGGTACCTTTACTTATCACTGGGTGAACGTGTGAAGGTGGAGGCGTTTGAGATTCACTCCTATCAAGTCTGTGTTTCCTTCATTTGTCCATTACTTGTTTAACCCTCTTGATTGGGACACTAGAGACTTTGTTTTGCATGATTTATTGCACATTGAACATTTATGATTTATTTTTATGATGTATTGATCTGCTGAGCGCTACATCCTTTTAATTTTTTCATCTGTCACGTTATTCACGTTCATGCTGCAGCTAACAGAGTGAAAGGAATTTCACCTCAATCACAATTTATGTATAGCAATTGGTGTTTATTTTCATATTCCTTTTGCGCAGTTTCTTCGGATTCCTACCAATAATTTCTTCACATTTTATTGACTTCGAACCACATTGAAACGAAGAGGAGATAGGGAGTTACTGCTTACAAAAAGGTTTTCTGGATTCATAACAGCTCAGTTATTTACATTTATTGGGTTAAATACAAATTTTGATTGATATTTGTTTTTTATGTATGTTTGGTGCAGTCAGGACCTTGTTAACCAGCTTGTGGCACCGTGTTTTTCCAGAGTGGGAGGTTGCAGTTCCAGTTTCCAGTCCACTTCCATGCTGCTTGCCAATGGTGTCCAGTCCGTCTTCATGCTGTCTGCCAACGGGGTCCAGCCTGCTTTCATGCTGTCTGCCAGAGGGGTCCAGTCATGTCTCAATGCCTGCTGATGGGGTCCAGTCTGCCTTAATGTCTGCTGATGGGGTTGGATCTGCCTCAATGCCTGCTGATGGGGTCCAGTCTGCCTTCATGCTGTCTGCCTATTGGGTGCAGTCTGCCTAAATCCTTGCTGATGGGATCCAGGCTGCTTCAATTCATACTGATGGGGTTCAGTCTGCCTCAATGTCTGCTGATGGAGTTTTATCTGCCTCGTTACCTGCTTATGGTGTTCAGTCTGCCTCAATGTCTGCTGATGGGGTTCAGTATGCCTCAATGCTGTCTGCCGGTTGAGTCCAGCAGTCTGTCTTGATGCCTGCTGATCGGATTCAGTCTGATTCAATGCATGCCGATGGGGTTCAGTCTGACTCAGTGCTTGCTGATGGGGTTCAGTCTGCCTCAATGCCTGCTGATGGTGTTCAGTCCGATTCAATGCATGCTGATGGGGTTCAGTCTGACTCAGTGCCTGCTGATGTGGTTCAGTCAGTAATTAATGAGATGGTTAATTTTTATATGTTACTATTTCTGGTCTTGTTACTATTTACGTGACAAGCAATTAATATGTATTTAGATCTGTGCTTTGGCCTGATGAAGGAATTGTTGCCTGAAACTATAGCCAAGTTGTACACGTTCTTTGGAACTTAATAAATCATTATTCAGTGCTGCAACCCTCATTGTTTTGACTTCAATATATATGGGGACTGCATTGATGAGGACCAGTCAGGGTACCCCTGCTGACCTGTATCCACATGGGTATGTGTGGGCATCAGAACTGGACCACAAGAGCAATGGAAGAAGGTGGCTTGGTCGGATGAATTCAAGAATGGTTTGAGGACAACAACAACAGGTTTGAGGAGTTGATTTGGCCTTCAAATACTCAAACTCAATCCAATCGAGCATCTGTGACAAGTCTGATTCATGAAGGCCCTACCTTGCACTTACCTTGCACTTACAGGGCTTAAACGATCTGCTACTGATGGCTTAGTCCATGCCATGACAGGTAATGCTGGGTAGTCATAATGTTATGGCTAATTTATACATATAAAGTACACCCCTCATATTTTTGTAAATATTTTATTATATCTTTTCATGTGACAACACTGAAGAAATGACACTTTGCTACAATGTAAAGTAATGAGTGTACAGCTTGTATAACAGCGTACATTTGCTGTCCCCTCAAAATAACTCAACACACAGCCATTAATATCTAAACCCTTGGCAACAAAAGTGAGTAAAAAGTGAAAAAGTCCAAATTGGGCCCAATTAGCCATTTCCCCTTCCCGGTGTCAAGTGACTCATTAGTGTTACAAGGTCTCAAATGTGAATGGGGAGCAGGTGTGTTCAATTTGGTGTTATCTCTCTCACTCTCTCATACTGGTCAGTGGAAGTTCAACATTACACCTCATGGCAAAGAACTCTCTGAGGATCTCAAAAAAATTGTTACTCTACATAAAAATGGCCTAGGCTATAAGAAGATTGCCAAGATTCTGAAAGTGAGCTGCACCACGGTGGCCAAGACCATACAGCGGTTTAAGAGGACAGGTTCCACTCAGAGCAGGCCTCACCATGGTCGACCAAAGAAGTTGAGTGCACGTGCTCAGCGTCATGTCCAGAGGTTGTCTTTGGGAAATAGACATATGAGTGCTGCCAGCATTGCTGCAGAGGTTAAAGAGGTGGGGGGTCAGTCTGTCAGTGCTCAGACTATACGCTGCACACTGCATCAAATTGGTCTGCATGGCTGTCATCCCAAAAGGAAGCCTCTTCTAAAGATGATGCACAAGAAAGCCTGCAAACAGTTTGGTGAAGACAAGCAGACTAACGACATGGATTACTGGAACCATGTCCTGTGGTCTGATGAGACCAAGATAAACTTATATGGTTTAGATAGTGCCAAGCGTGTGTGGTGGCAACCAGGTGAGGAGTACAAAGACAAGTGTGTCTTGCGTACAGTCAAGCATGGTGGTGGGAGTGTCATGGCCTGGGGCTGCATGAGTGCTGCCAGCACTAGGGAGCTACAGTTCATTGAGGGAACCACAAATGCACACATGTAATGTGACATACTGAAGCAGAGCATGACCCCCTCCCTTCTGAGACTGAGCCGCAGGGCAGTATTCCGATATGAGAACGACCCCAAACACACCTCCAAGACAACCACTGCCTTGCTAAAGAAGCTGAGGGTAAAGGTGATGGACTGGCCAAGCATGTCTCCAGACCTAAACCCTTTTGAGCATCTGTGGGACATCCTCAAATGGAAGGTGGAAGAGCGCAAGGTCTTTAACATCCACCAGCTTCGTGATGTTATCATGGAAGAGTGGAAGAGGACACCAGTGGCAATCTGTGAAGCTCTGGTTAACTTAATGCCCAAGAGAGTTAAGGAAGTGCTGGAAAATAATAGTGGCCACCCAAAATATTGACACTTTGGGCCCAGTTTGGACATTTCCACTTGGTGTGTACTCAATTTTGTTGCCGGCAGTTTAGACATTAATGGCGTGTGTTCAGCAAATTTACACTGTTATACAAGCTGTACACTAACTACTTTTCATTGTAGCAAAGTGTAATTTCTCCACTGTTGTCACATGAAAATATAGAATAAAATAATTACAAAAAATGTGAGGGGTGTACTCACTTTTTGTGAGATACTGTGTGTGTGTGTGTATATATATACATATATATATATATATATATATATATATATATATATATATATATACACACTGCTCAAAAAAATTAAAGGAACACTTTGAAAACACATCAGATCTCAATTGGGGAAAGATATCATGCTGGATTTCTTTACTGATATGGACATATGGACTGGGTAATGTGTTAGGAACGAAAGGATGCCACGTCGTTAGATGGAAATTAAAATTATTAACCTACAGAGGACCGAATTCAATGACCCCCCAATAATTAAAGGGGAAAAATGATGCAGCAGGCCAATCCATGTTGCTGAAATTTCATTGCAGCAACTCAAAATGGTAATTAGTAGTTTGTATGGCCCCTACTTGCTTGTATGCATGCCTGACAACGTGCTTTTGAGATTGATGGTGTACTGGGGTATTTCCTTCCAGATCTGGACCAAGTCATCACTGAGCTCCTGAACACACTGAGGTGCAACCTGATGGTTTCAGATGGACCAAAACGTAATGTCCCAGAGGTGTTCTACTGGATTTAGGTCAGGCGAGCATGGGGACCATTCAACCGTATCAATTCCTTCATCCTCCAGAAACTGGCTGCATACTATCGCCACATAAGGCATTGTCATGCAGCATGAGGAACCCAGGACCTGCTGCACCAGTGTAGGGTCTGACAATGGGTCCAAGGATTTCATCCCCTTACCTAATGGCAGTCAGGGTGCCATTGTCTAGCCTGGAGAGGTCTGTGCGCCCCTCCATGGATCTGCCTCCCCAGACCATCACTGACCTACAACCAAAACGGTCATGCTGGACAATCTTTCAGGCAGTATAATTTTCTCCACGGCTTCTCCAGACCCTTTCACGTCTGTCATATGTGCTCAGGGTGAACCTGCTCTCATCTGCGAAAATCACAGGGCGCCAGGGGCGAACCTGCCAATTCTGGTGTTCAACGGAAAATGCTAATCGAGCTCTACGGTGCCAGGCAGTGAGCACAGGGCACACTGGAGAGCATTGGGCCCTCAGGCCACCATCCTCAGGTCGGTTTCTGATTGTTAGCTCAGAGACATTTACACCAGTGGCCTGCTGGAGGTCATTTTGTAGGGCTCTGGCAGTGATCATCCTTTTCCTCCTTGCACAAAAGAGCAGACACCAGTGCCATCTTAAGAGCCTTATAGGCCCCCGGGCAATGTAGTGCACTGGGGCCCCAAGAGAGGGAGAGTGAGTGAGGGAGAGAGAGAGAGGGAGAGAGAGGGAGAGAGAGAGGAGAGAGAGAGGAGAGAGAGAGGAGATAGAGAGGAGAGAGAGAGGAGAGGGAGAGCGAGGGAGAGCGAGGGAGAGAGAGGGAGAGAGAGGGAGAGCGAGGGAGAGCGAGGGAGAGAGAGGGAGAGAGAGAGAGAGAGGGAGAGAGAGAGAGGGAGAGGGAGGGAGAGAGAGAGGGAGAGAGAGGGGAGAGAGAGAATATGATGGCACACACAGTCGATGGAGAGAGAGTGAGAAAAAAGAAATCAAGCAGCTGCAGCAGTCTGCTTACCTCCCACAATGGCTGCACAGCACAGGGAGGAGGGAGGAGGTGGGTGGAGCCCATCTTCTAGGCGCGGAGAGAGGAGGACAACCTGACGAGGAGGATCCTCCTCCGCTGTGCATGATGGGTCCTCTCAGAATGTCACTGGTTGCTAGATGCCAATCGGCTGGCCTTCCTAGCAACCAGTGTGCAGGGAGACTCAGAGCCACCGGCGGACAGCGGGGGGGGGGGGGCCCGGTGGACAACGGGGGGGGCCCTAGACCACCAGGTAAACTAATCTGGAGACTGGCCTGGGGGAGACAGTGTAATTGCCACCCTGTGTGTGGGGCCCCTTGGCAAGTGGGGCCCCCGGGCAAGCGCCGGGCGTGCCCAATGGAAAAGACGGTCCTGGCAGACACCGGTCCTGCTGATGGGTTAAGGACCTTCTACAGCCCTGTCCAGCTCTACTAGAGTAACTGCCTGTCTCCTGGAATCTCCTCCATGCTCTTGAGACTGTGGTGGGAGACACAGCAAACCTTCTGGCAATGGCACGTATTGATGTGCCATCCTGGAGGAGTTGGAATGCCTGTGCAATCTCTATAAGGTCCAGGTATTGCCTCATGCAACCAGTAGTGACACTGACCCTAGCCAAATGCAAAACTAGTGAAAAACAGTCAGAAAGGATGAGTAGGGAAAAAATGTCAGTGGCCTTCACCTGTAAAACCATTCTGTTTTAGAGGATGTCTCATTGTTGCCCATCTAGTTCCCCTGTTGCTAATTTCACCACCAAAGCAACTGAAACTGATTAAAAACCCCATCTGATACTTAACTGACCAGATCAATATCCCAGGAGTTTAATAGACTTGATGCTATACTCCGATAAAAAAGTGTACCTTTAATTTTTTTGAGCAGTGTATATATACAGTATATATACAGTATATATATATATATATGGGTAACAATGATTTTCCCTTTGCTGGACCCAACCTTTGTTGTTTTAGGCTTTTGGTTTGTGGTAATGTCTAATATATCTATGATTAGAAGAAAAGAAATTCATGGGAATATTCAGGAAAATATAAGTCATATATCATTAATTTTTGGTAAGATTTGTTTGGTAATAAAAAAAAATCGATTTTATTACATTGATGTGTACATTTCTTTCTATAGTCACAGCAAGTAAATCTAAGGCCTAATGTTGATATGATAATTAAAAATATGACAAATGCAAATAAATGATTCTTAATTAAAGATGTTATTCAACAGATCCAATTCATTAGGCATACACCTTTAAAGAAAATTAGACACGATAAGTAACTGCTATACAAGTAATTACATGGCTAATAAACTTCAGCATTCTGCTATAAGGGAAACCTTGAGCCTAATGATGCCACAGGCTTCATCAATGCCATCACATGTAGGAAACAGCTATTAACCTGGCTGGCCTGCCACGTGGCTTCAGAGTGCAGATGCAGTAAGTTCAGTGCCATTTCCTGTGCTAAAACACTAGGGCTGTGAAATTCACATGTAATGTAACTATCTATCTACTGGAGACAATAAATATGAGACCTTGTGTTCACTGTCGCATTAGAATGTAAAGTGCCATATACCTCATTAAGAAATGGCAATCAGAGATTTTAATTACAGAATTCAATAAACCAGTAATTGTACCCTAAATGGTCTAAATTTATCAAGATGGGGTTATTTTACATGGTCTGTATTTCAATTCAGATAATCTTTTTTTTTTTTTTTAATATTTATTCCTTTGTTAAAGGGCTAGTTGGTAAGGCATACAAAATGGTGTGCAAGCACATGGCAGCTTTTTACTTCTTAAACAATAAAAAGGCAGAAAATAAAACAATAATAGTAGACAAGGCAGGATTTGTTGGTAACTGTAGAAAAACTTTGATTCTCAGTATATTGGTATGTTCCAATATACTATTCTGAAGACTTAAAGCCTAACTTTATTTGTTTTGGAAGAAGTGGAGAAGAGTTATTATTTCTGTCACGTCTACTAGAGAGAAGTTTTGGCTGGAGTTGGCCTTTAATGATTACAATGTGAAACAGCTCTCCTTTCCCTACTTGAGATTTTATAAGACAGGCACACTCAGGTTAGAGCACATCTGAAGAAGTATATCGATACCCTATTCAGTTTAAAATAGTTGTCCGAATTAAAAATAAAAAGGCTGGCGGGAATCAGGGAAAGACAGGGCAGGGGGTCTTTTACCCCGGGACATTATACAAAGAATTGTTGGGATATGAGTGGAGATAGTTTATCGTTCAAGCATGATTATTTGCAGTGACACGTGCAGAGCGTTATATAGCTACCTCCTACTCTTCATTCATTACTGTGATCACAGAATCTGGCAGAGGGAAGTCTGCCAGCATTGATTTCCCTAGAAGCTCTGAGATGATATGTGACTAAATGCCAAGAGCTGCAGCCTCCTCCCCTCTCCACCCTCAACAACAACCCCTCTCCCTGCCTCTCCATTCTCAACAATACCCCCAACCAGCCTATCCACCCTCAAATATAACCTTCCTCCCGACCTCTCCACCCTTAACAATAACCCCCCTCTCCACCCTCAACTATATGCCCCCTCCATGCCTCTCCACCTTTAGAAATAAAGTGCCTCTCCACCCTCAAAAATAACCCCTCTCCCTGCCTCTCCACACTCAACAATAAACCCCTCTCTACCTTCAACAATAACCCTCCTCCCTGTCTCTCCAACCACAAACAATAACCCCCCCCCCTCCCTGCCTCTTCACCTCCAACAATAGCCCCCCTTCCTGCCTTTCCACCTTAAAAATAACCCCTCTTCCTGCCTCTCCACCCTCAACCAAAATCCTCATCCCCCTCTCCACCCTCAACAATAACTCCCTCCCCCTCTCCACTTTCAACAATAACCCTCCTCCCTGCCTCTCCACCTCCAACAAAAATCCCTCTCCCTGTCTCTCCACCCCCAACAATAACCCCCCTCCCTGCCTCTCCATCTCCAACAATATCACTCCTCGCTGCCTCTCCACCTCCAACAATAACCCTCCTCCCTGCCTCTCCACCTCCAACAAAAATCCCTCTCCCTGTCTCTCCACCCCTAACAATAACCCCCCCTCCCTGCCTCTCCATCTCCAACAATATCACTCCTCGCTGCCTCTCCACCTCCAACAATAACCCTCCTCCCTGCCTCTCCATCTCCAAGAATATCACTCCTCGCTGCCTCTCCACCTCCAACAATAACCCTCCTCCCTGCCTCTCCACCTCCAACAAAAATCCCTCTCCCTGTCTCTCCACCCCCAACAATAACCCCCCTCCCTGCCTCTCCATCTCCAACAATATCACTCCTCGCTGCCTCTCCACCTCCAACAATAACCCTCCTTCCTGCCTGTCCACCTTCAACCATAAGCCCCCTTACTGCCTCTCCATCCTCAACAATAACCCAACTTACTGCCTCTCCGCCCACAACAAAAAAAACCCTCCCCCCCTCTCCACCTATAACAATAACCCCCCTCCCACCTATTCACCCTCAACAATAACCCCTGTGTTTAATGAAGGGATTAGTATGGAGAAGGGAGTCCTGTGTAATGATGTGGAAAAGAGGTCCTGTATAATAAGAGAGGGGGGGGGGTAGTAAAGGGGAAGGGGTCCTGTGTAATGATGTTGGAGGGATCATGTGTAATGATGGGGGTAGTATGGGGGAAGGGTCCTGTGTAATGATAGGGGTTGTAAGTTTAGTAACACTTTAAGATCAATGACACTAAGGAGGTAACCAAGAGGCTACATCAAAATTTTGCTAAGGGGCCCCATGATCAGTAGTTATTTCCCTGGTACTTACCATTTCTACATGTTTACTTTCAAATAGAATTGTTTTACTTTTTAGTTCACATCTATGTTAAAACATTAAAACACTTTGATATTATTCACATTAAAGTGAATTACTGATATCTCAAAACTGATATCTTTTACATATACTATATATCTTAAAATAATCACAGTGAAAAAGCTTGAAGAATGCAAAATTAGACAATGGTTTTGTAAAATTAAACTGAATTTGGAAATTGAGCAGTCTACCAGGAAAATAGAATGCAATAAAAATAAATATGTAAATTGTTAAAGCCATAGGTGAAAGGAAACCAGTAAAGGGTCCGGTGTGGTTTGTTGAAGAGTGCAGAAGGAAGGTGCAGGAGAGAAATGCGGCTGGAAGTGATGCAAAGGAAAACCAGTCACCACGACGTGAATAAACAGGACAGGGGGGAGGCTGATAAGTGCAAGAAAATAAAAAAAAAAGAGAAGAACGCATGAACACATGAAGTTAGGCTATCAGCACGGACGCCATTCAGAGATCACTGTGCATTATCTAGGTGAATATAAAGTGTTCTCTGATTGGACCAGGTGAAAAGACGGGGCACGCAGTGATGTCACAATGAACTTCCTGTGTTCACTATACAGCAGGTCAGCCTCTATGCATGAGTGCTGGAAGCTAGTGTAGATCACAATAGTAATGGTGCCTATTACTGTCATTTCTACCTTCCACGGGGATCCAACAGTTATGTCAAATACATACTTGCATTGGTCCAAGCTGGGCCAATATATAACTATGTAAAAAGTGCTATGCCTGAGTTTCAGCTTTCATTAGTGGAGAAACATTGAAAAAGGAACAGGCAACAAACAGAGAAGAGATAAGTGATAGAGTGGTTCTAACCCGTAGCCTAGAGGAAAATAATATTAGAATAAAAGACCTTAAGCAAATACAACTTTACTAATAGTTGTTTTTGGTTTAAATAATTGTGATGAAGCAGATCTTAGAAAAGTGTTAAAAACACTTTTTGCAAAGTTTTACTTTTTTTTTTTTTAACCACTTTACCACCGGAGGATTTTGCTGTCTTACGTCTGGGCCACTTTTTGCGATTCGGCACTGTGCAACTTTAACTGACAATTGCGTGGTCATGCAACGCCGTACCCAAACAAAATTTACGTCCTTTTTTCCCCACAAACAGAGCTTTCTTTTGGTGGTATTGGATCACCTGTGCGATTTTTACTTTTTGCGCTATAAACAAAAAAAGAGCAACAATTTTGAAAAAATAACAATATTTTTTAAATTTTTTTATATGACATTCCCCCCCAAACAAATGTAAAAATCAACATTTTTTATCTTTTCATGCCAATTTGTTTTCTGCTACATATTTTTGGTAAAAAAAATCGCAATAAGCGTATTTTGATTGGTTTGCGCAAAAGTTATTGCGTTTACTAACTAAGGGAAAGATTTCTGTCGTTTTTGGTGTTTTTTTTTTAACGAGTAATGGCAGCGATCTGCGTTTTTTTTTTTGCGGGACTGCGACATTGCGGCGGACAGATCGGACCCTTGACTGACATTTTTGACACTTTTGGGGGTACCAGTGACATTACTACAGTAATCAGTGCTATAAATATGCACTGTTACTGTAAATATGACACTGGCAGGGAAGGGGTTAATTTTTATTGGTGATCAAGGGGTTAATGTATGCCTGGTGCTTACTGACGTGTGTGGGGGGAGGTGACTGTGTGACACAAGGACAGATCGCAGGTTCAGCTATGCTGAACCCTGCAATCTGACCCTGCCTGTCACTTAGGAGATCCACCCGCTTTGTTTACACAAGCAGGCGGATCTCCACACTCGATTCCCCGACGATCGGGGAAGAGCGGCGGTGATCACCACCGCTCTTCCCCTGGCCCGACTCCCGCTGTGACTGAATACAGCGGGAGCAAGCCTCCGGCGACACGCGCGCGACGCCGAGAGAGGGGAATGTCAGGCGACGTACGTCTACGTCGCCAGACGTTATTGAGCCACTTTGCCGCAGTAGAGCTCTAGTGAGCAGCGGTAAAGTGGTTAAATAAAATAACAAACATGTGATATTTACACTGCTGTGTACAATGGCTTTGCATAGAGCAGCCCTGATCCTCTTCTTCTGGGGTCCCCTGCCAGCGCATCTAGCTCCTCTCCTCTGATGAATGCCCCCATAGAAAGCTGCTTTCTATGGGGGCACTCGTGTGAGCTCACTCCCAAGCTGCCCTGTCTGTGTCATCACAGAATTTGATTGACAGCAGTGGGAGCCAATCTGCCCTGTGAAGTAGGAGAGAGCTGCTGCTCTAGTGCACAATGCTGGATTGAGAATGGGCTCAGGTATTTATAAGTAGGAATGGGGGGGGGGGGATTGGGAGAGAAAGGAGGTATCCTGTGACACAGAAGGTTTTTTTTTACCTTATGGGCCATACACACTATAAGATTTTCTGAAGACTTTTTCCTTTAGACTTACCAAAACCATATAATATGAAGTCAGACCTAAACACTTTCCATTTGTATGCAATCCGGCAGGCCCTTACACTACATAGAAAAGGTAAATCTGAAGGAAAAAGTCTTCAGAAAATCTTATAGTGTGTATGGCCCTTAATTGCCTAGAATGATATCATAAAAAGGTTAAGCACAATTGGTCTGAGGAGTAACTGCAAAAACCTCATTTATGTTCAGTATTTAAAAAAAAAAGAGAAGACAGGAAAGGTGGGATAATTCAGTTGAACAGAGCCACTTTCCAATACTGTCAGAGCATTAACTACTTCAGCCCCGGAAGGTTTTACCCCCTTAATGACCAGGCCATTCTTTGTGATATAGAACTGCGTTCCTTTAACTGACAATTGTGCAGTCGTGCAACGCTGTACCCAAATATATTGATGTCCTTCCCCACAAGTAGAGCTTTCTTTTGGTATTTGATTAACCCTGCGGTTTTAATTTTTTGCACTATAAACAAAAAAAGGAGTGACAATTTTGAAGAAAAAAAAGTATTTTTTACTTTCTGCTATTAAATATATCCAGTAAAAAATCTAAATTCTTCATAAATTTAGACCAATATGTATTCTGCTACATATTTTTGGTTAAAAAAAATCCCAATAAGTGTACATTGATTGGTTTGCGCAAAAATTATCGTCTACAAACGTTGGAATATTTTTATGGAATTTTTTTTCTATTTTTACTAGTAATGGCGGTGATCAGCGATTTATAGTTAGACTGCGACATTGCGGTGGACAAATCAGACACCTAACTGAAACTTGTGACACTTTTTAGGGGACCAGTGACATTATTACAGTGATCAGTGCTAAAATATGACAAGTGTGCAGGTGTAGGTGAGCGGCCTGGAATGCACACTGTATTTAGGGCTGGGCACCTGTACCCACACACCTGTCAAATTATGATCTGTGGCAGTGTTTGTACAGTTGCTGTGTCCCCATAGCGTAACATAGGCTGCCTGCACACAGCTCCAGGTGGCTCCAGTCATATAATAATACCACTGATTCACACTGTATAGGCCACAGCACCCATGTGAATGAGCCCCAAGACCTCATTTACACGGAAATGTATTTATTAACTCAATACAGTTTTATCTTTAATACTTAGCAGGAATTTTGTTCTATTTGTGTCTATTAATAATGTACGTATTTAGCAAAAATGTAATCTGATATTTTCGGGGGAGGGGGGGAGGCCTTGTTAGGTAGGCTGTACGGGGCTTACTGTAGCCCTGCCACTAAACATACATATTTGGTGCAGTATCTCAAGAATAAAAATGTAATAAAATTCAGCTTTAAAGCTTTACCAGTGACGGGAGCCCAGTCATTCCTCAAAGTGGAGTTTAACCACTTAAGCCCCAGAGGATTTGGCTGCTCAAAGACCAGGCCCTATTTTGCGATTCGGCGCTGCGTGAATTTAATGGACAAGTGCATGGACGCGCGACGCTGTACTCAAATGAAATTGACGTCCTTTTTTTCCCACAAACATAGCTTTCTTTTGGTGGTATTTGATCACCTGTGCGATTTTTTTTTTTTTTGCGCTATAAACAAATAAAGAGCGACAATTTTGAAAAAATACCAATATTTTTCACTTTTTTTTATATGAAATTCTCAAAAAAAATGTAAAAATCAAAATCTTTTAACATTTTAGGCCAATTAGTTTTCTGCTACATATTTTTGGTAAAAATTGCAATAAACTTATTTTGATTGGTTTGCGCAAAAGTTACTAACTACGGTAAAGATTTATGTAATTTTTATTGTTTTTTTTTTTAAACAAATTTTATTTGAGTTTAACAGTTTCACAAAGAATAAACATACAGGACACTCAATGAATCCTTTCTATACATAAGATGTTAACGACACTAAAGCCCTTAGGCTATAACTTGGGGGATCCATATTACCAACCAAAATGGGGGGGGGGGGAAAGAGAGGGGGAGGGGGGGGGGAGTACCTTGGCAGGGAGAAATGAGCCATATTGTTAACCTGGAGACATTCACGGTGTGACACAGCTAACATGATACCTCTCAAGCTTCAGTTGGGGTTGGGGATGGCCTGAGGATAAACCGTCAGGAACGGGGACCATTTGGACATGAGATGATCAGTGGGACCCGCTAGGAGCTTGGAGTCCAAAAGTTCCCTGGCATAGAGCCTGGTGAGTTCCTCGATAACATCCTGAGTAGTAGGGGGGTGAGGAATTGTCCATTTCCGGAGTATAGCTCTTCTTGCTATCATAAGACATGTCGATATCCAGGCCTTGAAGGCATTGAGGATTTGTGTTTGGGAGGGGTCCACTTCCAGAGTAGGGCCATGAAGGTTTCCAAAGAGCAGGAGGAGAGGGTTATTCGTCGGGGATAAGCCTGTGGTGGTGGAGATCAGGTGTTGCACTGCCTCCCAGAATGCAGAGATGTGAGGGCAGGACCACAGTCTATGAGCCAGGGTGGGCCTGTGGGCTAGGCACCAAGAACATGACTGGGCGGCCGTCGTAGTTGCTGAGAACGAAAAGGGAGAGTAGGCTCTGTGTAGTATTTTTAGTTGTTGTTCCCTCCAGAATTCGTTTACAATGTATTTGCACGTCGAGTTATACCCCCGTAGGATGTGCTCCCCTATGTTGGGGATGTCAAAGTCTTTATTCCATGGAGAAACGGTTGGTGAGATAGGCTGTGGTGATCGGAGGCCCAACAAAGGTTTGTATACGTCAGAGAGTTTAAGTTTCTGTTTTACCATCAGCACATCCAGCAAGGAGTCGCTAAAGCGTTTGAACTGACGTGGGCAAAGGTCTTTGGCAAAGGAGATCGCCTGCTGCACATGGATGAAGTGCCGTCGTGGAATGCTGTAAATGGTGTAGATGTCCGAGGGGGGGCGTGGGAGACCAGAAAGCGGGTCAAAAAGTTGTGCAAAGTGAGTAAGGCCGCCAATTGCCCATTTTGCGAAGGCCTGGTATTGTCTGGATTGGGGAAATAGTGGGTGTCCCATGATGGTCAGATGTCGGGAAAAATATGGGGATAATCCTATTTTCTTGTTGACTTCACGCCAGGCTATTATAGTGTCCCGTAAGAGAATGTTGGTTCTGATGCTGGTTGGTAAGGCATATAGTGGGCAGTGGAGGATTGCTCCCAGAGTATAGGGTGCTACCATTTGTGTTTCAAGGGATACATTTGAAAACCTAGGGATCTCAGTTATCCAATCAATCCCCACCCTCAAGAGACATGACAGATTGTACAACCTCACATCTGGAAGATTGGCGCCCCCTCCCCTCCTGGGCCACTGGAGTTTTTTCATTGAGATGCGGGGACGTTTGTTGTGCCAGATAAACTGTGAAAGTGCTTTATAGAGAATCTGGACGTCTTTATGTTTTAGAAGAAGGGGAATGGTCTGCATGGGATAAAGTAGTTTTGGGTAGCTGACCATTTTAAATAAGTGGCATCGGCCCAGGAGGGAGAGGGGCAACTCTGACCAAGACTCCAGTTGTCTCCTAATTACCTCCACCACTGGGGGGAGGTTCAAAGTGTATATAGAAGATGGCAATCTACCTATTTTAATACCTAAGTATTTAATGTGTGATTTAGCAATGGCAAATACTGAGTGCTTCAACCATGGTTGGTTAGCAGAATGAGATAGCGGGAGAATTTCACTTTTAGCGAAATTGATGCGGAGTCCAGAACAGTCACGGAAATTCGTAAAAATATCGTGAATAAGGGGGATGTCGGATGTCGGGTCTGCGGTGAATATCAGTATGTCGTCAGCGAACAATGCTGTGCGGATCTCCTGGTCACCCATATGTATACCGTGTAGGGAATGGTGTGAGGACAGATAGCGGGAGAGGGGTTCAATGGCAATATTGAAGAGCAATGGGGAGAGCGGGCAGCCCTGTCTGGTGCCCTTGTAGAGAGGAAAGGAATCCGAGACATGGCCGCAGGCTACAACACTTGCTCGAGGGGCAGAGTACATGGCAGAGATTAGATGCAGAAAAGAGCCACCGAAGCCGAGTTGCTCCAGGACCATCCGGAGCCAGGAGAAACTGACGTTGTCAAAGGCTTTCTCTGCATCTAATGTAATTATAGCCATGTCATTTACGGGTTCCATGTGGGCCTTGTGCAAGACTGCCAAAACCTTTCTGATGTTAGAAGTAGCCGAGCGGCCCTTAGTAAAACCTGACTGGGAGGGCAGGATCAGGGAAGGCATGATATCGGCCAGTCTATTGGCTATTAGTTTGGAAAGAATTTTGGTGTCTAGGTTCAACAGGGATATTGGGCGATACGAACTGGGTTCTGAAGGGTCTTTCCCCGGTTTAGGAATAAGTTTAATGTGTGCTTGAAAGCCTGTGGGTAAGTAGGGACCTCCGTTCATAATGTGGGTGTAGACATTGGTGAGGGCGGGGGAGGTGAAGGAATTAGTCAGTTTATAAAAATCTGAGGTATACCCGTCCGGACCCGGGGCTTTTCCAGTGGACAGAGAATTGATAACCGATTGGACTTCTTCCAACAAAATGGGGGCATTAAGTTTTTGAAGATCAGACGGGGTTAAAGTGGGAAGTTGTACCTTGTCCAAAAAGGATTTGGCCTTAGATGGGTCGATGGGGTCGGGACCATAGAGGGAAGCAAAATAACCCTTGATAATTGAATTAATTTCCTTGGAGTCCGTGGATAGACCCCCGGCCGGTTTTTTGACGGACGAAATATGTGTAGGGGAGCGTGGACCCTTGCACAAATGAGCAAGGAGTTTCCCGGATTTGTTGCCAAATTTGTGGAGTCGGAGGTCGAGGAGAGAGTGATGGAACCTCTCCCCGGCCTCCGCCCAAAGATCAAACTTGGACTTAGCCTCTTTCCAGGCCTGTCGGGTGGAGGAGGAATTGTCATGTGCCAGTTGCGCTTGGGCTATGCGCAGAGCCTTGCTGGCAGCTTGGAAGCCAGCGTTGGTGGCTCGTTTGTGGGCCGCAGCGAAAGCGATGATCCTACCCCTGAGTACTGCTTTACCCGTCTCCCACAACAGAATGGGATTCTCAGAGTGTGTTGCGTTATCTAGTAGGAAGGAGGACCATGTGGAGTCTAGAATGTCGCGTAGTTCCTTATTGTCAGATAGGTAGGAGGGAAATCGCCAAATCGTAGGGGATGGGGACATAGCCGGATCGGTGAAGGATACAGTGATGGGAGCATGGTCAGATATGGCAATTGTTTCAATGGTTGGGTCTGTCGTGTGTTTTAAAAACAGGTTGTTACACAGGAAGTAGTCTATGCGAGAGAGACTGTCATGAGGAGGGGAGAAGAAGGTATAGTCCTTCCCGAGAGGATGGGACAGCCGCCAGACATCGGTAAGGTGGATAGAGGAGGCGAATTCAGAAAGGGGAGTGTGGTCAGGGTGAGGCGGTGGTTGGGATTGCGAGCCCCTCGATCTGTCCTCCACCAGGTGCATGACCGCGTTAAAATCGCCTCCCAACAAGAGGGGGCAGTGCACATACGGAGCCAAGGTGGACGATAGCTCAGAGAAGTAGGATTTTGTGGGGGAATTGGGGGCATAGATGTTTGTGAGGACTAGAGTAGATGAGTTCACTTTTAGCTTGAGGATCGTCAGACGCCCTGAAGTGTCAGATTCCTCCGACAGCACCTCATGAGGGAAATTTTTGTGGATGAGTATGAGGGTCCCTGCCTTTTGTTTTTCAGAGGCCGAGCCATAGACCTGGCCCACCCATAATTTGCGCATTCTGTGGAAATCGGCAGCTGTTAAATGCGTCTCCTGAAGTAGGGCAATATCAGCTCGTAATCTTTTCAGGTGTCTTAGGACGGCCATCCGTTTGTGGGGGGAACGCAGCCCCTTGACGTTCCAAGATACTATTTTCATATTATGTTGGATCGTCAGGGAGGGCTAGGAGAGGATAGAGCTTACATAGGTGGGGAGCGTAAGAGATAGGGAGTAGGCTGTGTGTCAGTAGTAGTGAATCTAGTGAAAAAGCACACTGCGTCTCGACATGTGTATAGGGCCAGGTGGTATTCCCTGAGGGGTAGGAGGGTACAACTACAACTAGCAGAACAAAGCTAGCTAACAAAAGGGTAAAAAACAGGACATCACATACCATCATTCTAGTGGACTTCACCTTTTTCCTGATGGGGCGTCATCTCCCAACGACGTTACCGGAGTTGCAGAGGGGGCCACCTCCTGGCAGATGTGGTTAGAGGATCAAGTGGGATACCTCCCGCACCTCCGCTTGGACTGCAGCGCCAGGGACGGAAAACGTGCAAATCATGGATTTCAATTGGGGAACTGAGGAGGTTTACACATACCATTGCAGCTCCGGTAAGGCTCTGAGGACGAAAACAAGAAAGAACATAAACATTAGTGGGAGAGCAGAACTGGGTGTATCCCAAATACAGAGAAAGTAATACAGAATCGTATATATCAACAGTCTGGAGAGTGCGGACCGGCACTCAACACAGATAATAATATGTGGTAAGGCAGTATAAATGTGTTCCGAAAGGGCCCATCAGCACCGAGTGCAGTAAATATAGTGCTAGGATAGTAAGATCCACATGAAGACCCTAGAAGTTGCCCCACCGCTACTTAGGAGCATAACGAGGCCTCTTAGGGGAATCCTTTCTGGGGTTGCGCAAGTCGCTGGATCCCGGGGACCGGGAAGAAGATATTGGTGCCTGAGTCTCCAGATGGATATGCAGGTATGCCTGCAGGTAATTGGTCGCTTCTTCCGGGTGTGAAAATGATTTAGCTTCTCCCGTGGAAGTGGTGAAACGGAGAACAGCTGGATAGGCCAGAGTGAACTTAATGCCCTTGTGAAAAAGCGCGGAGCAGATTGGTTGGAACGCCTTTCGCCGCCTTGCGACCTCCTGAGAGTAATCCGCAAAAAGCAGGATTTTGTGGCCATCCAGCTGTAAAGATGTTGCATTCCTGAAGGATTTCAGAACAGCTACCCTGTCGGAGTAATTAAGAAAGCGGGCAATAACCGGGCGCGGAGAGCACCTATCATTGGAGGGGGGACCCAGGCGGTGTGCCCGTTCCACAACACATTTAGCAGAGATCCCCAAGGCCTGGGGAATTGTGGAAGAGCAATAGTCCTCCAAAGCAGCAGTGGTGACAGTTTCCGGAATGCCGATAAAGCGGAGGTTATTTCGGCGAGAACGATTTTCTAAATCGTCAAGTTTTTCCAAAATAAAGTTCTGAGTCTGTAAGCAGCGTTGATCGTTAGCCATATTGGCCTGTATCTCTTCTTCCACATCTGATAAGCGTGATTCTATATCAGTAATTCTTTTAGAATGTTCTCCCAATTCCTTGCGGAGCTGAATGATTCCTGCAGTGACAGCTCTATCAACGGCTGATGTGATGGTGGGGGACAGGATCGCTGCCACTGCCTGAGCAATCCTGGCATATTGTTCTTCCTCCTGTGGTAGAGCGGAGGGAAAGTGAGGCATCAGCCCTGGCTCTGCCGGCCCCGCCGCATGGGGAGAGGAGACATCCGCCATATTGGATTCCTGCGGCGCCGGAGCGGCTGCTGAGCGGGGATCTCCAGGCGGCGGATTGCCGTGTGTGACAAAGCGATCCATGCCGATACAGGCTGGAGGTGCGGGGAGCACAGAAGAGTGTCCCTGCCGGCCGAGGAGGTGGTTCAAGCTGGTCTAATATGCCGATGAGTCCGGAGCCGCCGTTTCCCCGTCTATCGCATCAGGCGCCGGAACCGGAAGTTCTTATTGTTTTTTTTTAACTAGTAATGGCGGCGATCTGCGATTTTGTTTGCGGGACTGCGACTTTGTGGTGGACAGATCAGACCCCTGACTTTTTTAACACTTTTGGGGGTACCAGTGACATTACTACAGTAATCAGTGCTATAAATATGCACTGTTACTGTAAAAATGACACTGGCAGGGAAGGGGTTAACTTTACTGGTGATCAAAGGATTAAGTATGTCCCTAGGGGCGTGATTCTAACTGTGGGGGGGCGTGGTTTGTGAAGTAACCACAGAGACATACGATCCTACATAGCAGGATCGCATAGCCTCTGTGATTACTTTAGTGAGAATGACAGACGGCTGTGTTTACATCAGCCATCTGTCTTTCTCCCTCTCCTGCGGGAGATTGCAAGTGGCCGGCGGACATCGGAGCCGCCGGTCACACGCGCTGGCTCCCCATGGGAACAAGCGGGGGCGGGAGCGCGCTGTCGGCGGTGTGCTCTCGCCCCCTACAGGTTTGTGGGCGAGTGACGTACCCCTACGTCACTTTGCCTGTAAGCGGCTGACTGCCGCAGTAAATAGTCGTGCGGCGGTCGGTAAGTGGTTAAGCAATGAGGAGGGAGGACTTGTGCTCCCTCCTCTCTGACCCCAGGATTAGACCCATCATGGGACGCCTTTGGACACAGTTAGTATCTGAACTGTAAATATTAGTAAAATTAGAAGTATTAGAATAGTTTTAACTGTGTGTCAGTGTTTTTATTTACATTTTACATGCATATCTGCATGCACCAGTGAACTGGTTAGGAGTGTGGGAAATTCCTAAAACCAGTTCACCAGGAAGTTTGTGATAATGTGGTCAAGGAAACACCACATAAGCCTTCCTCATTTGACAAGCCCATCTTGGATTGTGAAGTTCTAATATAAAGTTGGATTCTTGAACCAGTTGACCTTCGGAAGATTTACCCCTTTCATGACCAGGACAGCACTGTATTACTTTTATTGACAATTGACGCGGTCATGCAACCCTGTACCCAAATTCAATTTATGTAATTTTATTTCCCACAAATAGAGCTTTATTTTGGTGGTATTTGATCACCATTGGGTTTTTTTATTTTATTTTTTGCGCTATAAACAAAAAAACAGACCAACAATTTTGAAAAAAAAAAACCAAAACAATATTTTTTTGTTTCTGATATAAAACGTATCCCATAAACATTTTTAAAAAATCCAATTTCTTAATTAATTTGGGCCCTTTTTGATTCTGCTACATATTTTTTGTAAACACAAAAAATCCCAAAGAGCGTATTTCTCTTACGTCCTCCGACAGTCGCCGCCTCTTCATATTCGTCACATATGGGGTATTAGACTTTGCTCCGAAGGAGTAGCTAGGCAACAGAATATGTTAACATTAAAGCTTTTAACATATCCCACCCTCAAGGGGTGGTCCCCTCAGTCAATACCCTCCTACTTCCTGCAACCATATCTCAGTTTTAATGTCTAGCTTGTCAGGAGTGGCTGGCTCTCTCTGTGCTGGGGCTTTGTGCCCCAGACTCTTTCTTCTTTTTTTGATTTTTTGTTTGAGTTTTCTCTCTACCTTTACTTAGCTGTTCTTTTTGTCAGCGTTAGTTAGTTCTTCGGATGAAGAGGATCATGCGGGCTGGGTCTCGGGCTGATCCCCCTGGTCGCAGGTCGTGGGTCAGTGGCTTCCCAGCCTGCCATCGAGCGTTCAGCCAGGTAACGCTCCTGGCACAGTGAACGACCCATCCCTGTTCGGTGCAGGGATGATTGGTGAGGTGGCTACCTCACTGGACGCTGTGCGGTTTCTTAACCCCCATTCTGTGCGTCTTGTATGCGACTCTCCCTGCCTCATGTGCAGCGGCTTGTCCCCCACGCCGTTGTGAGGTAAGTGTATCTATGTGGGGACCTGTCTGTCTGGGGGGGTGTCAGTCTGGGACTGTGTAACCTGCCTCTATTCACACTGTTTGTCTCCCTATCTCTCGGCTGCATGCTGTGGGCTGCAAAGGGGGGGGGGGGGAGCTGTGTGACACTGTGTGTGTCAGCCTTGTCAGTGTGTGAAGCTGTGTGCTGTGGGGCATGTTTTGTGGCATGTTTGGGCACTATACAGCGATCGCTGCGGCGATCTCACATGTTGTTTTATACATGGATGACATGTGTGTTTTACTGTACTGTGGAGCGGCGGTTTCGGCGCCAAACTGCGCCATTTTGCCTACACTCGCTCCGGCCGCATGTTCTACATGCATGGCGGCCATTTTCTTGTAGCCTCCCATAGGCTTTCATAGAGCGCCCTGGCAGCATCACTTCCTCTTCTCCAGGGGCGCCCTCCACCAGTTTTGGGGTGGGGGGACGCTTGCTCGGTTTTCTTCAGCCCTGGTTGGCCCGCGTGCGGGACAGATGGGTTCAGGAGATCGTTCGATCTGGTTACAAGATCAAGTTTCTCTCTCGGCCGGAGAGCAGATTTTTTCCCTCAAATCTTCAACTGTCTCCAGAGCGTTTACGGGACCTGCACCTGGCGGTGCGGGACCTGAGGGCTCAGGGAGTGGTGGTTCCGGTGCCTCATCGGGACAGATTTCGGGGGTTTTATTCCAATCTGTTCACCGTGCCCGGAAAGGAGGGCAAGGTTCGTCCAATTCTGGACTTGAAGGCTCTGAACCGCTCTGTGCGGGTTCGCAAGTTCCGCATGGAATCCCTGCGGTCGGTGGTGGCTGCCCTGGTTCCGGGGGAATTCATGGCCTCCATCGATTTGAAGGATGCGTATCTTCACATCCCCATTTTCGAGGGTCACCAGAGGTACCTTCGATTTGCCATTGCGGAGGATCACTACCAGTTCGTGGCGTTGCCTTTTGGTCTCGCCTCGGCTCCGCGGGTCTTCACCAAGGTGCTTGCACCGGTTCTGGCATTGTTGAGGGCCCAGGGCATTTCTGTCCTGGGGTATCTGGACGACATTCTGGTTCGGTCTGCGACCAGCCAGGGTCTGGAGAAGGACCTGTCTGTCACGATGCAAACTCTGCAGGAGTTTGGTTGGACGATAAATTTTCCAAAGTCGACGCTGAGTCCGTCGGTTCGTCTTCCCTACCTGGGAATGATTCTGGACTCGGTGCAGGCGAAGGTCTTCCTGCCGGAAGACAAACTCAGAACTCTTCAGGAGGAAGTCAGGTCCCTCAGGGACGTTCCGCACTCGTCTCTGCGGACGTGCATGAGATGTCTGGGATTGATGGTCTCGGCCTTCGAGGCGATTCCCTTCACCCAGTTTCACACGCGGGGTCTCCAAGCGGAGATCCTGTCCATGTGGGACGGGCGACCTCAATCTCTGGATCTTCAAATCTCGTTGAGTCATCGCACCAGAAGAGACCTTCTGTGGTGGCTCCAGTCCCCGATGGTGTCCGGGGGCAAGTCGTTTCGTCCTATCTCGTGGACGGTAATCACCACGGATGCCAGCCTGTCGGGCTGGGGTGGTGTTCTGGGCGTTCTGTCCGCCCAGGGAACTTGGTCGGAGGGGGAGTCCTCCCTTCCGATCAACATTCTGGAATTGCGTGCGATAAATCTCTGTCTTCATCGCTGGACGGACCGGCTGCAGGGCTGCCCGGTTCGGGTGCAGACGGACAATGCCACGGCGGTGGCCTACATCAACCACCAAGGGGGCACCAGGAGTGCCCGAGCGGCTCGAGAAGTGGCCGACATTCTGTCTTGGGCCGAGGCTCATGTCCCGGCGATAACGGCGGTTCACATTCCGGGGGTGGAGAACTGGCAGGCGGACTATCTGAGTCGCCAGACCCTGGATCAGGGGGAATGGTCTCTCCACCCGGCTGTCTTCCAGATGTTGTGCGCGAAGTGGGGTCTTCCAGATGTCGACCTGTTCGCGTCTCGTCTCAACAACAAGGTGAGAAGGTTCGTGGCAAGGACGCGCGACCCTCGGGCAGACGCGTCGGACGCGTTAGTGGCCCCGTGGCATCAGTACAGGCTGATGTACGCGTTTCCACCGATTCAGTTGCTGTCCAGGTTCCTTCGCAGGTTACACTCGGAACGCAGCACGGTGATTCTTGTGGCACCGGACTGGCCTCGCTGGTCCTGGTACGCAGACCTCGTGAATCTGGCGGTCGCCGCCCCGTGGCGTCTGCCTCTTCGAGACGATCTCCTGTCTCAAGGACCGATATACCATCCTGCTTTACAGTCGCTGGCTTTGACGGCCTGGCTGTTGAGACCGAGGTCCTGAGGGAGAAGGGTCTCTCCCCAGAGGTCGTTCATACCTTGATCAACGCGAGGAAGTCTTCCTCGGGGAAGGTTTATTACCGTACTTGGAAGGCCTATTTTGCTTGGTGTGAGTCCAGGGGATTTTCTCCCCGCACGTACTCGGTTTCCCGAGTGCTGTCCTTCCTTCATACGGGTGTCGATCAGCGCTTGGCGCTGGCTACGATAAAGGGTCAGGTGTCTGCGCTGGCCGTTCTGTTTCAACGTCCCGTGGCTTCCAACTCCTTGGTTGGCACTTTTGTTCAGGGTGTGCGGCATCTGGTTCCTCCTAGGAGGGATCCTCTGCCCCCTTGGGACTTGAATCTCGTTCTATCTGTGTTGCAACATGCTCCTTTTGAACAGATCAGGGAGATCTCGTTGTCTATGTTGTCCAAAAAGGTCGCCTTTTTGGTGGCGATCACTTTGGCTCGCAGAGTGTCGGAGCTGGCAGCTTTGTCCTGCAAGTCTCCGTATCTGGTTGTTCATTTGGATAAGGTGGTCTTGCGACCTAATCCTTCTTTTCTTCCGAAACGAGTTTCGGAATTCCATCTTAATGAGGATATTGTCTTGCCTTCGCTGTGCGCGAAGCCTAAACATCCAAAGGAGGTGAGATTACATTCTTTGGATGTTGTTTGGGCGATAAGGGTTTACCTTAAATCGACTGAGTCTTTTCGAAAGACGGATTCCTTGTTTGTTCTTCCAGAGGGTCCTCGGAAGGGCATGGCGGCGTCGGCCTCTACCATCGCCAAATGGATCAGGCAGACCATTGAACAGGCCTATGCTTTGCAGGGGAAGGTTCCCCCTGTGCCTGTGAAGGCGCACTCTACTAGATCTCTGAGTACGTCTTGGGCCTGTCGTCATGGGGCTTCTGTAGCCCAGGTGTGTAAGGCGGCGACTTGGTCGACCGTGCACACTTTCACGAAATTCTACAAAGTAGATGTTCAGGCATCGGCGGATGCTTCCTTAGGCCGCAAGGTTCTTAGTGCGGCGATTCCCTAGGGTCCCTTGTGGGGACCACTGGCTGTTGGGATAAGTTTTTTATCCCCTGGTTATTTGTCTTTTCCTGGGTTGTTGCTCCTGTTGAGCACCTGTTTTTTCCTGTTGCCCAGCTGGGTTCCTTCCTTTGGTAAGGTTCCTTTCTTTGATGCGGAGACTGCGTTGCCTTTCGGCGCGGATGCGTTTCCCACCCCTCATGTTTGCACTGCTTTGGGACGTCCCCATATGTGACGAATATGAAGAGGCGGCGACTGTCGGAGGACGTAAGAGAAAACTGAATTTTTGTAAAATCTTACCTGTAAAATTCCTTTCTCTGAGTCCTCCGACAGTCGCCGCCCCCGCCCCTCTTTTGGGGTTTGGTTGTATACTCTACTGCTATTCCACTAAAACTGAGATATGGTTGCAGGAAGTAGGAGGGTATTGACTGAGGGGACCACCCCTTGAGGGTGGGATATGTTAAAAGCTTTAATGTTAACATATTCTGTTGCCTAGCTACTCCTTCGGAGCAAAGTCTAATACCCCATATGTGACGAATATGAAGAGGCGGCGACTGTCGGAGGACTCAGAGAAAGGAATTTTACAGGTAAGATTTTACAAAAATTCCGTTATTGATTGATTTGCAGAAAATTATAGCATCTACAAACTATGGGAAATACAGTACACTGGAATTTTTTATTATTAATTTTTATTTTTTACTATTAACGGCAGTAATCGGCAACTTAAAGTGGGAATGCAATATTGCAGCAGACAGTCTGACACTAAAGGCCCGTACACACGTACCGATTGTCGGCCGTAAAGATTCGGCCGACGACCGATCAGCCGATTGTAGGCTTGTTAGTATGATGCTTCCGACAGCCGACAGCGCATTTTAGGCCGAACAGAATCTGTCGTGCAAGCATTAAAATTTTTGTTGGCCAACACCAGAACGGCCGATTGTTCGCCAGTCAGTACAGATTTCGGCCGACAGACAGCAGATTTGCAAGACTGGGCATGCTCAGAAAAGAAAAAAGACAAGGAAAGTTAACCATCACATGGCATCACTTCTGCAGTCGGCTGTTGTTGGCCGACAAAATTCGTGTGCAGTCTTTTGCACTTTTCAACAGACAAGACAGCCCTCGGACAAAAGACGTTGTTCTCTCTGGAATGAGCACAGAGCGCCTGTGATCCTCCTATTTAGGATCATAGGTCTCTGTGTTGATTCCACAAGTCCCTCCCCCATACAGTTAGAAAACACACCCTATGCTCACACTTAAGCCTTTGATCGCCCCTGGGTTAACCCCTTCCCTGCCAGTGTCATTAGTACAGTAACAGTGCAAATTTTTAGCACTGATTACCGTAGTAATGTCACTGGTCCCCCCAAAAGTGTCAAAAATGTCAGTTAGGGGTCCGAATCTGTACGCCGCAATGTCACAGTTGTAAAAATCGCAGATCGCCGCCATTACTATTAAAAAATAATAAATAAATAAAAATGACATAAATCTTTCCCCTAGTTTGTAGACGCAATAACTTTTGCACAAACCAATCAAAATACGCTTATTGGGATTTTACCAAAAATACAGTATCTAACAAAAGTGAGTACACCCCTCACATTTTTGTAAATATTTTATTATATCTTTTCATGTGACAACACTGAAGAAATGACACTTTGCTATAATGTAAAGTAGCAAATGTGCTGCTTGTATAACAGTGTAAATTTGCTGTCCCCTCAAAATAACTCAACACACAGCCATTAATGTCTAAACCACTGGCAAAAAAAGTGAGTACACCCCTAAATGAAAATGTCCAAACTGGGCCCAATTAGTAATTTTCCCTCCCCTTTGTCATGTGACTCATTAGTGTTACAAGGTCTCAGGTCTGAATGGGGAGCAGGTGCATTCAATTTGGTTCTATAGCTCTCACTCTCTCATACTGGTCAATGGAAATTCAACATGGCACCTCATGGCAAAGAACTCTCTGAGGATCTGAAATACATAATTGTTGCTCTGCATAAAGATGGTCTAGGCTATAAAAAGATTGCCAAAACCCTGAAGTGAGCTGCAGCACGGTGGCCAAGACCATACAGTGGTTTAACAAGACAGGTTCCCCTCAGAACAGGCCTTGCAATGGTCGACTAAAGAAGTTGAGTGCACGTGCTGAGTGTCATATCTAGAGGTTGTCTTTGGGAAATAGACATATAAGTGCTGCCAGCATTGCTGCAGAGGTTGAAGCGGTGGGGGATCAGCCTGTCTGTGTTCAGACCATACGCCGCACACTGCATTAAATTGGTCTGCATGGCTGTAGTCCCAGAAGGAAGCCTCTTCTAAAGATGATGCACAAGAAAGCCTGCAAACAGTTTGAAGACAAGTAGACTAAGGACATGGATTACTGGAACCATGTCCTGTGGTCTGATGAGACCAAGATAAACTAATTTGGTTCAGATGGTATCAAGCGTGTGGGGTGGCAACCAGCACCGAATTTCCACAGGCACTCGGAGTCAGAGAACCGTCTGTGACTGTTTTTTTTTTTGTTTTATTGTGGGATAATAACTTGGGATTAGAGATTAGGGGATGCCCACTTTACTTCAGAACAACCTCAGGGACAGGGACTACAGTCTCTATATACACTTGCAGAATTTAGCTGCCAAACTGTTCATGTCTGACAAGACACTCAGATTAGAGCAATAGCCTGTTATAGGCGGAAACCTGAGGCCCCTTGGATGTGTAGCAAAAGTTCAGTGTCCAGCTTACATTCCTCCTATGGTTACTGATCCCAGCACCACCTCTTCAGGCACTGCCAATGTGATGGACTGGAAATGATACTTTTCAAATTATTAGGAAAATAGACACCATACATTTTTTTTATTAATAAAGCGAAGTTCCACTCGGTTTTGTGCTTATTAAAAGTCAGCAGCTACAAAAAGTGTAGCTGCTGACTTTTAATAAACACACACTCACCTGTCCCAAGATCCAGCGATGGGGCCTTGGTTCCCTCCCTTTCCTCTTGGCGTGCCGGCACTCTAGTATGGGCACCTGGCTGTGACAGCTTGCTGCTTGACAGCCGGGTGTGCACTGCGCATGCACGAGTCGCGCTGCACATCCTGAATGGCTGGGTAATCTTCTGGGACCTCTGACGTGTCCCAGAAGATTGCAGGGAAGAAGGGGAGAGGAGAACTTCCCCTCGAGCCGCCTAGACGGCCCGAGCGGAAGTGTGAGTGGGTACCTGTCAAATCTAGGTACCCGCTCCCCCCAAAAAAAAATGTGGCATGTCAGGGGGGTCAGGAGTATTTAAAGCAGAAGTTCCACTTTTGGGTGGAACTCTGATTTAACTTTAGGTTCTGTAAAATATTTTCTGGAAGCAACTTGTAGGTGGCGCATGACATTGTAATGAGGGGGGAAGTGACGTTCTGGCAAACAGTGGAAATAAAAGTAGAGAAAGAGCCAGAACATGGCAGAATATAACTGCTCTCATTTTCTCATCATTCTACAGGTATGCAGAACTGTTTTAATTACATACATTTAGGTAAAAATTTATATCTAAAAGACTCATAATGGCTCCTCAATGATAGATGTTATGTTAAACACAAGTATTGAGTATTATGAGTATATTAGCAACAGATTAGTTTCAGATGTAAAAGTACTAAACTTTAAAATGGATCAAGCGTTTGTATAAATGCTATTATAGGCCTGAAATAATAGATGCACAACTGTATATATATATATATATATATATATATATATAATGGATGTCAGGGTCCGGACTGGCGGCAGGTGACTGCACTGGAGGTGGATCCTCTGTGTCAGTGAGGGATTGGCATGGACCGTACCAGGGGACCGGTTCTAAGTTACTACCGGTTTTCACCAGAGCCCGCCGCAAGGCAGGATGGACTTGCTGCGGCGGTAGCAACCAGGTCGTATCCTCCGGTAACGGCTCAACCTCAAAGAGAGCTGATTCAGGCGCAGTACAGAAGGACAAGGCAAAGGCAAGGTCAGACGGAGCAAAAGGTCAAGGCAGGCGGCAAGGTTCGTAGTCAGGGGCAACAGCAGAAGGTCAGATACACAGGCAGGGAACGATACACCAAAAGCTTTCTCAAGGCACCAAAGGCAACAAGATCCGGCAAGGACAGGAAGGGGAAGTGGGTTTTTATACGTTTTGGCTGATTTGGGCCAGGCACCAATTAGTGGTGCACTGGCCCTTTAAATTTCAGAGCACTGGCGCGCGCGTGCCCTAGGGAGCGGGACCGCGCGCGCCGGGAGGAAGGCAGAGCGAGGGCCGAGCGGGAGGTGAGTGTGCGGCGTGGACGGGAACGTCCCGCCGCACGGGAAGACCGTAAAGAAGATGCGGGGGAGCGGTGCTCACGGTCGGGGAAGGTGACCGGAGCGCCGCTACCCGCAGCACGCCTCGAGTGCTCCGGGAATGCTGCAGGACCCGGAGCGCTCGGCGTGACAGTACCCCCCCCCCTTTGGTCTCCCCCTCTTTTTGGAACCCAGGAATCTGTGGATGAGCTCTTTATCGAAGATATTGGACTCAGGCTCCCATGACCTCTCCTCGGGACCACAATTCTCCCAGTCAACAAGAAATTTTTTTTTACCTCTGACGACTTTGGAGGCGAGGATTTCTTTCACTAAGAAGACGTCAGAGGACCCAGAAACAGGAGTAGGAACTGTGACCTTGGGGGAAAACCGGTTGAGAATGAGGGGTTTGAGAAGGGATAAATGAAAGGAGTTAGGAATACGGAGAGAGGGAGGAAGATGGAGTTTGTAAGAGACAGCATTAATCTGGCTTTTGATTTTAAAAGGACCGAGATAACGCGGAACCCAGTTTGTAGCTGGGGATCCGAAACCGGATGTATTTGGCAGAGAGCCACACTCTGTCCCCAGGGGCAAAGACAGGAGGAATTCTTCTTTTCCTATCTGCATGTCTCTTCATGCGAGAAGAAGCCAAGGTGAGCGACTTTTGAGTCTCTTTCCATATGGAGGAGAAGTCCAGGGTCAAGTCATCAACGGCAGGAACTCCAGAAGAAGTGGGAATGGGGAGGGGGGGCAGCGGGTGACAGCCGTACACCACAAAAAACAGAGATTTGGTGGAAGACTCAGAGTCTCTAAAGTTGTAAGAAAATTCGGCCCAGGGCAACAGGTCGACCCAATCATCCTGACGAAATGTCGCAGATAGTCACCAAGGATCTGGTTAACCCTCTCCACTTGTCCATTGGACTGAGGGTGGTAGGCAGAAGAAAAGTTCAATTTGATCTTTAATTGGGTGCAGAGAGCTCTCCAAAACTTTGAGATAAACTGAACGCCTCTATCGGAGACGATATGTGTTGGGAGACCATGGAGACGAAAAATGTGCAAAAAGAATTGCTTCGCCAGCTGTGGCGCAGAAGGGAGACCAGGAAGCGGGACAAAATGTGCCATTTTTGAAAACCTGTCAACCACCACCCATATGACTGTGTTGCCATGGGATACGGGAAGATCCGTGACGAAGTCCATTGCTATGTGGGACCAAGGCTGTTCCGGAACTGGCAGAGGGAGGAGAAGACCTGCAGGCTTCTGGCGGGGAGTTTTATCACGTGCGCAGACAGTGCAGGCCTGAACGAACTCCGTTACGTCTCTCTCAAAGGAGGGCCACCAATAGTGTCGGGCAATTAGCTGAGTTGTTTTTTTAATTCCGGCGTGACCCGCCAGGTGAGAGGAGTGACCCCATTTGAGAGTCCGTAGGCAAAGACGTGGAGGAACAAATGTTTTCCCTGGAGGGACTGATACCAGCGAAGCAGGAGCAGTTGAAATCAGACACTCAGGAGGAATTATGTGTTGCGGAACGGTTTCGTCTTCAGAGGCATCGGTGGAGCGTGATAGGGCATCCGCCCTAATGTTCTTATCAGCAGGGCGAAAATGGATTTGGAAAGTGAATCGGGCAAAGAACAAAGACCACCTGGCCTGGCGCGGATTAAGGCGCTGGGCAGACTGAAGGTATGAGAGATTTTTGTGGTCAGTGTAGATAGTGATCGGATGAGGGGATCCTTCCAGAAGATGTCTCCATTCTTCTAGTGTCAACTTAATGGCTAGTAGTTCACGATCTCCGATGGCATAATTCTTTTCAGGAGGAGAAAAAGTTTTTGAGAAGAAGCCGCAGGTGACGTTTTTTCCTTTAGCAGACTTTTGAAGAAGAACCGCTCCGGCTCCGACAGAGGAGGCATCCACCTCCAGGAAGAAAGGTTTCAGAGGATCGGGCCTATTCAAGACTGGAGCGGAGGCGAAGGCGGCTTTAAAGCGAGTAAAGGCTTCTTCAGCTTGGGGAGGCCAGGATTTCGGATTCGCTTCTTTCTTGGTGAGTGCCACAATAGGCGCCACGATAGTGGAGAAGTGGGGAACAAACTGGCGGTAATAGTTGGCGAATCCAAGGAAGCGCTGAATAGAGCGAAGTCCAGAGGGGCGTGGCCAATCCAAAACTGCAGAGAGTTTGTCGGGGTCCATTTGAAGACCTTGTCCAGAAACTAGGTATCCCAGAAACGGAAGAGAGCTGCGTTCAAAAAGACATTTTTCCATTTTGGCGTAAAGATGGTTGGCCCGAAGGCGCTGGAGCACTTGACGAACATGGCGACGGTGTTCTTCCAGGGTGGAGGAGAAGATTAGAATGTCGTCAAGATAGACCACTACACAGGTATACAACATGTCCCGGAAGATCTCGTTGACAAAGTCTTGAAAGACTGCAGGAGCGTTGCACAGGCCGAAGGGCATGACGAGATACTCAAAGTGGCCATCTCTGGTATTAAAAGCGGTTTTCCACTCATCTCCATCACGGATTCTGATGAGATTATAAGCGCCCCTGAGGTCAAGCTTAGTGAAGACCTTTGCTCCGCGCAGACGGTCAAAGAGCTCCGAGATGAGAGGCAAAGGGTAGCGATTCTTTACCGTGATTTTGTTGAGACCGCGGTAGTCAATACATGGGCGTAGTGAGCCATCCTTTTTGGCAACAAAGAAAAATCCTGCTCCGGCAGGAGAAGAAGATTTCCTGATGAAACCTTTCTTGAGATTCTCCTGAACGTACTCCGACATGGCCTTGGTTTCAGGAATGGAAAGAGGGTAAATCCTGCCACGGGGTGGCGTGGTACCAGGAAACAAATCAATGGGACAATCATAGGGTCTATGTGGTGGTAAGACCTCCGCCTATTTCTTGCAAAAGACGTCAGTGAAGTCCTGATAAGCCTTAGGAAGGCCGAGCAATGGTGAGGAAACGGAGACTTGTCTAGTAGGTACCGACTTGAGGCAACGAGTGTGGCAGGTAGGCCCCCATGATTTAATGTCCCCAGAGGTCCAGTCGAGGGTAGGAGAATGGTGCTGGAGCCAGGGCAGGCCAAGAAGGACGTCAGAGGTGCAGTTCGGTAGAACAAAGAATTCAATGGTCTCTTGGTGGAGGACTCCTATGGTCATGAGCACGGGTTCTGTGCGATAACGTACGGTACAGTTTAGATTCTCACCGTTAACTGTAGTAATGAAAAAAGGCTTGACGAGACGGATCACAGGAATGCTAAAGCGGTTTATGAAGGATGCTTTAATGAAGTTTCCTGCAGAACCAGAGTCCAAGAAGGCCTCTGCAGGGAAGGAGACTTTAGCGGCAGAAGAAATCCGTACAGGAACAATCAAGCGTGGAGAGGAAGACTTTACACCCAGCGACGCCTCTCCCACGTTCACTAGGTGCGAGCGTTTCCCTGACGCTGTGGACGAACTGGACAGTCCTTTAAGAAGTGTTCGGAACTCCCACAGTATAGGCACAAATTCTCGTTCCTCCGGCGAGACCTTTCTTGCTGGGTAAGGCGAGCCCGATCCACTTGCATGGCCTCCTCGGCGGAAGGCACAGTAACCGGCTGCAAAGGTTGCTGGAAGAGAGGTGCCAGGCATGGAAATCGCCTGTTGCGAACCAGATTCTTTTCTTGGCGAAGTTCCTGACGTCTTTCAATGAAACGCATATCTATGCGAGTAGCCAGCTGTATGAGTTCTGTCAGGGAGTCAGGTATCTCTTGTGCGGCCAGAGAATCCTTGATATGGCTGGATAAACCTTTTTTAAAAGTTGCGCAGAGGGCGTCGTTGTTCCAAGTCAGTTCGGAGGCCAGTGTGCGAAATTGTATGGCATATTCGCCTACTGTAGCATCTCCTTGGACGAGGTTTAGCAAGGCCGTTTCTGCTGACGAGGCACGGGCAGGTTCCTCGAAGACACTGCGGACTTCAGAAACGAAGGACTGGATGGAGGCAGTGGCAGGATCGTTGCGGTCCCAGAGCGGCGTGGCCCAGGCCAAGGCCTTCCCAGATAATAAGCTGACCATGAAGGCCACCTTAGATCGTTCCGTAGGAAACTGGTCCGCCAACATCTCCAGGTGCAGGGAACATTGGGACAAGAATCCCCGGCACATCTTAGAATCCCCATCAAACTTGTCCGGGAGAGTCAAACGGATTCTAGCGGAGGTGGCGGCCACCGGCTGCGGGGGTGGAGCGGAAGCAGAAGCAGGCGGCTGCTGCGGTGCGGGAAGAAGCTGTTGCAGCATGGCGGTCAGCTGTGCCAACTGTTGACCTTGCTGAGCAATCTGCTGGGACTGCTGGGCAACCACGGTAGAGATGTCAGCGAGACTAGGCAGGGGCACATCAGCGGGATCCATGGCCGGATCTACTGTCAGGGTCCGGACTGGCGGCAGGTGACTGCACTGGAGGTGGATCCTCTGTGTCAGTGAGGGATTGGCGTGGACCGTACCAGGGGACCGGTTCTAAGTTACTACCGGTTTTCACCAGAGCCCGCCGCAAGGCGGGATGGACTTGCTGCGGCGGTAGCAACCAGGTCGTATCCTCCGGTAACGGCTCAACCTCAAAGACAGCTGATTCAGGCGCAGTACAGAAGGACAAGGCAAAGGCAAGGTCAGACGGAGCAAAAGGTCAAGGCAGGCGGCAAGGTTCGTAGTCAGGGGCAACAGCAAAAGGTCAGATACACAGGCAGGGAACGATACACCAAAAGCTTTCTCAAGGCACCAAAGGCAGCAAGATCCGGCAAGGACAGGAAGGGGAAGTGGGTTTTTATACGTTTTGGCTGATTTGGGCCAGGCACCAATTAGTGGTGCACTGGCCCTTTAAATTTCAGAGCACCGGCGCGCGCGCGCCCTAGGGAGCAGGACCGCGCGCGCTGGGAGGAAGGCAGAGCGAGGGCCGAGCGGGAGGTGAGTGTGCGGCGCGGACGGGAACGTCCCGCCGCACGGGAAGACCGTAAAGAAGATGCGGGGGAGCGGTGCTCACGGTCGGGGAAGGTGACCGGAGCGCCGCTACCCGCAGCACGCCTCGAATGCTCCGGGGACGCTGCAGGACCCGGAGCGCTCAGCGTGACAATGGATTCAGAGGTTTGGCCTTAGTTTGTGTATGCTGTTTGGTGTATTTGGCCATGCAGTATATGGACATGTAAAATGTCAGCAGCCATATACCATTCAAGAGGCAAAAGAAAACATTTTACATTTAAAAGTTATGCAAACGAACCACAGTTGTTTAAAATCTGTTTTGGTATTCCTGAGTGTGTACACAAGACACGCGCTTCTAGGCATAGTATTGTTAATGTTATAAATGTTATTGAAATGTTATATTTACTGGCCAACAGTGGAAATAAAGTAGAGAAAAAGCCAGAACATGGCAGAATAAAACTTCTCTCATTTTTCCATCATTCTATAGTTTTTTGTCTCTCATTCGTTCACGTTTGGGACCGATAACACTAATCTGCCTGGCTGCAGCTGCCCCTTTCACTAGCCCTCCAGGCTAACTTCTCCATACAGTCCTCCAGACTGACACTCTCTCCACAGTCCTTCAGACTGACACTCAGCAGTCCACCCGGCTGACTCTCAGGAGATCTCCCGGACCTGCTGACCTGCTCTTGCTGTCCTCTCTTTGCTCCCGAGTCTCCAGGAAGGGCTTCCTTGGTGTGTTTTGGGGGATCCTTCCAGCGCCCTAACCCCAGGCTTGAAGTCACCCCCCCCCACACTAGGGGGTGCCCTCAAAGGCCACCGACATCATCCACAGCACTCCGTTTCCATCTTCCACCCGACTGCCCCTGCTGGCATGAGTTCTGTCATATTTATAAGGGGAGTTTGCCCCCCTGGCAGCCCATTTGCTGGGGATGGACTAAGGCCCTCATAATTATGCATGACAGCCCCTCCTAGCTTCCATCAACTATCTTCCCAACTATTTCTCCAATGCTCCAGAGAACAGGGGGAGGCACCAGAAGAGCTGTTAGGATGAGTCATCCAGCCTCCCTGAGCCAGATTCACAACCCAGGCCTGGCTGTCAACCAAGCCAATGTGCCTACACTAACCTATTTACACTAGCACACTAGCTAGAGGGTGCTACACAAACATGAATCAAAATCAATAATTCAATTGATATTCAAACTGTAAATTTCATGAAAGACCTTGTAATTATATTTTCGCTCAATCAGCAAAAGCAGCCAATCAGCTGTAGCGCTGATCAGTGTACAGAGTACAATAGCACAGAGGGGAGGATTTCCCTATCCACCTCGAATATGTGGATGGGGAAATCAGTTCATTTTTTACCGCTCAGACAGTGGACTGAATGAAAAAAACTCAGCCAAGTATGGCCAGCTTTAGTTATTTAAAGGTAAACTGTCATGACAGACACATTGAAGCTAGCAGTGCACCTTTCTTTGTTTTTGCTAGTTGCTCGTCTATCATCAGGGTCTGACTGGGAATACATTTTAGCCCTGGAAATAATTTCACACCAGCCCCATATCATTTATTTACCAGCTCAACAGCATAACATCGTTATTTATTTTTTCATAAAAGGGGAAAAACATGCATTTTAAAGCACATTTGAAGAGTGTATTATACATAGATAAGACAGATATGAAAGCACATAGGAGGACATGTCAGAGGCTGCGGGCATGGTACAGGAGGACATGTCAGAGGCTGCGGACATGGTACAGGAGAGGCAGAGGCTGCGGGCATGGTACAGGAGATGCCGAGGCTGTGGGCATGGTAAAGGAGAGGCAGAGGCTGTGGACATAGTACAGGAGAGGCAGAGGCTGCGGGCATTGTTCAGGAGATGCAGAGGCTGTGGGCATGGTACAGGAGAGGCAGAGGGTGCAGACGTGGTACAGGAGATGCAGAGGCTGCGGGCATGGTACAGGAGATGCAGAGGCTGTGGGCATGGTACAGGAGAGGCAGAGGGTGCAGACATGGTACAGGAGATGCAGAGGCTGCAGACATGGCACAGGAGACGCAGGAGTGATCCTTCCAATCTGTGAGGCGCCTTACATTTAAAAATGGTGCCGCCCAGCGTCATTACATTACTGCGCATGTGCCATCTGCCCGAGAATGGCTGAGCGTGTACAGCATTCCCGAGCGGCGGCGGTAGGCCAGTCTGGCCCTGTCTATCATGTTAGCCTTTTTTATTCACAGACCCAAAACAAGGATACAGATAAGGATTTCTGACCTTACTCTGATATTGCAGAACTATATACTTTGTCTAGATTGCTGACTCTATTATTATTGAGTCTAGAGGGCCAGCCTAACAGCTAGTCAATCTGCATTTTTGAAAAGGTGGTCACCAATGGCAAATCCCCATATTTATCTCACATCAGGCTTACATTCATTGTGACAAAATTCACACAATTGTCATGTCTTTCTTTTTTCCATTTCTACTTCAGCAGATTTGGCTTGATGATTAAACCTGTTTTTCTGCACTTTTTTTTTTGCACATTTAGGCTGAACTTTTGTGGTTTTCCTATCTACATTAACTTAGTCAGATGAAATGGCTCCTAGCTCCTTTCTGGGTTTCAGCTGTTCCTTTAGGTCGCTAGTCATCGGAAAATGTGTTAACTCTTTCAGTTTTCTTATTGTGATGATATATTTTTTTTACTATCTCTTAAAGTGGGAATCTATTATTAAAATTCACGTTCACGACGCTGAATTCATCAGATATCAGCATTTCCAATTCAAATAATTATTAGCATTGGAAAGCATTGCATTCATTATCAGTGGATCAGGGGTCCAATGTCAGGCTTCTACAGACAAGCCCTGTAGCTTTCTGCCCGTACCTTCATACGGGTTGTCTGTTGAAAGCTGCAGGGCTTGTGAATGAACTATGAGCCCTAGTGCCCTCACAGCTATCCAGTTAATGCTCCAAATCAGAGTGGAATTTTCACAAAGCTAAGGAATCTCTTCCTGTTCCCTAGTGACAGTACTGATAAGAAAAATATTTCAGGACGATGTTGGGTTCAAGAAGAACATAGTTTGTTCAGAGTTTGAGGACCCGCCAAACTCATGCTGAAAATTACCCACCCAATTTCATAATAACGATAACGCACTGCAAGGGAACTTTGGACAGTTTGTTTAGAAAGGCTAAATAATGGAGACTTTGTTATGTGCCAACCCCCTCACTATAAAATATGTTTGTGCAGAACAGCCATGGTGTCTGTGTATTGGAAGATATAGCATGGAAAGGATAGGGAAAGCTATCAAATTGCATAGAGATAGATTAGGATCAGACAGAAAACTGTACGCTAAGGCTTCATACACAATGCAACTCTTCTAAATGCCTTCCTCCTAGAGTTTCGGCTTGTTTAGACGCATTCAAGCTTATTTTTATCCTTTGTTGTAGTTAATTTGAGGTTTTGCAGAAAGGGCGCTACACTTCCTATTGTCAAACCAGTAAGAAGGCATTTTTTTTCCTACTAAAACCACATACAGTATCTCACAAAGTGAGTACACACTCACATTTTTGTAAATATTTTATTATATCTTTTCATGTGACAACGCTGAAGAAATGACACTTTGCTACAATGTAAAGTAGTGAGTGTACAGCTTGTAACAGTGTAAATTTGTTGTCCCCTCAAAATAACTCAGCACACAGTCATTAATGTCTAAACCACTGGCAATAAAAGTGAGTACATCCCCAAGTGAAAATGTCCAAATTGGGCCCAAAGTGTCAATATTTTGTGTGGCCACCATTATTTTCCAGCATTAACTTAACCCTCTCGGGTATGGAGTTTACCAGAGCTTCACAGGTTGCTTCTGGAGTCCTCTTTTACTCCTTCATGATGACATCACGGAGCTTGTGGATGTTAGAGACCTTGCGCTCCTCCACCTTCCATTTGAGGATGCCCCACAGATGCTCAATAGGGTTTAGGTCTGAAGATGTGCTTGGCCAGTCCATCACCTTTACCTTCAGCTTCTTTAGCAAGGAAATGGTCATCTTGGAGGTGTGTTTGGGGTCGTTATCATATTGGAATACTGCACTGCGGCCCAGTCTCTGAAGGAAAGGGATCATGCTCTGCTTCAGTATGTCACAATGTGTGTTGGCATTTATTATTCCCTTAATGAAATGTAGCTCCCCAGTGCCGGAAGCACTCATGCTGCCCCAGACCATGACACTCCCACCACCATGCTTGACTGTAGGAAAGACACACTTGTCTTTGTACTCCTCATCTGGTTGCTGTCACACACGCTTGACACCAACTGAACCAAATAAGTTTATCTTGGTCTCATCAGTCCACAAGACATGGTTCCAGTAATCCATGTCCTTAGTCTGCTTGTCTCCAGCAAACTGTTTGCGGCTTTCTTGTGCATCATCTTTAGAAGAGGCTTCATTCTGGGACAACAGCCATGCAGATCATTTGATGCAGTGTGCGGCGTATGGTCTGAGCACTGACAAGCTGACCCCCCTCCACCCATTCAACCTCTGCAGCAATGTTGGCAGCACTCATATGTCTACATCTACACTGAGCACGTGCACTCAACTTCTTTCGTCGACCATGGCAGGGCCTGTTCTGAGTGGAACCTGTCCTGTTAAATCACTGTATGGTCTTGGCCATCATGCTGCAGCTCAGTTTCAGAGTCTTGGCAATCTTCCTATAGCCTAGGCTATCTTTATGTAGAGCAACAATTCTTTTTTTCAGATCCTCAGAGAGTTCTTTGCCATGAGGTGCCATTTTGAACTTCCAGTGATCAGTAAGAGAGAGTGAAAGCGATAACACTAAATTGAACACACCTGCTCCCCATTCACACCTGAGACCTTGTAACACTAACGAGTCACCTGGCGACGGAGAGGGAAAATGGCTAATTGGGCCCAATTTGGACATTTCCACTTAGGGGTGTTTTCACTTTTGTTGCCAGTGGTTTAGACAATTAATGGCTGTGTGTTGAGTTATTTTGAGGGGACATCAAATTTACACTGTTATACAAGCTGTACACTCACTACTTTACATTGCAGCGTAGTGTCATTTCTTCAGTGTTGTTACATTAAAATATATAATAAAGTATTTACAAAAATGTGAGGGGAGTGCTCACTTTTGTGAGATACTGTACGTAAGGCAGCATTCTCCTCCCATTGACCACCAATGTAAGGAAGCATTGTTCCTTCTATCGATCACATTCTTTCTTATACTGACCACCAATATAAGGAAGTATTTTTGCTTTTACTGACCACCAATGTACGGGGGCACTCTTCCTAATACTGACCACCAATATAAGGGAGAATTCTTTCTCCTTATGATCAGGTAGGGTGGCTTTTCTACTTCTACTGACAATCAACATAAAGGAGAATTCTTCCCACTCCCTGCCAACATAGGAGAGCATTTATTCCTTTCACTAACAAACAACATAAGGGATCTTTTTTCTTGCTATTAAACACAAATACAAGGGAGAATTCTTACTTTTACTGACCAACAAATTTGTGTTCTTTTGATCTTTTGACCACCAATATAAGAGACAATTCTTTCTACGTAAATAGACATTCTTCCTTCTACTGAGCATCCACATATAGATGTATTCTTCCTACTGACCACCAGTGTAAAGGGACATTCTTATCCACACTAACCATCAATGCAATTGGACATTCTTTGTTGTTTGGTGAATAATATATGCTATAATTCAGGCACTGTTTCACATGATTGTAAATTAGGGTGTTGTTCAATGGTAATTTGTTTTCAAATTTAAGAAAGGGGCCCTATAAAATGTTAGCAATGGGGCTCTGTGCATTATACTTTAAACACTGCTAAACTGTCAGTGTTTTTCCTCAAAAGTCAACTCAATACCCAGCTTTGGGTTAACCGTGTAGTAACTCCTTATAAAACGTTGTGTCCCCTGCATGTACCCAGCTTGCCACTTCTTTGTATGCCAGCTGTCACTTGTCAGCAGTGAACAAATCCTAAGGGGTGAAGCCATTAAAGTGTTCTACAACCAACCATCAGAGGCTCTAGTAAGATGCCGATCACTTTTAGGTTTACAGTGCAAGCTTTATGCAACAAGCTCCAAACACAACTTTCTGCAGTTAACTATTGTTTGTGTCCTTGGTGTCAATCTGTGCCTTTTCTGACTGTTTCAGCTCTGACTGACCACCCAGCCTAAATGCAGCTTTTGTTGACTATTATTTCTATTCCTTGACCCTATGCTTTTACTGAGACATTAGTGTTGATGTATTAAAACTGGAGAGTTCAAAATCTGGTGCAGCTGTGCAGATTAGCCAATCAGGTTCTAACTTTGACCAAAGCTTTGACCAAAGAACCTGGAAGCTGATTGGTTTCTACGCAGAGCTGCACCACATTTTGCATTCTCCAGTTTTAGTAAATCAACCCCATTGTCATTTGTTATCAACTATGATTCTTAAGTCCCCTGCCCCAGTGCTTGGAGTGTCCTGCCCATGACCAGCAGTGCATCGTTAGCCTTTACAGAAATACCAGTTCTTTTGAAATTCTTAATGCTAATCCTAATTAGCTTGCTGGATTTAAATTAATCACATGGCTAAGTGATATAGTCCTGTAACACCTTTGCAATATACAATTTGTCCTGCCATCCAGGGTTAAGGTAATTGATGCATTACTCTTTCTTTAATTCCTGCAGGCTAGTAGTAAACCTTCACCATAGCCCTTCATTACCCTCTGGTCTAATTGTATTTTTCAATGCTGAAGACTTCTGAAAAAAGTAGTGACTCAATCACACAAGCAGGATCATGACATTTTTTAAGGGTGTTTTGGCATTGCATTTCCCAATGATGATGTATCGCAAGACATACATCCATATTGGAAAAAGTTTCCCTCATTATTTTTGTTAAAGTGTCAACTTTGAACTCTTGGATTTTCCACCACTTTTAGTCCCAGTAATAATGGATACCAGAACAAATAGGTAGAATGGGTCTATCAAGTGTGGACTTAAGTATGCCACAACAATGTATAAATGTGTACAAACTTGTATAAACAAGTTAGAATTTGTATCCCCGAGGATCCACAAAATAAAGGTAGCCACACACAGACATTTCCAAAATCAATTTATCAATTTCAATAAAAACCTAATAGTACTAATAATATCCAAGAAGATAAATATAATGGATCAATTCCTCAATGGGTATGATTAATCACAGATGTCCAGACTTGTCCCTGATTCCCCCATTTATAACTAGGTGAATGTAGAATACAGTATGAGCAATCTTGTTGTACATTTTTTACCACATCTTGTGAAAACTGATAGGTATGGGCAATCCATTGCTATGTTGGCATTTCTATCCTTCGTTATTTAAAGTGAAACTAAGCACACACTATTAAATGTAGAGTATCCCTTCTCTTTATGTATATGGATAATGGCACTGTATTTATTTTAATAATTAAAAAAATCTACTCAATATACAAATGTCATGCGGCCCAGTTCTTTCCCAGCCCATCTGTATGGAAACATCAGCGGGAGTAGCTTCTAGTCCTCTGCTGCTGCCTTTGAAATACAAAGGAAAAATCCATAATTAATATCATATAAATGTTTAAAATCATCATGCAAATATGTTTTTTAATATGTATTTAAACTTACATGGTGTGGGCTATCTAGCGGGAGGTTCTGCGAATCACAACCTGTTTCATGTTCCTCCAGTTTGTGTCTATTGTTTTTATGTGCTTAAAATTATAGGGAACATGCATTCTATTAGATAAAAGAAAGTGCACTGTCTCCCGAATTGACAACAAATACATAAAGTAGACACACATGCATGTGCATGTAAAAAAAAAAAAATGTAATTCACATAAAAACATGCATTATCCCACCTGCAAAGTTGGGAGCTGTTTAGTGGGCATGGAGGAGGAGAAGGGAGGAAGTGGGCTGTCTTTTATCCAGAGTGTCTTTTGCCAAATGTGTGACTCTATAGTCACATGAGCTGCTCAGATAAGAAAAAGAAGGAAATTCATATCTTAAGAGGGAACTGAAACAGGAGCATGCTCTGTAGATGCGGCAATAGCTGGTCCACACAATCTCAAGCTGCAGCAGGGACACAGACAAGAAAGTAAGGACAGTGAACAGCAGGATCAGCCAGGTTTTTTTTTTTTTTTTTGCAGAATACAGAAACAAATCCCTTAGTGACTGAATGAGTATGAACAGCATGTACTGACAGTTTTTAATGATGTGGGTTTTAAGGACACTTTAGGAATAACATAAAAAAATTAACAAAGTACTGGTGTGTACATTAAAAAAACTGGCCTTTACAGAAAGAAGTGTACAAGGACATCAAACATCTAGATTTTGGAGTCATCTTGTAATAGCCACACATCTGGTTAAAAACAAAAAACTAAGATATAGTACAACGGCATAACAGAACTTGAAAGTCCCAATGGCACATAATACCAGTGATGGACAGGATGAAATATCATAGTCTGTTGAGTTATTTGGGGGATTCACTGGGATACAGGACACCAAAATGTTTGCACAAACATAGTCTTTAGTGTGACTTTAGCAGGATTTTCTTCAGCCACGTAAAATCAACATAGACAGTGGTTCGGATGATAGCTTAAAGTAGAATTATAGGCAACATTATTTTTTTTCATTTTGAATGGAGCAAGGGAGGGTTATAACCCCTGTCAGTCCCCTGTGTCCCATTGGGGAGATTTCCCTTCACTTCCTGTCCCATAGCCAAAACAGAAAGCGAGTGGAAATCCCTACAAATGTGCCCCCCCCCCCCTGGTTACCAGAACTAGTGTCTCCATTGGAAGATTTTCCCGCTATTACTGTTCTGGGGACAAACCATAATTTGGGATTTTCTTTTCATTTTAACTTCAATAATAATAGTATTCAGGATTAAATAGAGAGGGTGTAGCAGTTAAACCTGACAGGTATTCTAATACATCTCCACTCTATGTAAAACTATTAAAACGTTTTACAAAATTCCAACAACTTAGCAAACAAAAATCAAGTTATAACCCATACCCCCCGCCCAGTTAAATTCCCATCCACCCAATCCTCCCATAAATATTGCACATTTTCTAATACGTCCTACCTATCTTCTTTGCCGCTCCTATAATCCTCCAGATGATACGGTCTCTAAATTCCCCATATATTAAAATATTCCCTAGTGATTTTAAAATCTTTACATTTTTCCCATTTTTCTTTAAATTTATTGACATAATCTTCATCTCTACTACACATTAATTCCATATATATATTCAACTCTCTCACACCATTCCCTAATAGTAGGGGCATTGAAGTCCAACCATCTCTTTGGTATCGTCCCTTTTGCAGCATTTTGCAAATTTGGGACTAATGAGTTCCTATAAGATTTAAATGATGAGCTAGTCTTGTGAAACAGGCAGGCCCAAGGATCGTCAATAACTTCTTCACCTGTGAACTGGTTGATAAGATTTTGTATTCTCAACCAAAACACCCGTATCTTGGGGCATGCCCAACATATAGCACTGATCCTAATACCTGGCACCCCCTCCTGCAATGACTCTCAGTTTGGTACAGATGGGCACTGGCTGGTGTAATATACCAACTCATTATACACTGATAATTCAACTCGATGGTGTTAACGTCACTAGCAGTGCTATGTACAGCTCTCAGCACAGTTTTCACCTCGTGTTCCTCCAAACTAATTCCTATTTCGGTCTCCCAGTTTCCAATATAGGGAGGTTTCCTCCGGCCTTCCAGATGAGTCAGCTTCTTATATACTAAAGATAAGGCATGCTTTAACCTTGTTGAAGAGTTACAGATTTTTTCCATGGGATTCAACTCATTTTCCGATCTGAAAAGCTGTGGCAAAGATCCTATAAAATGTGTTAATTGCATGTGATTCCAATTACTTAGTGTTAACTTCCACAAAGTGTTAATATCATTAAGTGATCTACAGTAATCTTCCCTTTGTGTATTATATCTTTTACCCGTAAATCGCCTAACCCACCCCCAAACTGGTGCTCTAATCCTGGTAGAAAAAAAATTAGTACCCCCTAGTGGGATTAACAAAGAGTTGTACAACCTTCCGGCCTGCCTATAAAAGGCATCCCAGGTTTTGTATACAACTCTTGTTAAATCGTGTCTTTCCTCTTGAATAGCTCTAAACTTGGGTGAAATCCAGATATTCCTATCTAGGTGTGCTCGATTTAATGTGTTTTCTAACTTTACCCATCTTTTTTCCGTATCTTTCCTTGTCCATTCAATCATCCGTGATAATATTGTTGATGTGTAATATCTTTTTATGCCCGGTACCCCTAAACCCCCAGAAGCCTTATCTCTGATGAGAGTCGCCCATCGCACCCTAGGTTTTTTCCCTTTTCATATAAATTTAGAAAACATTATTTGTATTGTTTAAAAAATATGCGGCAGGAATTACAATGGGAAGCATTTGAAACCTATATACAATTTTAGGCAGGATTATCATTATAAGCATGCTGATTCTCCCCAACCACGATAGTGGGTGGGTTGAAATTTCCTTAATGTTAGATTTTATCTCGTCCAACATAGGGATATAGTTGGCTAAATAAAGGTTTTCAGGTGAAGATGTTATATTTATCCCAAGATATTTCAGACTGGACTTTGCCCAAGTAAATGGGAATTCTTTCTGTAGTATCTGTTCTTTTTTGTATTTAATCTAATATTGAAGATTTTAGATTTTATTGGATTTATCTTAAAATTAGCCAAATTTTCGTATCTTCTTAGTTCTCCAATGATATTTTTGGAGACAGATTCTAGGGTTATTAATATAAAATAGAATATCATCTGCGTACGCTGCAAGTTTATTTTCATCATGTCATGACATTTTCTGGCTGCCTAAGTCATATGTGCTAGGGGTGCAACTAGCCCCCAGCACTTAACTGTAAATATCCCAGCATGTGCAGTATTTCTGACTCCTACCACCATGACCACTTCAAATAACTGAAGTGGTCATGGTGGTAAGAGTGTTCCTTTAATATCTCTCAGAAGAAGTAAACCTCTGTATACTGATTCCATTTAATTTGATCATCCTCTAGTTGTGTTAAATAAGTGCGGGGGGTGGCCTCGTGGAGTGCCACCTCCCTAAAATTAGTTTTTGTGGTTGGGATGCCTGCATCTGGGCCTGGGCTTTTTCCAGTTAGAGAGTTCTTTAGAGCCTTGTTAATTTAATCTTTGGAGATCGGCTTCTCAAGAAGTGATAATTTATCTTTGTCAATCTTAGGAAGCAATGAATCTTGTATATAGTTAATAATTTTTGTTTCCTAAGTTGTTCTACTTCGGGTCTCTCTTTTAATCTAACAGTAGAAAGATTTTTATAATAATTTTGAAAGGAGCTTGCTATTTCTGTTGTTGAAAAAACCTGTTCTCCTTTGTTATTTTTTATTTTCTCTATATAGTTATTTGATTTTTTATTCTTTAATAAACCAGGGAGATATTTCCCAGATTTATTCCCCCACTTATATCTTTTGCCACCTTGTTGAAACACCTCCTTGTCTCCTCTTCAAGCAGATCTCTTCATTTATCTCTTTTAAGTATCATAAGTTTTTGTATCTCGCTTTTTAAAGTTGTCTTATGTTTTTGTTCCAAGTCATGCAACTCTACTAGCAGTTCATTTATCTTAGCCATTCTCTCTCTTTTTTTTCCCTAGCTCCAATTGAGATGAATATTCCTCTTAGGCTGAAGGCTTTATGAGCTTCCCAGATAGATGCCTGAGAAATGGTCTGAGATCAACCTAAACTTTTTTCCTAATAATAATAATAATACTAGAGCAAGTTCAGAGCTCATTTTATGTCCAGGCATTCTAATTCCACAATACTGTTGCTTTCGAAAATCCTTGCAGAATTGCACAATTCGGGCTTGGAAATTAATAACATGAGGCGTGACCATTCATTCTGCAATTCTTTATTGAATCTCAATTACAACATTTTCTTTCCTTCATCTAAGACTGCCTTTCAGCAGGTTTCAGGGATATTATAAGGTCAAACATTAACCCTGGCACTGGGTCTCTTAGTGATAATATCATGTCTTTTGACATCAGTAAGACCAGGTAAGTATGAAAAAAATTCCTTATTTTTTTACCTATTGGGTTTGGGGTTTTGACAGGGTAACTGCCATCCAGATGCTGTAAAAAATATTGAGGAATACCTCAACATTGTCTGTGGGAGTTGAGGTACTTAGTTATGTACAGTAAAGGCATTTTTTTTTTGTTTTGGACAGAGAGGAGAAGGATTAAAACACCTGTCAGTTTTTTTTCTTGTTTGCTGTCTGCGCCTCTGTGAACGTACATATCCTCAATGGGACACAGATAGCAAACCCCCCCCCCAAAAAAAAAACAAAAAAAAAAACTGACCCTCCCTTACATGATTAGAAAAAATATATATACAGTATCTCACAGAAGTGAGTACACCCCTCACATTTTTGTAAATATTGTATTATACCTTTTCATGTGACAACACTGAAGAAATTACTCTTTGCTACAATGTAAAGTAGTGAGTGTACAGCTTGTATAGCAGTGTCAATTTGCTGTCCCCTCAATAACTCAACACACAGCCATTGATGTCTAAACTGCTGGCAACAAAAGTGAGTACACCCCTAAGTGAAAATGTCCAAATTGGGCCCAATTAGCCATTTCCCTCCCAGGTGTCATGTGACTCGTTAGTGTTACAAGGTCTCAGGTGTGTTAAATTTGCTGTTATTGCTCTCACTCTCTCATACTGGTCACTGGAAGTTCAACATGGCACCTCATGGCAAAGAACTCCCTGAGGATCTGAAAAAAAGAATTTTTGCTCTACATAAAGATTGTCTAGGCTATAAGAAGATTGCCAAGACCCTGAAACTGAGCTTCAGCACGGTGGCCAAGACCATACAGTGGTTTAATAGGACAGGTTCCACTCAGAACAGGCCTCACCATGGTCGACCAAAGAGGTTGAGTGCAAGTGTTCAGCATCATATCCAGAGGTTGTCTTTGGGAAATAGAAGTATGAGTGCTTCCAGCATTGCTACAGAGGTTGAAGGGGTTGAGGGTCAGCCTGTCAGTGCTCAGACCATACACCGCACACTGCATCAAATTGGTCTGCATGGCTGTTGTCCCAGAAGGAAGCCTCTTCTAAAGATGATGCACAAGAAAGCCTGCAAACAGTTTGCTGAAGACAAGCAGACTAAGGACATGGATTACTGCACCATGTCCTGTGGTCTGATGAGAACAAGATAAACTTATTTGGTTCAGATGGTGCCAAGCATGTGTGGTGGCAAGCAGGTGAGGAGTAAAAAGACAAGTGTGTCTTGGCTACAATTAAGCATGGTGGTGGGAGTGTCATGGTCTAGGGCTGCACGAGTGCTGCTGGCACTGGGGAGCTACAGTTCATTGAGGGATACATGAATGCCAGCATGTACTGTGACAAAATGAAGCAGAGCATTAACCTCTCCCTTCGGAGATTGGGCCGCAGGGCAGTATTCCAACATGATCACAACCCCAAACACACCTCCAAGATGACCACTGCCTTGCTAAAGAAGCTGAAGGTAAAGGTGATGGACTGGCCAAGCATGTTGCCAGACCTAAACCCCATTGAGCATCTGTGGGGCATCCTCAAACAGAAGGGGGAGGAGCGCAAGGTCTCTAACATCCACCAACTCTGTGATGTCATCATGGAGGAGTAGAAGAGGACTCCAGTGGCAACCTGTGAAGCTCTGGTGAACTCCATGCCCAAGAGGGTTAAATTAATGCTGGAAAATAATGGTGGCCACACAAAATATTGACACTTTGGGCCCAATTTGGACTATTTTATTGCGACAGCAAATTTACACTGTTATACAAGCTGTACACTCACTACTTTACATTGTAGCAAAGTGTAATTTCTTCATTGTTGTCATATGAAAAGAAATAATAAAATATTTACAAAAATGTGAGGGGTGCACTCACATTTGTGAGCTACTGCATATATATACATTTTTTTTTTATACAATACTATTTACAGCCCAAGACGTGAGAGTTTCAAAATAATATTAGAAGAGTCTGACTGGGAATTTATACTCTATTCCCCTATGGAATCGTTGATGAGTCATAATTATAAATACAGTATGTATCTTTAGCTTGATATGATAATGGTATGGCTGGACAGGAAAATCTTATTACTAGAGTTGTAAATTTTCTCTGTATGTCAGTTACCGCTATATAGAATGCTGTTCAATGTATAATTACATATATAGGATTGTGATATCATCTTTAGTACCCTAGGATCACAGGTATGGGCTGAGTACTCTTCCATTATGTTTAAGTATTTGGGATCCTCTGGGGGGTTGAATAAAATTATGTTGTTGCACTTTTACAGATAGTTCATCCTAGTTGATATTCTTGGCAGTCTTACCATCCTATATCATTTTTCTTTGGCTCCGTCTTAAATATTGTGTCACTTTGCGGCATTGTAGGGGGCTCCTTTTATGATTGGCCTTTCTTCTATGCAACATTAATGTAAGGCCTCTTTTACACGGAGCGGACCGTATTGCGAGCACTTTTTTTTTTTTACGGACACAGATGACACTTGTGTCATCCGGTCCGTATATCATCCCATCCGTTTGCGGATGATATACGGACATAATGTATGTCTATGGGATTGCAGATTTCAGCGGATGACACCGCTGACATCCGATTTTGCGTCGTTTCCGTTTGTTAAACGGAAGAAAAATAGAGTTCTGTTCCGTTCCAAAAAGCGGAACAGAACTGAAAGGACGCAAATCGGATGTCAGCGGATGGTCATCCGCTGACATCCGCAATCCCATTGACATGCATTATGTCCGTATATCACCCGCAAACGGATGGAGTGATATACGGACATATGGAACGCCCGTGTGAAAGAGCCCTAAATAAATATTGGTGCTTGTTGTTTATGGTTTGAATAAAAAATATTTAAAAAAATATACTTATGTAGGATACTAATATTTCATTATACATTATAGATTACTTTCATCCATATTCTCCTGAAGAAGTGAATTAATTTAAAGAAGCGCATAGAGAAAATACAGTCCCACTTTTATATCTACTGTATTAAACCTATATGGTTAAATACAATATCTAGAGGGACTTATAGCCGGTTCACACTGAGGCGATCCGACTTCGGGGGGCGACCTGTGAAGTCGCGTGCACCGCTGTGCACCGCGACTTCGGCGCAACTTGCAGGGACTTCACATAATGGAAGTCTATGCAAGTCGCTCCCAGGTCACCCCAAAGTAGTACAGGACCCTTTTTCTAAGTCGGAGCGACTTGTGTCTCTCCTATTAGAACGGGTCATGTACTACTCAATGGACCGCGACCGACCGCGACTTGTCAGGCTGACAAGTCGCCTGACAAGTCGCGCTAGTCTGAATGGGCTCTTAGGGTAAAAGTGGTATTCATTTTTGTGTATATGTTGCAGTAACTAGGCCTATATGTTTTTTATTATGTATATAAACAATTTCCTTTTACTCTGTTGTAATAAAGATTTCACATTTTCTATCTGGATTAATGCTTTGGATATTTATTTGGTTATAAGTAAAAAACTTTAACAAAAAAAAAAAAAAAAACATACACGACTTCCATATTACAGTTTGGAAAGCATTTTGAAAAGAGTACCGTACCATTAGAGAGTAGCAAGTTTTGATGTACTTGCATACAGTACATGAACAATACTTTATCTCTCCTTTGAAATGGCAACAACGTCATCTAAATTTTGGAAATGACTGTGTACTAAAAGTGACAAACATATTTAGATCTTTTGTAGGTAATAGAAGCTAGGGGCGAAAAAAATCTAGAAATTATAGGATAGAATTCTCTTCCATACGCCAGTGGCAATGTTGGCTGATAATTAATTTGAGGCTAAAAAGCAAATATATACTGAAGGTTAAAATCCCTTGTTCCAGTAGGTCTAAACTACTCAGTTAATTTTGTATCTTTTTGTTCTTTATAATACATAAAAAATATATTTTTTTTAATCGGGAGGCATTAACATCCTCTTTCTGGGACTAGAACTTAAATGACCATTTTACTTTCTTATGGTTCATTGGTTTTTGCTTCTCATGTTTACCTACTGTATCATCTTGTATGACCATTTTTCAATGGTTCATTAGTTTTGGTTTTTCATGTTTACGTATCATTTTGTATGACCATTTTTATGTGGTTCATTCGTTTTTGTTTTTCATGTTTACGTTTACCTTTACATTAGCAAATTCCAGCAGATATTTCTATGTATTCATGCTCAAGCCTAATGTATGAATTATTACTGCACTGCATATTGAAAAAGCCTTTAGGCATGCCTGTCCTACCATGATGGTGGATCTTTCAAGTCTATCATTTTACATATATGATTACAGTTCCCACTAGAAATGCTGTAGTACATACCTAGATCAGGCTAACGCTTGCATTGGGCTTATGCCTAGTATTATATACAGACTGCAAAATTCCATTCTATCATTGGAATTTTCAACTGTTGGTGCCGTTGGGACAGATATGTTCTGGGATTCTGCTGTAATATATCTTGGTACTGTTTACCCAGTTTTCCAAAACCTAGACTTTGATGTCCTTGTGATTGTCTGCAGTACACTTCTGTCTGTCAAGACAAGTTCATAATATACACACCAGAACTTAGTTACATTATGCTCTATTTACCTTATCTAGAAATGCCAACATATAAATAGATATACCCATAAATATTCATAGGTATGGTAATAAACTTACAAGATTTGCTCATATTCTACATCTCCTAGTTATGTTTTTGAAATCAGTCTCATTACTTGTGGAGGTGCTTCCAACTGAAATTGATATACTGTTTAGTTGAGCAAAATCTAGAGAGTTGGTGTATGTGGTTACCTTTAGTCCCTGTTCACACTGGGGCGACCTGTGAGGCGACCTGGTCGCCTCACAGGTCGCCGTAGGTCGCCTTCCATAGGGAAGCTGCGGACCCATTCTAATAGGAGCGACACAAGTCGCTCCGACTTAGAAAAAGGGTCCGGAGCTTCTTTGGGGCGACCCGGGGCGACCGTCATAGACTTCAATGTTATGAAGTCCGTGCCGGCCGCTCCGAGGTCGCGGCGCGCTGCTCGCCCCGTAACCTCGGAGGTCGCCCTGGGAAGTCGCATCGCCCCAGTGTGAACGGGGCCTTATGTTAATTAAAAAAATGTTTGTTTTTTTTGTTTGATAGCTAACCAGGGCTACAATTCATAACTTGTTTATACAAATAAAGGTAGTACATATTTCTACATTGTTGTAGCAATATCACCTTTATCATTTTGATTTGTGAAAGCATGGCACGCAACAATTGGCCTATTAGGTAAAACTAAACCCAAGAACAAAATGTAATATACTGCAGCTTTCTAGGTCCTTACATGCAGTGTCTGCATGTATTTTCTTTTTTTCAGGCTGGGTACATTTTCTGGTATAATAAGAAAGAAGATAGGTGCACCCCATAGTTAGACGAATGCTTGTCAGGGTTCTTTATTGGTCGCCATATCGGACACATGTATCAGGACAAGGTTGACGAGTTTCACAGGAACATAGCATACTTGTTCACAGACTGGTTGTGAACAAGCACGATATGTTCATGTGAAACGCATCAACTTTGTCCTGATACATCAGTCTGACATGGCGATCAATAAAGAACCCTGACAAGCATTCATCTAACTGTGGTGAGTGGCTATGTTCTTTCTTGTTATACCTGTTACCAATGGTGGTAAGCCGGGGCATGCACCCACAGTAATGTGCTGAGTCTTTTATCGGCCTGAGCGGTGTGTGCATCTCAGTTTGTACTTTGAGTACATTTTCTGCACATATGGAAAAATACTTGGCGATCTTACTAGAATTCCAGGGTACTTGTAACTTCCTGTGCACTAAACTAAGATCTTCACCAATGATATCAGCCTTCTAAGTTCTCTTCTGTGGACTACAGAACACGCCCCACCATGTTAAAGAGAAGACGAGAAAGGTTTGTAGTCTAAATCAGGAGAGCATCCTGGGGTAAAGACATACCTCTATAATTCCAGTGCAGTGAGTGAGCGCTTTCCCCCTAGGATGGAAAATGATAGAGTCACATCCAGCAGCCTCACATGTTAGTGAGGAGCAAAGTTCTTTTGGGCCAAGCTGGCCCAAACCAACTATGTAAAGTATATCAAAAGCTGGAGTTCAGCTTTAAGGGTCGGTAAGCTGTAATATACAGGATTTTTTTTTTTTTTTTGGGGGGGTTTTGAAACACTTTAATGTTAGCATAGAAGCATGTATGTGTCCAAAGATATTAGGCAAATAGATGCTTCTCACAAAATGTCTTCAAAAATGAGCTCAAAAGCCTTGCATTCTACATTATAATTATGATTTCTTACTACATGAAATCATAAAGTCCACATCAAGGGTTAGTGAGAGCTGTGCATACTGTACAAACAAAATGTACAAACTGTTTTAATGTTGTCCTTTTTTGTTTCCTTCTTTCATCACACCCAGATGCATGTGGCTAAATTGAACAAAAGTACTGCGGGGATAGCATGGATGCAGGAGATGGGGAGAGTAGTCGGAAGAATCTTTATCAATGCTTTTTCTGCTGTGGTGATCTGTGATCTGCATATAAGGTAGACCCTATTCTGTCTGTAGTAACATAATCTAGCATTCGTTTTTACTAAAATTATGAAACAAGTGGCGGAGGTTTTAGAGAGGCACCATCATTTAGTGTTTAAATACAATGCCAGGAAACCCATTTGAGGAGACCACCCAACCTGTTCATTTTCAGTCTGCTGAACTTTGAGGGTGCTTCAGAGAATATTGGATAGAAACACAGAAGAGTGGTAGCAAACCAAGTGGTCCATTGAGTATGGTCCATTTTGTAATACACACACACACTCGGTATAGAAAACAATTACCCCCCTTTAAACTAATCACATTTTATTTCTTTGCAGCCTGAAATTAGGACAGCTGTATTTACTCAAATTATACCAAACAAGTAAAAGATATAAGAACAACATGTCGGAAAAAAATAATCATTAAAAAACAGAATCACTGTAGGAAGTAGAAAAAAGGGATAATCCCTTATGTCAGTATTTTGTTAAACCACTTTTTGCTTTAATTACAGCCTTTAGTCTGTTGGGATACATCTCTACTAACTTTGCACATTTAGACTTTACAATATTTGCCCACTCTTCTTTGCAGAACTGCTCGAGTTTAACTAAATTTAATGGTGATCGTTTGTTGACTGCAGTCTTTACGTCATTCCGCAGATTTTCAATGGGGTTTAGGTCCGGGCCCTGACTAGGCAATGCAAGGTCATTCACCTTTTTCTCCTTCATCCAATTTGACGGTATTTTGTCCCATTCATTTTTTTTTCTATCCTGACAAGTGCTCCAGTCCCTGCTGCAGAGAAACACCAACATAACAGGATATTACCACCTATATGCTTTACTGTAGGAATGGTTTTATTTGGTTAGTGAGCTGTATTGGATTTCCACCAGACATATTGCTTGGTGTTAAGGCCAAATAATTTAATTTCAGTCTCTTCTGACCATAACACCTTTTTCCACGTGGCCTCAGAATCTTCAAGGTGCGTTTTGTCAAAGCTCAGTGTTGACTGCATGGGCTTTCTTGAGGAGTAGTATAGGGTGCGGTGCAAAAGTTTGGCCCGAACATCGCCCATTCGGGTGTTCGAACACCCAAATTTTCTGTGCATTCGGCGGGATGTTTGCCTGACGAGCGCACAGTCAATATGTTGTTAGGGAGCGTGGCCGGAAGGCCGGCTGCCGCAACCCTAACAGTAAATGAGTCATCAGCTGTCAGCGGGCTTCCCCATCCTGAACCATACCAGGCCACATGCCTTCAACATCGGGTGGGGGGTTGCTTTGGGGTGGGGGGGATCTGCCCCTCCACCTTAAAGCACCTTGTCCACATGTTGATGGGGACAAGGGCCTCTTTCCCACAACCCTGGCTGGTGGTTGTGGGGGCCTGGGGGCAGGGGGGTCAAGGGGCCTCCCAGATCCAAACCCGCTTATGTGAATGAGTATGGGGTACATTGTACCCCTATTCATTCACCAAAAAAGTTTCAAAAATAAATAAAACAGTAGACAGGTTTTTGACAATTTCCTTATTAAAAAAAAAACAAAACAAAACAAAACAAAAAAACAATGCCAGACCTGAAAGAAAAAAAAGAAAGTTGGAAAAAGTGAGTGCCCCCCCTCTCCCTCCTAAACCATACCAGGCCACATGTCCTCTGCCCCCCTACTCTGAAGCTTCTTGTCCCCATTGTCACTTGGGGGTGCACTCACTTTTGTTGCCAGTAGTTTCGACATCAATGGCAGTGTGTTGAGTTATTTTGAGGGGACAGCAAATTTACACTGTTATACAAGCTGTACACTCACTACTTTACATTGTAGCAAAGTGTAATTTCTTCAGTGTTGTCACATGAAAAGATATAATAAAATATTTACAAAAATGTGAGGGGTGTACTCACTTTTGTGAGATACTGTGTTTTAATAGAGAATAAGTCACATAGTCAATTCTGTTGAACTTCATTATCATAACTACTTACATTTATCAGATAAGCAAAACTAATGCAGGAATCCAAATACAGCAGCCATAAACTTCCCTATTCTGTATCTCTTTTCCATCTTTACTTCTGCATATCTTCAAACTTCCTATCTTCAATCTAACCTGTCAGTTTGAGGGAACTGAAGAAGCCTTAAGGATATTTTTAGACAAAACCTCTTAAACAGTATTAACAGCTTGGGAAATACTCTATCTTTAGTGTATGTGGCTATTGTGCCTCCTAAAATGTTGTAGTTGATAACTGAATATGTAATTGATGAAAGTGTTCAATTGATGCTGAATGTACAACTACTTGAAAAACACCCCCGCCTCAAAAAAAAAAAAAAAAAGAGGGGCCTTTTGATACCTGGATCAAGATTCTATAACTCTTTTCCTAAAAAAGTAGTATTATTTCATAGTTTGTGTGTTTGGAAACACACCCACCTCTTTTTTTAAGCTATCCACGGAGTCAGACAGAATTGGCTCTTGTAAAAGGCTATTCAATATTTTTAAGGATCTAACAAGAAATAATCTTTTTGCGTTTGGAGAGCACATGCAAGGATCACATTCTGACAGCAGTTTTACAGTTGCATAATGGAGATTGACCAACTTTGAAAAAAGTTCCCTACATGAATATTAAAGTGGATGTAAACCCTCACATATACCCAGTAAAGTGAACAGCCTCATATGATACACAGAGATGAAACAAATCTCCATACATGCGTTTTTTTTTTTTTTGTATATCTGCTGTCTTCAGCTTTCTACACTGTTTAGAAGGTGAACATCATGTTAGACGTTTTTCTTCCTGTTCCAGACTTGGTGTGGAGTTTTGGCATACACAGTGTGACAGCTGATTGGGGGATAGGCACACCGCCCCCCCCCCCCCCACCCTCCACATAGGCAGAGGAAGGAAGAAACATGCAGAGCTGTGCTGTAAATAGACCTGCTCTCTGCTAATCTATCTCTATGCAACCACCCTTACACAAATTTCCAGCTGCTTTTATCTCCTGTTTCGGAGAACTTGTCAGAAGTTATCATGCTGATAACAGAGGAACAGAGCAGCAGAAAAACGTGGGAATTAGGGCTTTGGAAATAGATAAGTAAACACTACAGATATATGTGCCCAGGTAAAAGTTCATGAATGGGGTTTACATCCACTTTTCCACAAGTAAAACACACACACACAGTGTTGAAAAAAATAAAATGAAAGGAATGCCCTGAAATGAAAATCCTATGTGAGTCATGTCATTCAGCGATATAGATCCCCCATCATCACTATTGGCACTGGTATAGATTATTTTCTAAAGGAGCAATCCTATTAGTAAATGATTACCAAACTGATATGCAGTACACCAATATGCTCTCTCTCAATAGATGAACAATGAAGGTCTCCAATACTTTCTCACCTAGACCATTTTTTCTAAGTAATCTCAGAAAGTATAAACGTTGCTGAAATTTTTTAATAACAGCATGTACATCTACTGACCATGATAAAGTTTCCGAGATATACTGTATACACTAAGAAAATTGAAAGCAGAGACAATCTCCACACATTCACCTTTGATGAAAACTGAATCTATGGCAGTCTTATCTTTCCTAAAATCTGCAATAAGCTCTTTCCTTTTCCCAGTCTTCAAGGTCAAATTATTTGCTGCACACTACTCCACTGTCTTTTTAATCTCCTTTCTTGACAACCTCTTAGGCTCTGTAACCCCTTTAATGCAATCAGCTACTGTAGTTTCATCAGCAAATTTTGTAAAGCCTTAAGGTTTTTTTGCATTCTGTCCATTAAGGTGAAAAACTGTCCATGATCAACTTCCCCCAGTACCCTTTCAGATACTTACCTGAATTCAATTTAGATCCAGTGTTGTGCCCCAGAGCCACAGCGTTGCTGTCTCTCTCTCCTCACTGGACATGGAGCCAGCAGCGGGAACCATTTCTGCTGTCAATCAAATCCAGTGAGTAGGGAGTGGGGACAGGTCGAGCTGTGCCATGTGTGTCAGTAGATGCAAGCAACCTGGCTGAGGATCAAGGTTACACGAGTACCCCCATGGTAAGCAGCTTCCTATGGGGCACTTGAAGAAGAGGAGGAGCCAGAAGCACTGATGGGGGAAGCTAGAAGAGATTGTTTGGGGCCACTTTGTGCAAAACCATTGCACAGATCAGGTAAGTATAACATGTTTGTGGGTAGGTGCAGCGTGGTAATGCAACAAAAAAACACTTTCAATCCAAAAGCAAATAATGGAACTTGTATTGAAGTAAAGGAAAAACAGTTCACAACACGCTTGGTTGAAAGAGGCCCAATAGACTCTGCCACACCTATGATGGCTGCCAGGGTCACATGGGTGGCCAGCATCCAATTGCTGCCCCAGTGACCCAGGAAGCCATAGAGGAACCATATTCCTCCTGGCTTTCTCTCTCTCTGCACTGCTGCTGCAGTTGAGCACCACTTGCAGTGGAGAAAACATACTGCACCTGCCTACACTACCCCCCCCTCCCCTCCCCTCCCCTTTGACAGATGCTGTCCTTCGCATTGGAACACAGTAAAGAACAATATGAGCAAAACAATGAACATGGATAAGATACAACAGGGAAAAGTTCAAACATTATAATCAGAGTATCTTACAGGAAGCTGCCCACGGTTAGACCATAAAGGGCAATGAGCAACAGTGTCCTCTAGGGAGTCAGATTACAAGTAATCATTTTCTGGTTGCGGTTCCAGGGCCCCAGGAGACTGAGGGCTATCCACATCCCCCATTTGTTCTGGCCCAAGATTGACTCCTGGCCCAAGAGTTCAGGCTTGGCAAGTCCTTTAACACATTCATGTCCATGACAATGTGCACTGAATGCGCCCTTCTTTGTTTACTTGTGTTTGTAGTACTGTTGGACTACCCCAGTCCTTTTGGGCAGCAAGACTCTAGCCATCCAAGATGCCATATGTGAGTCCCGTGAGAAGTGTGGTCGGGGATCTTGGATTCTAAGCGCAGGAGAAAGGTGGCATCAACATATTGTTTTGGAGAAATGTGCACTGAAGAGCTGACTGGGCTATGAGTCACTACCACTCCTACCTTATCAACCACTTGGTCGTCAATCTGGATTTTCACCCAGGTGATGCCTTCCACCAGGAAGGGCCAGTTATTGGCTGCCTTAAGGGACAGCCAGGAGGGGTTCAGTACTCCATGACTGTGACTTCTTATCCAGTGTGGATTAGCCAATCCATTGACAATGGTGGACACCACTGGACTTGGGGCAACCATGGACTGTGGTTGGCTGGGACCTTGTGTTGCTGGTCCCGGGGGTCGTCCCTCTGCTCGGGGATTCCCTAGTTTAATGGTGGCTTCAGGGAGTTCACGTCTAAGGTGAGTTCCTTTAGCGCTAACTGTATGGCAGACCGCGGTAAAGGGGCCAGGGCTTCTACCGGCATATGTAATGAATCATACTTTTAGGTCATGGCTACTGTTGCTTCCGAGTCTTCCTGTTGTCAAGCAACCGCATCCACCACAATGTCATGAAAAGAGATGGTGGGTTGTACACTAATTCACTCCTGCAGAGCTCTTCTGACTGGCCCTGCTTTCAGTCCTGCCATGAATTGACTCCTCAGAATGTGGCCTGAATCTGCGATTTCTGCGCAGCCATTTGCATCCTTCTTTTCTAGTCATTTTCAGATGTGCTTGAGCACCACCCGAAAAAGCATAAAACTGGCCTACTCCTGCTGTCTCCAGACCAGTGTTAATTTCGTCGACTAAAACCGACTAAAACGTTTTCGTCGACTAACACAATTCAGATGTCTAAAATACGACTAAAACTAAAATGGCATTTTAGTCTTAAGACTAAAATACGACTAAAACTAAAATGGCATTTTAGTCAAAAGACTATAACTAAAACTAAATCGAAATTTGCTGCCAAAAATTAACACTGGTGCATGTTCAAAGCATAAATAATAACATATTAGATTTTTCACTCCAGGACCAGCAGTAGTATATAATGAGTTTGGAAATTGTAGAGAAATGCTTAAATAATGCATTACAAATTACAATTGAACTACACCCATTTGATTATAGATGACTAAAATGAGTTTTAGTCGACTAAAATGTAGGGCGTTTTAGTCGACTAAAATATACTGGAGTTTTAGTCGACTAAATACGACTAAAACTAAAACACTTGCAGAAGACTAAAATAGGACTAAAACTAAAATGCCATTTTAGTCCTAAGACTAAGACTAAAACTAAATTGAAATTTGCTGCCAAAATTAACACTGCTCCAGACAAAGAATATGCATTTCGGCTCTGGGACCATTACATTTTCTCTGAACAGGACCTCCAGGTGTGTCACTGTTTGCTCCAGTGTGATCCAAACGGTGCCATAATGGAGCCTGCTCTGATCTCCGCACCCGCTGCAAGAAGTGACATATTCTGCCAACTGCCGCCAAGTGTGGGTGGGTGCAGTGTAGCATGGCAGCAATAACACACACTCAGTCCAGATGCAAATAATGGAACTTGTATTAAAGTAAAAGAAAAAAAATGTTCACAACAAACCCGGTGGAAGGAGGCCCAAACAAGAACACTCCCAGATGACAGCAGCAGGTAGCGGAGCTGGTTTCAGCTGAACTGACAGCGTCTGTCTGGAGGGGGCGGAATGTGGCCTAGCCGGTCTGAGCACAATTGAGAAGTTGTCCATGGAGAGTGCAGATACCTACGTTTCCCCTGCTTGTCTGGAACCTTTTTCTCCCGCTAATACTGTCCCTGACAGATGGGTGATCTGTCCCTACACTACCCAAACGCTAAATGCTCACCAAACCCAGGAGCCTGGGTCTTAAATAGACTCTGCCACACCTAAGTTGGTCTTCCAGGGTCACATGGATGGCCAGAATCAAACCACATCGCTACCCCAGTGACCTAGAAAACCATAGAGGAACCTTGTTCCTTCTGAGTTCTTCTTCCTGCACTGCCGCTGTGTTTGAGCACCACCTGCAGTGGATAAAACAGTATGCAGCTGCCCACAAGTTTATTATTTAAAATTATGTGTTTAACTGTCACTGGAGAAATAATATTGGCTAATTTTAACCACCTGTGATTTATTTACCAGAAAATCCTTTATCCAGAGGCAAAAACTGGCTTTTTGGGGATCAGGATCGTTTTAGACAGGAAAGATCAAAAGCCAGCAATAATGAAAGTTTAAAGATCTTAGTGCAAAACCCTGACAATTGTTCTGCACATGCCTTAACAACCCTTCCTGGGACATCGTTTGGACCCTCTGATTTCCCTGTATTAACAGTTTTGAGTATCTGTCTCACCTCGTGTTCCTGCACAGTGAATTTAAAGTTGCAAGGGTCTAAAGAAAGCCCTGTGTCACACTGCAGTAGTTTAATCTCAAGGCATGTAAAGTACTTGTTCAGTTCCTCAACTAGTACAATGCTGGAGTTTACTTCTGTTTTTTTTCCTCTCTATAGTTCGTAATATTCTGTACACCCCTCCATCCTTCCCTCGCATTGTTTTTATTGAAATATTCTTAAATTTTCATCTTTGCTGCTAATTTTGCTTCCCTTACATCTCTCTTTAAATTATCCCTTGCAGCATTATACACATCCTTGTACCCATTCATAAAAGCACTATTTTGCTCCCTAAAGAGATACCATACTTCCTTAGTCACCCAGGGTTTCTGAAAAAACCCTGGTCTTCTGTGACATTGTCCACACAGATCTTTTTATAGCTCAGCACTATTTCTTTATCAGTGTTGGGGGTAACTAGTTACAAAGTAACGGATTACAGTAACTACATTACTTTTTTTGGTAACGAAGTAACGTAACTAGTTACAATACTAATATTGGTAACTACACTACTTTACTAGGCTATAGGAGGTAACTACTCTACTTTACTAGGCTATAGGAGGTAACTACACTATTTTACTAGGCTATAGGAGGTAACTACACTATTTTACTAGGCTATAGGAGGTAACTACACTATTTTACTAGGCTATAGGAACGCGCTTTCCTGCGTTACCCAAGCCGTACGATACAATCGTTATTTCGAAGAATAGAGAGGGATGAAGTTTATGACTTTTTGTTGCACTTTATGTTTTATTCTGTTTTTTCAGGTTTTGTTCTCATGTTTTCCAAAGCCTGTGTTCATACAATAAACTCTATGCAGAAAGAGTGTCATGTATCTTCTTCTACACGGTCAATTAAGAAAGAGGAAAGTAAAGTGATAAGTAGTGAAGTTACTTTTCAAATGCAGTAACTAGTAAAGTAATCTCGTTACAATTTACAGAAGTAACTAGTAACTAGTTACATTTTTTGAGTAACTACCCCAACACTGGTCTTTATACAAATTTAAAATTTGTTGCCCAAACAAATCCCAGTCTGTTCTTTTAAGACAGTCCTGCAAACCGTAACAATTGTGGCCAGGTTTTAATTATCATATATTCTCTTTTTTTATATTTTCTCTGCCTAACGGGGGTGTACACTGGAATAAGAAGTAAAGAGATTAGCTGACTGACCCAAATAGGACAAGAAAGTGCAGCATCAGGGTATACTTTGGTGGAATATTTTCTTGTACTGTACATTGCACCAGAAGTGGTTACAACTGAACTCTAGGTATGATCATTGAGGTAGAAAGAAGGGGTGGTGAAATGACAATCTCCACCTTGTCCATTCAAAGAAAGCCTTGTTTTCATTGTAAAAATACAGAGCTTCCGGGAAATAGCTGCAGTGTGGATCGAGTAATAACTGGGAGTCAATATGCACAGGCCAAGCCACTTGGCACAGGACCCAGTAGAATGTTACTATCACTGTAGCAGGTCAAACAATTACAGTGGTTGTCAGCTTCCTCAACAGCCCCTCAGATATGAGATACACATAGTGCACTTACTTTGGTCCAAGGAACAATAAAGATCACACCTGGAGTTCATCTTTAAAGCATAACTCCACTTTTGACATGCACAACAACTCACCCTAGCTCCACCGTCAAGAAATAGAGAGCTGAGTGTCGGTGCTCAGGCTGCACGTCCAAAACCACGTGTTATGAAAAAAAAAAGCCGGCACACGAAAGCTTCTTCTTTGCAAAAATGTATTCCAGCATTGCCAGCAGTGGCAACATGACAGATGCTGACACGTTTCAACTGTTACGCCTTCCTCATAGCATACACATATGCAGTAAAATCAAACTTTATATAATAACAAACTACTCCTAAATCTAGGGGCGGTACATGCTTAATTACAATTATGATCAATACAAAACACAAGGGGGAGGTGTGTACCATTAGGTCAGACTCCAAAGAGGATACACTGTGAGAACATAAACATTAACCCCTTATATGCTACACAATTATTTCAAAAAAAGGTTTCTGTCCATTCTACTATTCATTCCACTGGGCACTCTGGTGTTAAGCTTGTGTATCCACCACACCTCACGTTGAAATAAGATGTGCTGTATGTCACCTCCTCTAGCTGGTCTTCCAACCTGTTGCAAACCAAAAAAGGAAAAAGAATTGAGGTTTCCCCCATGGATTTCCCTAAAGTGCTTAGACGCACTGGAAATATTTTTGGCATTGACGTTTGATGCATCATTAAAATGTTCAGATATTCTAATCCTCAAATTCCGAATGGTACATCCAACGTAGTGTAATTGACAGACACTGCACTCTACAACATAAATAACCATTTTAGAGTTGCAGTTTGTGTAGTGCCTGAGAGAACTCCACTTTTGTTGAGAAAAAAACATTCCGCCCTTGGTAATCTGTGTACATTGCAAGGATTTTAACAAATCTTGTTGCAGACTCCTACCTTTTTGTTATTCTGAAGAAAACCATGTGTGTTTTTTCTGTGTTCATGTGGGAAAGTGAATCTAATGGAAGTGGTTTCTTAATTATCAATCAGCTGCAGCAGCTGCAGGGCTCAAATGAGTAAAGCTTTTGGGCCTGGATCCCTTTAGACGTTTTCCTCTTGGGAGTATCTCACCTAAAATTAAATTTTTGTTCCAGGGGATGCTCGAAATCTGACTTGCATCATAGTGCAGACTTCTGGGAAAATCGGTGAGCCAGCCACACAAGCAGGACATGTTTCCAGGGTGTGGTCAGTACACATTCTGTGTACAGAACAGCTCCAGGTAGCCATATTGCATTGCATTTTCAGAAAATGAGCGGCTGCAGATTGAAAAGGAAAGGTAATTTTATTGGGGGTTGTTGGTGCCTCAAACCAAATGGGATGGGACTTTATGGGCAAGTGAAGGGTTATATAATGTGTAACTCAAGAGGAATAATAATAGATAATGAAGAAATAATCTAATTGATTGTGAAAATAAAAACTAGTATTTAATTATAAATACCAATAGGTTATACAACAAGCATTAGTGACAATGGTGCTTGGGACAGAGGCCCAAGTGTGTAGAAAAGAAAGATGATTCAACAGAATCAGTGACAATGGTGTATCTGGTGACTTTGAACATGGATTCTTTCTGTTTTCCCTTGAATGTTGAAATGGGAAATGATCCCAGAAACAAATCCAAAATTGCTGACGCGTTTCGGCTCTCTCATGGGCCTTTCTCAAAGCGTTCAGTCACTCAGTCTGTGGTCAATGAGAATAAATGTAAATTATAATATGTAAGGATAATTAAACAAATCCTTGACATAAATCAAGTATATTTTGTTAAAATTGTTATATTTACATACATGGGTGTAGCCATTATTTCTGCGCAGAAGCCCCTGTATCCGTTCACAGTCACAGCGGGAATCGTGTACTGCAGGGCCTAGGATTATAGTTGTATGGTTTCTTACAATATGGTTCAGACAGATCATTGAGGTATTGTGTGGTATAAAATATATATATATATATATATGTTCCTCCACTTACAGTTGAATGCACTGGTAGGAGGGGCTTGTCTCCGGGGTCCTGGGGATAGATTCCCCTCTTTTCACCGGGCTCTGATCTAGAGTATAGTAAATAATTGGTTTGTAGATGGGATTGTAGGGATAATATAAGACGTGACTGCAATAGATATCCCAGAGTAGGTGCATATATCTCATGGGTGCTTAAACTTGAGAATGGTGGTGTAGTACATAGAGATAAGGTGACTTTTATTGTACTTAGGTGCCAAGTTTATTTCAAGTAAATCATGGAGAGGGCTTTGCAGTCCATTTGCACTTACATTTTAGATGGGATGGATAGAGTTGTAGCGCAGTGTTTGGAGGTCCGTCCTCTCCTCTCTGTTGGAGAGGAGTGAGGATTACCTTACGTTCCCCGGCCTTATGAAGCCCTCCGCGCATGCGCATTGCGCACTACACGTAGGCGGGCTCCATAGCGGCGTGACGTGGGCACCAACATCTGCGCCTGCGCTAACTGGGATGCGCGCGCAGGCTGCAACAGATTTATGAGAAACTAACTCCTCTCAAAAGTGCACCACTGTACAGTGAGCAGGAAAGAAAACTTAAAGAGCACATTGAAGACTTCAGCAAAGAAATACTAAAGAAAAAAGAAAGGAAATATTGGAGAGATAAAAATGCATTCTCACAAAATCGAGCATACAAATGGATAAATAACAGACAGACAAGAAGAGCCACATATAGAACATCAAGGAATACAGGTCCAAATTACTCCTCGGACTCATCAGCCAATACATCAGGAGCTGAACAATATCAGTATAGACAAAGGGATAAACCCCGGGCAAACCAGCAAAAAGAAACAGAAGAAAACGACGACCCATCCTCACTAGACACAGAGGAACCAAATATGATGGAATCTAGTACACAACCTGATGAATGTGCCACAGCGCCAATAAAACACCATAAAATTTTACTAGGTCACAACAGGCGAAAGACGGGAGCCAAAAATCACAGAGGCCTTTTTTAGGCACAAAGACAAAAATGAAACAATCGACCAAGTAACACAAGAAGAGGTCACGGACCCAGAAGGCCTAACCATCATAAACCTCTCTACACATATACTGACCAAACATCAAAGGGAAGTACTATCACTCAGCCTTTCCTTTTGCCCCAACAGGGGCACAGACAGTTTTGAAACAATAAAGGATGTGAATCTTTTTGCTAGGAACTTATTGCTGAAAGTGAAATTCAGCAAGAAAACAACGAATGAAGCACCACCTACTAACTTAACCGCAGCCGAATTCAGGGCTATTAGAGACCTGAATCTGTTGCTGGAAGAAGGGGCCATAGATGATTGGACGGAGGAGGATACACCCGCTGAAAGTGAAGACGATGAAGTAGAAGAAACACCAGGAGCACAACGCCCGACCTTCAAGAAAAAATCACACATTTTTCCATCTCTAAATGAAAACCCGGCAATAGCCCTCTTTGTGAGGGAAACAACTAGAGAGCTGGAAAAACTAAAAGGAGATAACACCAGACAAAATCTTACCGTGAAACAAAAGGCGGCACTTAAAGAACTAGAAAGAAATGAATTAATCACAATCAAACCCTCGGATAAGGGGGGGAACATTGTGCTCATGGACAACGATGATTATAAAGATATGTGCCAGAAGATTTTGGACAACACACAATGTTATAAGAAAATACTACCCATTATGGTAGAATCATATAAAGAGGACTTCTATAAAAAAATCGATGGAGCATTAAACCAAGGGATGATTTCACAAACATTGTGGCAATTCATGAGGACCAAACATGCAAGAACCCCGACGTTCTATGCATTACCAAAAATCCATAAGGATAGGAACAACCCGCCAGGTAGACCCATAATATCGGGCAATGGCAGCCTCACCGAAAACACCAGTAAAGTCATTGGTGCCTACTTAAGGCCCCACGTAACTAAATTACCCTCATATACAAGAGACACGGTACACCTCCTTCAGATTATCGACGGTATTACCATACCTAATGAAGCGTTTCTCATCACGATTGATGTAGAAGCTTTATATAACAACATCCCGCACAAAAAGGGAATGGAAGTGATTAAAAAAACTCTGGGGGAACAAAGTGGACATGATAGAAAGTTCAATGACTTTACAGTTATGATGCTGGATTACATCCTAAACAACAACTTCTTTGTTTTCAATGGTACCTACTACTTGCAGATATGTGGGGTGGCAATGGGCACAAGTTGTGCCCCCTCTTACGCTAATACATACCTTGGGGCCTGGGAACAGGACTTCCTGGCCAAAGAAGAAAACAGCGCCTTTGCCAATAATATCATCCTATGGCAAAGGTTCATAGATGATATATTCATTATATGGACAGGACCAGAAAGTATGATCCACGAATGCCTGCAAGCCATGAACAACAATGAGTATAATATGAAATGTAGAAAATCCGCGCTTAGGATAATTTTAGACTTCTAATATTTGATATTGGCTGCAGCCCACCTGTACACTATATTCCTAGAAATATAGTAAGAATGAAGGTAAAGAGGAAGGTGTATGGCGCTGCCAAAGTGTACTAGTGATTCCGTATGTCCAACAATGATGCTAAATGTGTATTCAATATCTATCTCCACTGTGAATCCTAAATTAATAAAGTGTCGGGTGCATCATATATGTGACAAGTATAAATATGTGCAATAATATAGGGGATCCAACTCTGTGAGGAATTAGTAATAGTGCTAAAACCGTGAAGGAAAAAATGTATGCAAATAGGTGTAAAATAGTATTGGATAAAAATATATATATATATATAATTGGTGAGTAATATCTAGACAATAAATAAGAAAAAATGGATGAAGAATATAAAATCAGTTGGATCCACTTAAATAAACTGTGAAGATCTAAAACCTTATAATTGTACAGTAAAAAGCATCATATGGTATAAACTGAGTAAACGATAGATGTATAAATCTTATGGCAGCAATAGTCCAAGTATAAGTAAGTCCGTGATAACTGAAAAACCTAAAAAAGGAGGGTGGTCCCACATTTGGAAAAAACCCTTCCTAAAATAGGGAGCAGAAAGTGACTTGAGTGCAGGTGCTCTAATGACGAATATTTGGAGGTGCTCAGATGTGACAATTCAGTGCTCCCCGCACCCCTTGGACCGCACTCACCAGAGCTGTACACCCCTACAGGGGTATCAGGCCTTGGATATATAATCCTGGGGTCTCCTTCACTGGTTATCAGAGTGATTGGGTGATCCAATTTTCTGCCCGAATCTTGCAAACCAGGGTCCTTGGTATCAGGGTCCACAGGTGCACCGATATATATGGGGGAAGAAGGCTCACATAGAGTAGTACCGCTTTTAAATTGCAGACATACAAATGAGTATAGCCAAAGGAAGTTCCAAATAACTAAGTATGTGCCAAACTTCAGTCAGAGAAGCGACCAACACCCACATGGGTTGTGCATGGGTGTTGGTCGCTTCTCTGACTGAAGTTTGGCACATACTTAGTTATTTGGAACTTCCTTTGGCTATACTCATTTGTATACGCCATACACCTTCCTCTTTACCTTCAATGAGTATAATATGTTCTTTACCCTCAACTACGATAAAGAAAAAATTACCTTTTTGGACACTTGGATTATCAAAGGTGAAGATGGACTCCTTAAGACAACTTTATACAGGAAGGAGACAGCAGGCAATTCCATACTGCATGCGTCAAGCTTCCACCCGACCCCACTGAAAAACGCAATTCCATATAGCCAGTTTCTTAGGCTTAAAAGAAACTGCACTACTGAACAAGACTTCCAAAGAGAGGCAAGCATCCTCACCGCAAGGCTGTTACACAAAGACGACGTTAAGAAAAACTTTCAACAGAGTTAAGAAGCAAGAAAGACACAACATTCTGTTCAAAAATAAAAACATACAAAAACCTAAGGAACAGGAAAATAAAACCCGGATCATAATGAGGTTTACGAATGACCATCAAAAAATAAGGAAAATTATCTCTAAACATTGGTTGATCTTAAAAGAAGACCCCGTGGTAAAACCATTTATACCAGAGATTCCACAAATAACATTCCGTAAAGCAAGGTCAATGAAGCAAGCACTCACGCATAGTGAGTACAAGGAAACTAGAAAGGACCCCTGTAAACAAATGGGCACATTTCCATGCGGAAATTGTGGACAATGCAGCGTTATACAAAAATGCATCAATACTATACTCCCTAATGGAGAGTCTTTTAAACCCCGACACTTTACAAACTGCAGAACGAGAGGAGTCCTCTACCTTATGCGGTGCCAATGTGGGTCCTACTACGTAGGAAAGACAAAACAAGAATTTGGCAAATGAGTAAACCAACACATCAACAGCATGCAATTGTGTAACTTCTATGTACCCCTCGGGAGGCATGTTGCCCACGACCACAAAAATAGGATGCCCAAAGTGACATTTATGGCACTTGAAAGAATTCATATACCACATCGCGGGGGGGGGATTGGAATAAAAGACTACTTCAGATGGAAATGCGGTGGATCAGACGCCTCCATGCCACAAAATCTCCTGGCCTGAACGAGAATGAAAGTTTCCGCCCGTTTCTTGAAGGTTTTGCTTCGGGCAAGACGGACTAATAAACCATCCATCCATCCCAATGTCTCCATCACGGGGATAGCAATGTATCTCTCCAATGATCCTATATACACTAGGCCCCCCGTCTTTCCCCTCAAAAATAACCCCCCCACCCCCCCCCCCCTCCTCCCATTCAGGGTTGAGAATTGCATATTGGACAATATTGTTTTATTCCCACTCTAGTGTCCAGGAACTCGATTCCATGTTGACATGGCCCTGGAGCGATCTGCAGTATTGCCCAGCAATTAGGACTGTCCCTCCCTGACCCACGGCTACCCATGGTGGAGCTGTGTGTTACTGCTGTTAATTTTTAAACATTCTATTTTCATCTCATTTCTTTTTACATTTCTAATTTTGTTTGAATTGATTTACGTGATGTATTCATATACCATAACATAACTAGTAAGGCTTCAGATGCTGGATATATATGCATTGTAAATACAGGGGTATGTGCCACAATTCTGCTGACCGGCCCAGATATACCGCACAATCACACCCGGCACGGTAACCCCTACGGTTGTAGGGGATTATCAGGACCTACCAATCCCTTCGGGTAGAAGATGGCTCCTTCTCCCGTGTCGGCGGCCAGAGCGGCGTCCCCAGCAACGGGGTTGCAGCCTGCGCGCGCATCCCAGTTAGCGCAGGCGCAGATGTTGGTGCCCACGTCACGCCGCTATGGAGCCTGCCTACGTGTAGTGCGCAATGCGCATGCGCGGAGGGCTTCATAAGGCCGGGGAACGTAAGGTAATCCTCACTCCTCTCCAAGAGAGAGGAGAGGATGGACCTCCAAACACTGCGCCGGCTTAAAGGACAACTCTATCCATCCCATCTAAAATGTAAGTGCAAACGGACTGCAAAGCCCTCTCCATGATTTACTTGAAATAAACTTGGCACCTAAGTACAATAAAAGTCACCTTATCTCTATGTACTACACCACCATTCTCAAGTTCAAGCACCCATGAGATATATGCACCTACTCTGGGATATCTATTGCAGTCACGTCTTATATTATCCCTACAATCCCATCTACAAACCAATTATTTACTATACTCTAGATCAGAGCCCGGTGAAAAGAGGGGAATCTATCCCCAGGACCCCGGAGACAAGCCCCTCCTACCAGTGCATTCAACTGTAAGTGGAGGAACATATATATATATATATATATATATATTTTATACCACACAATACCTCAATGATCTGTCTGAACCATATTGTAAGAAACCATACAACTATAATCCTAGGCCCTGCAGTACATGATTCCCGATGTGACTGTGAACGGATACAGGGGCTTCTGCGCAGAAATAATGGCTACACCCATGTATGTAAATATAACAATTTCAACAAAATGTACTTGATTTATGTCAAGGATTTGTTTAATTATCCTTACATATTATAATTTACATTTATTCTCATTGACCACAGACTGAGTGACTGAACGCTTTGAGAAAGGCCCATGAGAGAGCCGAAACGCGTCAGCAATTTTGGATTTGTTTCTGGGATCATTTCCCATTTCAACATTCAAGGGAAAACAGAAAGAATCCATGTTCAAAGTCACCAGATACACCATTGTCACTGATTCTGTTGAATCATCTTTCTTTTCTTCACACTTGGGCCTCTGTCCCAAGCACCATTGTCACTAATGCTTGTTGTATAACCTATTGGTATTTATAATTAAATACTAGTTTTTATTTTCACAATCAATTAGATTATTTCTTCATTATCTATTATTATTCCTCTTGAGTTACACATTATATAACCCTTCACTTTCCCATAAAGTCCCATCCCATTTGGTTTGAGGCACCAACAACCCCCAATACAATATATATATAGGGACGGTGGCAGAACCTACTTCAGTATATGTGCTCAAAAGAAATTTCCCCCCTTCTTTCGGAAAGGTAATTTTAAATAACATTCAATTACAATATGACTTGTGTTACAATTGTATACGCTATATTAATTTTCCTTCTTTTGATATTTTTTTCCCCCATGGAAGCGGAGTTACCCTTTAAAGGATTGAATTAAATAGTTAACCATGTGAGTACCAGCTTGTATTACCCCTTTATTACCAGGCCCTTTTTCGGTTTTAAGTGCTGTGATATTTTGACCAACACTTACTTGACCAAGCAACACTGTACCAGATTATTTTATATAATTGTATTAAGATGGAGCTTTCTTTTTGTGATATTTAATAAACAATTTTGTTTATTTTTTACTATATAAAAGAAAAAGAAGACTAAACATTAAAAAAAAATGTTTCTCTTATCTTCTGTTTTAAAACCTATCAAATAAAAATGCCAGGGCAATACGAAGTGACCTCTTTTTGGAAAGTAGGCACCCTGAATTGATCTCATTTGTGTTACTTTTTTTTGCAAATTAAAAAAAATGATGCAACTGTGGTTAGACTTGGAGTTGGTAATGGTGCACTAGATACATTAACCACTTCTGAACCAGAAGATTTTCCCCCTTAATGACCAGGGCATATATCGCGATTTGGCACTGCGTTACGATTTGGACAATTGCGCAGTCGTGTGACGATGTACCCAAATAAAATTGATGTCCTTTTTTTCCCACAAATAGAGCTTTCTTTTGGTGGTATTTATTCACCTCTGCAATTTTTATTTCTTGTGCTATAAACAAAAAGAGCGACAATTCTGAAGAAAAAAAAAAAAAAAAAAAACAATATTTTTCACATTCTGCTATATAACATTCTAAAAAAATAAAATAAATAAATAAAAAATTTTGGTGAAAAAAATTGCAATAAGCGTATTTTGATTGGTTTGCGCAAAAGTTATCACGGCTACTAACTATGGGAAAGATTTATGTCATTTTTCTTTTTTTTTTACTAGTAATGGCGGCGATCTGCGATTTTTTGCAGAGCGATCTGTCAGCGGACAGATCGGACCCCTAACTGACATTTTTGACACTTTTGGGGGACCAGTGACATTACTACAGTAATCAGTGCTAAAAATATGCACCGTTACTGTAATAATGACACTGGCAGGGAAGGGGCTAACACTTTGGGTGATCAAGGGGTTAAATGTGAGCCTAGGGGAGTGATTCTAACTGTGGGGGATGTGGCTTGTGAAATGATCACAGAGATCTGTGATCCTATATAGCAGGATCACAGGGGCTCTGTGATCATTGCAGAGAGAAGAACGGTCAGATGTGTTTACAACAGCTGACCATTCTTCTCTCTCAGCGGGGAACGATAGTGGGTGTCGGGCGACAATCGGAGCCGTCTGCCCTGTGCATCGGAGTCCCCGCTGCCGAGTGGGGGCGGGAGCACGCCATCGGCGGCACACGCTTGCCCCCTAGCTGCAGGCACGCAACTGACGTAGGTCTACGTCAATTTGCGCAGGAGAGCCGCACTGCTGCAGTAAATCGGCGGAGGGCGGTCGGGAACAGGTTAATCTTTAGGTGATACACAGAGGTAGGCCTAAGTGAAAGAGCTAACGTACAGGTCGAGGGAGACAGATCTCAGCTTGATGATGTGAAAAGCGGTTTCCAATTTAGAAGATTTTCTGAAAAATGTATTTAACTAAAAAGAATTAAAGAATTTGTAAACCCAACATTTCATGTTCCTGATATGTGCCTGCTGTACCATGTACTTGTATGAAAAACTATCATGTTCTCTTTGTATTGCTTCCTTTGTGTGAAATCCCTGCTGCTCCTACCAGTCCCTCTGCATTCCTATTAAAAAATGTCACACTAGGCATGTGAGCACAGCATGGTCAGTTCTTTAGCTATGCTGGGAGCTTAGCCTACTCTCCTCCAATGATCAGACTTGTCCTGGCACCCCCCTGCACAACCTTTCATTGGGAAGTTCAGTGTACTGATGCTTCTCCTCCCCCAGCTCTTATGCAGCTGAGAGCAGAGGACACAAAGAGAGTGTGATAACTTATAAAAAAGGAAAAAAAAAAGGTATTTAGAAATGTATTTATATCTGTACACAAATGTTTTGCCTTTCATTTCTATTTTAAACTGAATAGGTTGTTTTGTAAAGTGTTTTTAAAAATGAGATGGCTTAACTTAGTACTGAGATTACCTACTGATTTATTGTAGATGTAGCTGCTCAGACAAAAAAAATATTCTCGTGTATTATGAATGTTTTTGTATGTTTTGCATACCATTAAATAAAGAATTTACAAATATAAGCCTGGGGTTTCTTACGTGTTTGGGTAATTTCTACTCTAATTATTACATGGCAAGGTATAATGTTACATACAGTATACTAGATATCTGAGGATATCGAATATGTTGTACTCAGGATCTGACTATGGGAAGACAGTGAGACAAATGTTCCTCGGACCTTGTCGGTCGCTTTCTAGTTGTGTACCACAGATATCGGACATTTGGGATATGATCAGTGGTGTATTTTGGTTTTGTGCTGCCCTAGGCAAGACTAAAATTGGGCGCCCCTCCTAGTTAAATTTGCCCACCCCTTCCTGTTTAACGGATGTGACGCACTTCAAAATTGAGGGACTACCAGTCCCAGCAAGAACCACTGAGATCTCATGAGAGGGGGGGGGGGGTGAGAGAGAGAGGGGGTGGGAGAGAGAGAGAGAGAGGGGGATGGGTGAGGGAGGGTGTGAGAGAGGGGGATGAGAGAGAGAGGGGGGTGAGAGAGGGGGGTGAGAGAAAGAGGGGGGGGGTAGCGGGGGGAAGAGAGAGAGGAGGAGACCCCCTAGTCCTGCCTGCAGTCCCTCCTGTTCCCCCTGTCTGTGGGTAGGGCAGGACATCTCGTCCGTCCTCGTCTTTTGGGCCCTCGGTCAGCCTGTTGATGTCCCAGCTGGGAGCAGAGAGGAGGTTTGAGAAGGAGTGCTGGCTCTGGGAGGCGCCAGGGATGCTGCACCCGCTGCTGCTTAGGACAGGGTGGTGCCGTGACAGTGGAGGTCTTCTCCCTCGCAGGCTCTCAGTTCTAGCCAGCTTCCAGGGGAGGGGGGGCTGGCTGCCCACTCGCTGTGTTAAGATGTTGCAGCTTTGTTGCCCTACACCCCACTGTCACCAGACCAGCAGGACTCTTTGGGCCCCATGAGCACTAGGTGCGGAGCAGGAGGAAGTTTAATTCTCCTCCACGTTAAATCATGGCCAGGGCCAGGGAGTCACGGCCATGATGTCACTAGTTACTAGATGTCACCCGGCTCTATCAAACAGTGGCCAATAGACTCTCAGGAGGAGGTGGGGGCAGCTATTTTGCTGCCCCCCCTGCAAAGTGCCGCCCTAGGCCTGGGCCTTGTTGGCCTAGGCCAAAATACAGCACTGGATATGATGCTATGCATTATTAATGTTTTTGTATGCTTTACCATTAAATAAAGAATTAAAAAAAAAAATGTCTCTAAAATATAGGTACTCACATCCTAAATAATGTCAGAAGAAAATATGTGAAAAAATTGGCAACATGATTTTCTTGGTATGTCAAAAGGACATTACAAAGTTAGTTAAAATCAATACATTTTTATTTGCATACAAATACAATATATAGAAAACAGCCCATCAGGAAAAAATAGCAAAACTTTTCCCCCTTGATGGTTCCTATACCCCCACCACCAGAGGAGTCACTTCTAACAAGGAAATAACTCCAGGCGGGGGGGGGGGGGGGGGGTTTATCTGTAGGCCACCAGGCTCTTAACATGTTTTGCGGTTTCCTGCTTCTTCTTACCCCTTTTATACTCCTGAAGAAGCAGAAAACCGCAAAACATGTTGAGAGCATGATGGCCTACAATTTACCCCCCCTCCCCCCCTGGAGTTACGTCCTTGTTAGAAGTGACTCTTCTGGTGATGGGGATGTAGGAACCGTCAAGGGAGAAAAGCTTTGCAATTTTGTCCTGATGGGCTCTTTTCTATATATTGTATTTATATGCAAATAAAAATGTATTGGTTTTAACCAACTTTGTAATGTCCTTTTGACTGTACCAAGAAAATCCTGTTGCCCTCTTTTTTCCAAACTTTCTACTGATTTATTTTGACATATTATGTATCCCCTTGACTATAATATAGAAACACAAGAGGACAGTATTAAAAACAGAATGAATCAGACCAAAGTATTACTTTCCCAAAAGACCAACGAAAGCAGTTTTGGATTTTTGTTATTGAGTGAAAGCACAGTTTTTGCCGGTTTTCTATTATGTACTTGAGTGTTCATTGTCTTTTTCATACTATTAAATTTCCATTGCAGGCCAGTAATGAATATTTAGAGTACATATGCGTCCTTCAAAAATGGTGCACAATAAAGGGTTCATTCTATTCCCAGAACAGTTTGTTCCTGACCACAGTTGCCACTAACAGCAAGAACGATACCTCACCATCTAAAAGAGAACAAATTGTTGAGCTAAATATGTTACCGGATCACACTATGTTTTGCAGACTTATGAATTAGCATAATAGTTTAGCATACTCTAAATTATGGTTTTCTGACCACAATATCTAAAATACAAAAGTAAAAAGATTGCAGCCCTTTAAGAGACCTTGTCTTGACCTAAAAAAAAAAAATTAGACCAACACAGTATAATAAAGTTAATTTAAAGTACATTATAATTCAGAACCCAGGATGCTTAGCATTTATTGTGGCCCTTTGTTTAGAGGGAAAGCAGCACCTGTGTGTTCCATCTGCAGATGGCATTGTAACACAATTATTGCTGCTGCAGCCAGCTTGGGTTGATGTAAGACCTGGTTCCGATTACAGAAGCGCAGGGTATGAAGAGTTAGTGAGCAATGACATAAACCCTGGGTCAGGGGGGATCCAGAGTCTAGTCTCGGGAGGGGCACTGCTAGAAAATAAAGTGTTGCTTACAGAACTGAATGTAGAACTGTGTTGCCGTAGAACGGCTGCAGAACACCTCTCCATCCAGGACTCATGCCCCTACAGCCTTCCTTCATTGGTTTTGCTGCAGTGAGGTGGCGGAGGCAGGGCCATCCTTAATAGTGATTGGACCCTGGGCAAACATTTTTTTAGGGCCCCCCCTATTTTGAGGCATACAAAAAAATAGCAGGTAGATTTAAAGTCCGTTTACCGCAGCAGATCACACAGCGATTGCAATTGGTTGTCAAAGGTCACAGTCTGCCATTACTGCTCACTCCCTGTTGCTAGAGGTTACAACACATAATATCTGCTTGCTGATTGGTTGCTAGAGGTTACAGCACATCATTAGTGCTTACTGATTGGTTGCTAGAGGTTACAGCACATCATTACTGCTCACTGATTGGTTGCTAGAGGTTACAGCCAATCATTACTGCTCACTGAGCAATGGAGCAATCCCAAATAATTGAGCAAGTAAAGCAGCACATTCATATACAAACTACAGGAGATGATCAGAGACTGCAGACATAGTACAGGAGGTGTTCAGAGGCTGCGGACACACTACAGGAGATGGTCAGAGGCTGCGGGCACCCTATAGGAGACTGTCAGAGATAGCAAACACAGTAGAGAAGACGGTCAGAGGCTGCGGACATACTACAGGAAACTGTCAGAGACTGCAGACATAGTACAGGAGATGGTCAGAGGCTGTGGACACACTCCAGGAGATGGTTAGAGGCTGTGGACACCCTCCAGGAGATGGTCAGAGGCAGTGGACATACTACAGGAGGCGGTCAGAGGCTGCAGACATGGTACAGGAGACGGTCAGAGACAGCGGACACAGTACAGGAGATGGTCAGAGACTGCAGACATGGTACAGGAGATGGTCAGAGATGGCGGACACAGTACAGGAGACAGTCAGAGATGGGGACACAGTACAGGAGACGGTCAGAGATGGGGGACACAGTACAGGAGACGGTCAGAGATGGGGGACACAGTACAGGAGATGATCAGAGATGGGGGACACAGTACAGGAGACAGTCAGATGGTGGATACAGTAAGGAGACGGTCAGAGACTGCAGACACAATACAGGAGACAGTCAGAGATGGGGGACACAGTACAGGAGATGGTCAGAGATGGGAGAGACGGTACAGGAGACGGTCAGAGATGGGGGACACAGTACAGGAGACGGTCAGAGATGGGGGACACAGTACAGGAGACGGTCAGAGATGTGGAACACAGTACAGGAGACGGTCAGAGATGGGGGACACAGTACAGGAGACGGTCAGAGATGGGGGGACACAGTACAGGAGACGGTCAGAGATGGTGGACACAGTACAGGAGACGGTCAGAGATGGGGGACACAGTACAGGAGACGGTCAGAAATGGGGGACACAGTACAGGAGATGGTCAGAGACCTTTCAGAAATGCACAGATTTGCACTTGAAAAGCTCAGGGTTTCAGGATAGCAGTCATGCTGTCTATGGAGGGAAAGACATACCTGGCCATCATGCACTTTTAGAGGTCTGGGGGCGGGGCATCCACGCAAATCTCCTCTCCTTCTACTCCATCCAGAGTACACAGGCTGCATGAAGCGGGGTCAGAGCATCAGTGGAGCTCCTGGCCCTGCTCCCTCTTTGCTGGCTGAGCAATGCAGAAGTCTGGGGGCGGGGCTCTCGGCTTCTACTACAATGGCTCAATACCGAGTGCACAGGCTCAAAGGGGCGGAGTCAGAGCCTCAGTGGAGCTCCCGGCACCACCCTCTCTCTGCTGGCTGGGTAATACAACGCTGCTTCTTGTGTCCCCAGTGCACTCTGCGGTGCTATTATCAGGGCCCCGATTTGCAGACAGCGCGGGGCAAGCAGGGAAGCTCCTTTGCCCCCCCCCCTGGATCCGCCCCTGCCCTGGGTGTGTAGGCCAGGCAGCTGCTATGCATAGCCCAGTGATGGTGAACCTTGGCACCAAAGATGTTTTGGAACTACATTTCCCATGATGCTCATTGCACACTGCAGTGTAGATGAGCATCATGGGAAATGTAGTTCCAAAACATCTGGGGTTTTGCCATCACTGGCATAGGCTATATGTGAGTTTTGGAAGTAAAGTGATGTGTGTCTATGTCTGGTATGAATAACAAATCTTTATATCAGCAAGGTCTCCAAATTTCATTTTCTTTCATTTCTATGTTCACACATTTTTGCTTGTATCACTACAGTGGCAATTGTGTCTCTGTCAAAACCTTTGTTCTTCTGTCAGTATAGTACTGGCTGGGTCTCTTTGGTTACATTGTTACAGTACTGATTATATTAATGCACAGTGTTTCTGGCTGTGTCCATTTGCTCATGATTGTGTCTGTGTGGAGGCCCACCACTTGAATATCAGCCCTTCACCACCAGGCCATTTTCCACTTTTCAGGGCTGGGATAGTTTGACTGACACAAATTGCACTCAAATTCATTTTTAACCACTTCCCGCCCATAGGACCTCATATGACATCCTCAGGTTGAAGTGATTATACAGGGATGATGCACTGCAGTAGAGTTGGGCTGAACACCCCCCCCCCCCCCCCGTTCGGTTCGCACCAGAACTACAGAACATGTAAAAATTTGGCATCCAAGCTGCAAACTCTATTAAAGTCTATGGGACCCGAACTTGAAAAATCAAAAGCCCCCATTTTGAAGGTTTATAAGGGATTTTTTTACCAATAATATGTGGCAAAACACAAATTGGCCAAAAATGATGAAAAAATTAGATTTTTACATTTTTTTTTGAGAATGTTATATAGCAGAAAGTGAAAAATACTGCTTTTTTTTTTTTTCAAAATGTTTGCTCTTTTTTTGTTTATAGCGCATAATCAAAAAACCGCAGAGGTGATCAAATACCCCCAAAAGAAAACCCTGTTTGTAGGAACAAAAAAGACGTCCATTTTATTTGGGTACAGCTTTGCACGATCGCGCAGTTGTTAGTTAAATAACGCTCTGTGTGTGGAGCGAAACGCGTCAAGCTGTTCATCCGAATACGCACCACGCCCGACTACATCCAGCTTCCGATATACGGTGACACGGGGAGTGAGTATAGCCATCTGAGTGGCGACCCGTGGGATGGTTTTCAGGCGTTTGAACCTCTGCTAAAGTGTAAGTGTAACCTGTATTGTGTGCATCGAATAAAGTTTTTTCATACTTCACGATGCCAGCATCTCTTTCTTTTTTGAGCACTACCTGGATGTTGTGATCTACACTGCATTTACTAAGCTGTTGAACCGTTGGATTAATAAGGCACTTATCATCAAAGGAGAGTCTCAAAGCGCTATATTATTTGGCTTCTGGTGAGTAGGGGACCAAGAGGGGAGCACCTACTCGTGTACAGAGAGCACCGGCACTTTTTTGTATGAGCACGCAGCACTTTGGACTTTTGCACAAAGACTGTCACTATATTTTTAAGCACATGATTTATTGAAAGAAATAAGATAACAGTTTATATTTATTGATTTATTTTATTCACGTTCATTGTTTATGCATATTGATTGATAATTATTATATAATTATTGTACACATTAAGTTAAGCACTAGCACTTTATACACAATATTTATTAAAGCATATATATATATTCATTTATTTGTTCTGAGAAGCAGCGCAGGTATTTTCACATTTTACATTTGTTTTTATATGACATTTAATGTGTTGTGAATACCTTGTGGTCAACCTTGAACTCCCTTCTACTTTTTTTTTTTTTAACTTTATAAATCTGTGGGAGGATGACCACCTGGTAATCTTGAATAGGGGCATCCCCCACATTTTGTTTTCAAGTATTGGCCTTCACTTCCACCCAGCTGTTTCCTCTCTAGTGTGTCCCTGCAGTTCTGAAGTGGCATGCTAGTGACGTAGCGGCTGGCAGGAGGAACTACACTGCACAGTAGAGATACAGCTATCCAACACACCAAGAAGTGTCTATTACTGCAGATTTTGCCATGGTTTTAAGTGCTACAAGAGAGCAAAAGTTAGCAATGGAGCTGGCACTGGTGAGTATTATAAACATATTTTACTATGCTGCATTTGTTTACTTTTTATTAGAAAGGCGAAGTTCACACTTGAGCTTAACCACTTAAGCCCCGGAGGATTTGGCTGCTAAACGACCAGGGGGTATTTTGCGATTCGGCACTGCGTGACTTTAACGGACAATTGCGCGGTCGTGCGACGCTGTACCTAAACGAATTTGACGTCCTTTTTTTCCCACAAACAGAGCTTTCTTTTGGTGGTATTTGATCACCTGTGCGCTTTTTACTTTTTGCGCTATAAACAAAAAAAGAGCTTAAATTTTGCAAAAATAACAATATTTTTCACATTTTTTTATATGAAATTCCCCAAAAAAAATGTAAAAATCTAAATTTTTTAACATTTTCGGCTAATTTGTTTTATCCTACCTATGTTTGGTAAAAAAAATCGCAAAAAGCGTATTTTTATTGGTTTGCGCAAAAGTTATCACGTTTACTAACAAAGGGAAAGATTTTTGTCATTTTTGTTGTTTTTTTTTTAAACGCGTAATGGCGGCGATCTGCGATTTTTTTGCGGTACTGCGACATTTCGGCGGACAGATCAGACCCTTGACTGACATTTTTGACACTTTTGGGGTTACCAGTGACATTTCTACAGTAATCAGTGCTATACATATGCACTGTTACTGTAAAAATACACTGGTAGTGAAGGGGTTAACTTTATTTGGGAGGGAGGGGCTGTGTGTGTCCCTAGGGGCGTGCTTTCTACTGTGATTGGCTGTGGCTTGAGCTGTAAGGACACTGATCAACGGATCTACATAGTAGATCCGTGTGATCAGTGTTTTTACACCGAGGAGAATGACAGGTGGCTTGTTTACACAAGCCGCCTGACTTTCTCCCTCTCCCCCGACGATCGCCGAGTGACCGGCGGACATCGGGTCCGCCAGTCACACGCGCGGGGGGGTCCGTGACCCCGCGGGAGCGCGCCTCCGCTGGCGCGCGCTCGCTTCCCAGACCCTCCCAGGCTAGTGACGTTAATTAACGTCACTCTGCCTGGCCGGGGCTGACCACCGCAGTAAATCTACTTGCGGCGGTCGGCAAGCGGTTAAAGGGGGAGCTCCAGTCTCCCCCAAAAAATTAAAAGTCAGCAGCTATAAATACTATAGCTGCTGACTTTTAATATAAAGACACTTACCTGCCCCTGGATTCTCCACCAAGCCAGGTCTTCAGTCGGCTTCGGGTGCAGGCGTCGGTATCTTCACTAAGGAAACCAGCAGTGGGCTTCCAACTGTGCATGTGCGAGTCTTCTGATGTGATGAGCGTGATGTGTCCCAGAAGGCTGAGAAGGAAGGAGGGGGCCGAACTTTCTCCCAGAGCGCAGCGACAATCTGACCAGAAATGGGGTGGCGGGCACCTGTCAAAATCAGGGAGGAGAAGGAAGAGCCCCTTTTGAAAGAAGTTCCGCTTTAAGTTTTCTCAAGCATTCTTGAAGCATTTCTTCGCATATTTTTTTTTAGGCATTTTTCAGGCTCGAGTGTTTTTGCTTTAGGCCCCTTTCACACTTGTGTGACTTGAGACTGCAAAGTCGCATGACAAGTCGTACCTCATGATTTCCAATGAGTACCGTTCATATCTGTGCGAATTCAAGTCGCGGTGATCTCACAGTAGTCCCTGCACTACTTTAGTCCGACTTTTAATGCAACTTGAGGTCTACAGACCTCAGGATTACACAGACATTGCTTCAAGTCCAGTCAAAGTCGTGTTGAAATCGCATAAAAATCGCGCAACTTTCAGTTCGCACAAGTGTGAAAGGGAGCCAATGTAAAGCTAAGAGTCAAGAAATCATGTTATGCATATTTTATGCTCCCATTAAAGCCTGTAGAGGCCAAAAATACGCAACTCTCGTGTAGTTTTTCATTTTCCCAGCAGCATGTTTCAAGCGACACAATGCTCAGGTGTGAACAGGCATCGTAGAATACTACAAATCACTTAGGTGTGAATTTAGCTTAATCCCTTGGTGCCTGCGCCTTTAAGGGGTTTCAGATGCTGGGAGGTGGGGCAGGGTTTATGATCATTGGCTGTCATGTTGGTCACATGATAAGAAAGCTCCCGATTGCAAAAAGCTTTCTGTTAGCCACCAGTAACTGTCCTGGGAGCTCTCGGCACAGCTGTATCTGCAAATCGGTACGCAAATTTGCGTCCTCTTGGTGCCAAGGCCTACCCCCCTAGAGGGTGCATATTTGCGCACCATCGGCGCCTAGGGGGTTAACACCTTCCCTCTGGCATCACATATATGTGGCATTGATGTGGCATGTTTTTGTATTGGGAGCATGCTCATGACCGAGCAACTGGTGGCAGCTTTGGATCACTGTTTCTGATCAGGAGCTGGGGAAGGGCTCCAGATTGTGTGAACTATGTGAGAAGCAATCGCAGTAATTACATGATTTGGCTGCCAACGTTGAAGTGGTATTAAACCCAAAATCAAAAATGTAATCTGTTGCAAATTACCATTCATTAAATGTGTTGGCTGCATTAGTTTTCTTTGTAGCACTGCCCCCTAGAGGACTGCTCAATGATCAGTCCAGGGGTTGTTGTTTTTGTGGTTTTATTTAAATAGGGACGGGAGAAGGGATGAGTGGGATACTCCAACTGTTAACTATTCACAATGCTGAGGACATCTAGCTTTAGAATGCGGCAAGGCCACTACTTCATCCTGCCACTTGAATGAAGATATTTCTATAGTATTTATCTTCAGGGTACTCCCCCTAGTACCCCCTTTCTCTCTTTGCTAGCTGACACCCGTCCACGGACTCTACACTCCGGAGTGGTCCCCTTCCTGGGCAGACCCCTGGGCAAGTTCCTCTGTGCTCACGGACACTGTTCTTCCAGATTCTCCTGTGCCCCAACTCCTGTAGTCAGCTTCTCCTGGACCTCTGGGTTAAGCCTCACGCCCCTGGTACACTAAGCTGACTGCCTGTGACCACCAACTGCTGCAGAAGAGGAGGCAGCCACCACCCGCCTTCTGGGACCTGGCTTCCTGCCCAAAGACCTCTGCCTCATGTGTGGCTTTTATACCCTGTTCCATAATGCACCACTGTCTGTGCCAACCCCTGGGACAGTACCAAAAGCCTGTGTATCATTGGCAAGGTTTCCTCCAGCATCCAACGTGCCTCCCCATGGAACCTGCTGGGGACACTCCCTGAGACCAGATGAGTTACACACTGGGCACAATGAGCAGACCTAACTACCAATCCTGGTCCCTAATAAGCGTGCACATAGGTTTTGCCTGCTGCTCTTCTGATAAGCAGACAGAGCCAAAGCGACTCTTTCAACCTAACACTAGGAGGGTGCTACATCTTTTTTTAGGCTTTTTTCTGTTTTGACTAGGTGATCTGCCCAGTAAAACATCTCCTGTGCCTACACTCTGGATAAAGGAGAAACAGAGACACCTTTGCACAGCAATGTGTATGGTGAACAAGATCGGCGCTAATTCAAAATCAAGTGTATATATAAATCCGTGTAAAATACAACACAATATAACGATGATACGTCAAAACACTAATGCTGTGAATAAATCAAAAAGTGCAACAATAAAAATACCTGTGCAACAATAGCTAAAAATATGCTCAATATCCAAAAAAATCGTGAACCAATGTAGCTTACAAATTAAATGACCAAAGTCAATCCATATAATATGCAGATTCAGGGTGAAATAAATGCCCAAAATAGCTGTGCTAAAACCTTTGCACAGCAGCATTGTCAGTCTGGGGGGGGGGGGGGGGAGTGTTAGATGTACTAGCAGATTTAAATACATTAAACACATTGAAGCCAAACTCGAGCTAACACTTTTAGCCAGATCCAGAAATAGTTTTGTACCTTTTGGGATACAGGTTTTACATAAATAAAAAAAAGCTGACAGTTGTAAGCACTGTCGGTGTTAAATGGTTTGTCTCATCTCTCCAACTGCTACACCTGTAGGACAGCTTGTTCTGAAAAACAACAGACTTACCGGCTTACTAGTGAGATCACCAGGTGAAAAAAAAACAAAAGAAAGAAAAAAAGTCTAAAAAAAGAAAACAAATGCAGCCATCATATCTAAGAATTGGAAAGCTAGTATTTTCTTTTTGTTTACCACCACTTAAACAAGCCCTTAAAAGGCCAGCGACAAGGGGAAACGTATCTTCTTTTTAAATGTTATTGCAAATCATGATTTGCATAATTAAACTGTGCAGGCTGCATTAATACAACTTTGAAGAATTGTCACATGAAACCAAGAGCACGCAATAGAAAAGTAGTATAACCCAAATAAAAATAAAGTAGGTCTTTTCACATGTGAGAACCAAAGGGGACTGCTGTGAAAATATTAAAATAAAGCTTTCTACTACTCCTTCTATAAAATAGAACACATCGATGTCTGAGGAGAGGACAAAAAACAACAAAAACAAATTGGGAATTTGGCATAAGCATAGGGGTTCATTTATAGCACCCCATATTTCATATGTTGAAGTATAATATGCCATTTATACAGAAAATTTATCCTTGAGCTTTAACCGCTTGCCGACACGCACAGTATATTTACTGCGGCAGTCGGCCCCGGCCAGGCAGAGTGACGTAGGTCTACGTCGCTCGCCTGTCACTCCTTCCAGAGCCAATAGCGGGCGGGCGCGCGCTCGCTGAGGCGCGCGCCCGCCTCGGCTCGTTCACGGAGGAGTGCGGGAGTGTGACTGGCGGACCCGATGTCCGCCGGTCACACTACGATCGCCGGTACAGCGGGAGAAAGACAGAGCGGCTTGTGTAAACAAGCCACCTGTCAGTTCTCCCTGTGTAAAAGTGAAGATCAAACAGTTCTACTATGTAGAACTGTTGATCTTTGTTTTTACACTAGAAGACCTGTCCCTACACAGTTAGAATCACGCCCCTAGGACACACTTAACCCCTCCCTGTCCAATACTGTTAACCCCTTCCCTGCCAGTGTCATTTTTGCAGTAACAGTGCATATATATAGCACTGATTACTGCAGTAATGTCACTGGTACCCCCAAAAGTGTCAAAAATGTCAGTCAAGGGTCCGATCTGTCCGCCGCAATGTCGCAGTACCGCAAAAAAAATCGCAGATCGCCGCCATTACTCGTTAAAAAAAAAAACACCAAAAATGACAAAAATCTTTCCCTTTGTTAGTAAACGCGATAACTTTTGCGCAAACCAATCAAAATACGCTTTTTGCGATTTTTTTTACCAAACATAGGTAGCGTAAAACAAATTGGCCGAAAATTTTAAAAAATGTTGATTTTTACATTTTTTTTGGGGGAATTTCATATAAAAAAAAGTGAAAAATATTGTTGTTTTTGCAAAAATTACGCTCTTTTTTTGTTTATAGCGCGTGATCAAAAAATCGCACAGGTGATCAAATACCACCAAAAGAAAGCTCTGTTTGTGGGAAAAAAAGGACGTGAAATTCGTTTAGGTACAGCGTCGCACGACCGCGCGATTGTCCGTTAAAGTCACGCAGTAAAAAATCGCAAAATAACCCCTGGTCTTTTAGCAGGAAAATCCTCCGGTGGTAAAGTGGTTAAGAACGTTTGAGTGAAATAATCTGCTCCATCTAGTGGTCATAAACATTATTGCAGACAAGTGTCTGCATATCAGGTTTAATTAACTTTTAAATGACAATATTGCTGCGCTAAAAACTCAAAATATTATAGCAAGTGATAAAATATGGAAGCAGCAATACAAATCCGGAATAGCACAGATTAAAACAAATATGGCAATAACTGTGGCGCTAAATCCAAAACAAATGTCCCAAATCAATTGGACGAAACCAGTCCTTAAAGTGTTCACTCCAAACTCAAGGAAAGGTGAAAGACCTCAGAAACGGAGAACCGCCACCAAGCACTCTGTTATCACCACTGCTTACCAGATAGCGATGATCCCCATTACAGAGATCAAAAGAGCCAAAAGCATAAAATAAGATGCGATCCTCCACTCACAGGTCCAGGACTGACAAACTCAAGCGTTTTGTGCGATATAAGACAAAAAGCAGGGACACTTTCATAGCGCAGACTGCATAGATCATTTATTGCCACACAAAACTTGAAAACACTTACAATGTTGTAGTAGAAACAGGCATCACAGATCAGTGATGAGAGTTCCTCTCTGCATGTCGTGTTGTATAACAAAAAGGTGGCCGCCACGTCTCCTCCCCGTAATGGCGTGCGTCACCATGAGCGCCACCCGACGCTTTTCATCATCAAAAGATGTCTTTTGATGGAGGAGGATCGCATCTTATTTTATGCTTTTGGCTCTTTTGATCTCTTGGTGGCGGTTCTCCGGTTCTGAGGTCTTTCACCTTTCCTTGAGTTTGAAGTGAACACTTTAAGGACTGTTTTCGTCCAATTGATTTGGGACATTTGTTTTGGATTTAGTGCCACAGTTATTGCCATATTTAATTAACTTTTAGCCTGGGTTCACACTGATGCAAATTGGATGCAGGTTTCCCAGCGTACAATTCGCATGACAGGAGACTGTGACTGGCTGTCAATGGAGCTGGTTCACACATTGCCAGGGCGGCCGCAGAGCGCATTGCACAAGGGTCCTGTGCGTCTTTGACTCAGTTTCAGGTCCAAATACAGGCAAAATTTCGGACCCGATTCGTCCCTGAAGCGGGGAACAAGGACGCACCAGACCCCTGCTGTGAACCCAGCCCTAATCCTTCACTCAAGTAGTAGTCTTTTCAGTACTAGTCTATCGCTCCTTTAAAGTTTATTTATTTAAAGTTTACATTTTTTAGATGTAGAAGAAAAGGTTAGAGCAGGGTTTCTCAACCAGGGTTCTATGGAACCCTAGGGTTCCTCCTGAGGTTGCTAGGGGTTCCTTGAGCAATGGGCAATTTCTGCCTCTCCTATAAGTTCCCAATGACACCATTGTTCCTTTTAGCTATCTGTAAGGGGGTAATTCTTCCCAATGATGACAAGAGTAAGGAGCATTCTTCCCACTGACTGTCACATTAATTTTTCATTTTTAGCAGGGGTTTCTCGAGATCAGAAATTTATTTCAAGGGTTCCTCTGTGTTGAAAAGGTTGAGAAAGGCTGGGTTAGAACCTGGACACATAGTCAGGGCTATCTCCCTAACAAAGTCCAAAATATGTCCACTCTCACATATATAATGTCCCTGTAAGCTGCTTGCAAATAGAATTAATATACATGATCCGCTTCCAACTATTCTATAACAAGATTTCAGCACTAGTAGGGAGACTTTCTGCTTTTGCATGCATCCAATATACCCCCACCCCCCACCAGATATGGTAACCCCAAAGAATGAAAGAGGTAAAAAAAAGCACAAGTGATATAAAACATCAAATACTAAACAAATCCTACCAAGTGCTCGTATACAATCACCATCTCCACCAGGAATCCAAATATACACTCACCAGAACCAAAGACTTCAACAGCATTCCTAGAGGTCAATTAGTGCTTGGTTAATTCAGCAAGTATAACACACCCAGTCCTCCATGATTATTTGAAACTTCTAAAGGTAGTATATATGAGAAAAAATTGTTCCAATAGTGCAATAATGTTTTAGATAACAAATTCTACACAGTAGTACAATGATTATGTACTGTACGAGGAAATGCATTGGAAGAGCTTTGCGTACTGATATCATACGCTGTTTGCCCAATTGGAATGACATCATTCTTTGTGAGTTTTAAGTTCACCAGCTACAGTATTTTAAACATTGTACTATAATGTCTTTTTTTTTTCAAATACATTTTTTTTTTTTTACACTATTAGGGCATCCAATGGTTTACATCTTGTGGTGAACCCTCTGTATTAACTCTGGTGAAGACATCTCTTGATTGTTGACTTTGACACATACACCTACCTCCTGGAGAGTGTTCTTGATCTGGCCAACTGTTGTGAAGGGTGTTTTCTTCACCAGGGAAAGAATTCTTCAGTCATCCACCACAGTGGTTTTCCGTGGTCTTCCAGGTCTTTTGGTGTTGCTGAGCTCACCAGTGCGTTCTTTCTTTTTAACCGCTTGCCGACCGCCGTACGACTATTTACTGCGCGGTCAGCTCCTCACAAGCAAAGCGACGTAGGACTACGTCGATAGCCTGTGAGGCTCTAGGGAGCTCCCGCTCGGTCATGGACCCCCCCGTGCGTGTGCCCGGTGGACCCGATGTCCGCCGGTCACTCGCGATCGTCCGTTACACCGGGAGAAAGGCAGGCGGCTAATGTAAACAAAGCCGCCTGTCATTCTTCCCTGTGTAAGAATGGAGATCAAATGGTTCTGCTATGTAGGACCGTTGATCTCTGTTCTTACACATCAAGCCACATCCAATCACAGTTAGAATCACGCCCCTAGGGACACACTTAACCCCTCCCTCTCAAAAAAAGTTAACCCCTTCACTGCCAGTGTCATTTTTACAGTAACAGTGCATATGTATAGCACTGATTACTGTAGTAATGTCACTGGTAACCCCAAAAGTGTCAAAAATGTCAGTCAAGGGTCCGATCTGTCCGCCGCAATGTCGCAGTCCCGCAAAAAAATTGCAGATCGCTGCCATTACTCGTTAAAAAAAAAACAACAAAAATGACAAAAATCTTTCCCTTAGTTAGTAAACGCAATAACTTTTGCGCAAACCAATCAAAATACGCTTTTTGTGATTTTTTTTACCAAACATATGTAGCATAAAATAAATTGGCCTAAAATGTTAAAACATTTTGATTTTTACATTTTTTGGGGGGGAATTTCATATAAAAAATGTGAAAAATATTGTTATTTTTGCAAAATTGTCACTCTATTTTTGTTTATAGCACATGATCAAAAAATCGCACAGGTGATCAAATACCACCAAAAGAAAGCTCTGTTTGTGGGAAAAAAAGGACGTCAAATTTGTTTAGGTACAGCGTTGCACGACCTCGCAATTGTCCGTTAAAGTCACACAGTGCTAAATCGCAAAATAGGCCCTGGTCAGGAAGGGGGTAAAATCTTCCGGGGCTTAAGTGGTTAACGATGTTCCAAACAATTGATTTGGCCACACCTAATGTTTTTGCTATCTCTCTGATGGGTTTGTTTTGTTTTTTTTCAGCTTAATGATGGCTTGCTTCACTGATAGTGACAGCTCTTTGGATCTCATATTAAGAGTTGACAGCAACAGATTCCAAATGAAAATAGCACACTTGAAATGAACTCTGGACCTTTTATCTGCTCCTTGTAGATGGGATAATGAGGGAATAACTCACACCTGGCCATGGAACAGCTGAGCAGCCAATTGTCCCATTACTTTTGGTCCCTTAAAAAGTGGGAGGCACATATACAAACTGTTGTAATTTCTACACCGTTCACCTGATTTGGATGTAAATACCCTCAAATTAAAGCTGAAAGTCTGCAGTTAAAGGACATCTTGTTTGTTTCATTTCAAATGCATTGTGGTGGTGTATAGAGCCAAAAAGATTAGAATTGTGCAGATGTCCCAATATTTATGGACCTGACTATAATGTGACAGGAAGTGTAGGGAAATCTCCGCAATGGGACAGAAATGGGGAAAAAAAATTTGACAGGGGTTATAGCTCTCCCTCTCTCTATCTAAAATTAAAAAATAAGTTTTGCCTATAGTTCTACTTTAAGGCAAAGAGCTAAACATGCCATTTAAAGCAAAGCTTCAGGAACACTTGTTAGAAATAACTGCAGATGCATACCTCCCAACCGTCCCGGATTCCGCGGGACTGTCCCGCAATTTGGCGTGAGTCCCGCGGTCCCGGTAAAATCTGGCTGGCCATCTCTGCTCCCCCCTCCTCCTCCCAGCTCCGCCTCCCGATCCTGCCTCTCAGCGCCGCTGCGCCGGCCGCGATCGCTGCAGCGGGGGACAATCAGAGGAACCTGTCAGGGAAAGATAACTCCGCGGCCACCTGACACAGTCTGTAGTTAATGCTGCAGCGAGATTTACTCCTTTTTAACTACCGTCTGTGTCAGGCGGCCGCGGATTTATCTTCCCCTGACACATTACAGGAAGTGCCGAGCAGGACCTGCGGGCGGGTGCAGCGGGACCCGGGGGAGGTCTCTGCGATCTGTCATCTGTCTACTCTCTGGATCTCCCTGTCTCCCTTACTTCTTCCGAGAGGTTAGTGTCCTTTTTGGAACTCCCTACCTCTTGCTGCGGTGTTAGCTGAGGGGGCGGGGGGGGGGTTGTATGGAGCTGGGGTGAATGGATGTACCTGGGGGAGGGATTTGACCGGGGGGGTGGATGTAGCTGGGGTGGATGTAGCTGGGGGGGGGGGGTGTATGGACCTGGGGGAGGGATTTAGCCAGGGGGTTGTATGGAGCTTGGGTGGGCATTTGGGGTGGATGTAGCTGGGGGGGGTTTCTTTGGAGCTGGGGTGGATGGATGGACCTGGGGGAGGGATTTAACCGGGGGGGGGGTGTATGGAGCTGGGGTGGATGTAGCTGGGGGGGGGGTGTATGGACCTGGTGGAGGGATTTAGCCAGGGGGTTGTATGGAGCTTGGGTGGGCATTTGGGGTGGATGTAGCTGGGGGGGGTTACTTTGGAGCTGGGGTGGATGGATGGACCTGGGGGAGGGATTTAACCGGGGGGGGTGTATGGAGCTGGGGTGGATGTAGCTGGGGGGGGGTGTATGGACCTGGTGGAGGGATTTAGCCAGGGGGTTGTATGGAGCTTGGGTGGGCATTTGGGGTGGATGTAGCGGGGGGGGTTTGTTTGGAGCTGGGGTGGATGGATGGACCTGGGGGAGGGATTTAACCGGGGGGGGGGGTGTATGGAGCTGGGGTGGATGTAGCTGGGGGGAGTGGATGGACCTGGGGGAGGGATTTAGCCAGGGGGGTGTATGGAGCTTGGGTGGGCATTTGGGGTGGATGTAGCTGGGGGGGTTGTATGGACCTGGGGGGATGGATGGACCTGGGGGGGATGGATGGACCTAGGGGAGGGATTTAGCCGAGGGGGTGTATGGAGCTGGGGTGGATGTAGCTGGGGGAGGGATGTAGCTGGGGGGTGGATGGACCGGGGGATGTGTGGAGCTGGGGTGGGCATTTGGGGTGGATAGAGCTGGGGGAGGGATGTAGCTGGGGGGGTGGATGGACCTGGGGGAGGTATTTAGCCGGGGGGGTGTATGGAGCTGGGGTGGGCATTTGGGGTGTATGGAGCTGGGGGGTAGATGGAGCTTTGTTGGGTATTTGGGGTATATGGAGCTGGGGTGGGTGTTTGGGATGGATAGAGCTGGGATGGGAAGTTGGGAAGGGGGTGAATGTAGCTGGGGGGGTGGATGGAGCTGATGGAGGGATGTAGCTAGGGGAGGGGTGTATGGAGCTGGGGTGGGCATTTGGGGTGTATGAAGCTGGGGGGGTGGATGGAGCTGGGGGGAGGGATGTAGCTAGGGGGGGTGGATGGAGCTGGGGTGGCCATTTGTAGTGTATGGAGCTGGGGGGGTAGATGGAGCTTTGTTTGGCATTTGGGGTATATGGAGCTGGGCAGGGTGTTTGGGATGGATAGAGCTGGGACGGGAGGTTGGTAAGGGGGTGAATGTAGCTGAGGGGGCGGGGTGGATGGAGCTTGGGGAGGGATGTATGGAGCTGGGGTGGGCATTTGGGGTGTATGGAGCTGGGGTGGGCATTTGCGGTGGATGGAGCTGGGGGGTGGATGGAGCTGGGGGGGTGTAGGGAGCAGGGGTGGGCATTTGGTGTGTATGGAGCTGGGGGGTAGATGGAGCTTTGTTGGGCATTTGGGGTATATGGAGCTGGGGTGGGTGTTTGGGATGGATAGAGCTGGGACGGGAGGTTGGTAAGGGGGTGAATGTAGCTGGGGGGGGTGGATGGAGTTTGGGGAGGGATGTATGGAGCTGGGGTGGGCATTTGGGGTGGATGGAGCTGGGGGGGGTGGATGGAGCTGGGGGAGGGGGTGTATGGAGCTGGGGTGGGCATTTGGGGTGGATGGAGCTGGGGGGGGTGTAGGGAGCTGGCGTGGGCATTTGGTGTGTATGGAGCTGGGGGGTAGATGGTGCTTTGTTGGGCATTTGTGGTACATGGAGCTGGGGTGGGTATTTGGGATGGATAGAGCTGGAATGGGAAGCTGGGAAGGGGGTGAATGTAGCTGAGGGGGGGGGGGTGTAGCTGGGGGAGGGATGGAGCTAGGGGGGTGTATGGAGCTAGGGTGGGCATTTGGGGTGTATAGAGCTGGGGGGGTGGATGGAGCTGGGGTGGGCATTTGGGGTGTATAGAGCCGGTGAGGGGGTGGATGGAGCTGGGTGGGCATTTGGGGTGCATAGAGCTGGGGGGGGGGGGTGGATGGAGCTGGGGTGGGCATTTGGGGTGTATAGAGCTGGGGGGGGTGGATGAAGCTGGGATGGGCATTTGGGGTGGATGGAGCTGGGGGGTGGATGGAGCTGGGATGGGCATTTGGGGTGGATAGAGCTGGGGGGGTGGGTGGAGCTGGGATGGGCATGGGGGGTGGATGGAGCTGGGATGGGCATTTGGGGTAGATAGAGATGGGGGGTGGATGGAGCTGGGATGGGCATTTGGGGTGGATAGAGCTGGGGAGGTGGGTGGAGCTGGGATGGGCATGGGGGGTGGATGGAGCTGGGATGGGCATTTGGGGTGGATAGAGCTGGGGGGTGGATGGTGCAGAGTCTGATCCCTGCATTCTCTACATTACACTCCTGTCCCCTGCGCTCTGCACATTACATACTCCTGTCTCCTGCATTCTGTACATTACACTCTCCGGTCTCCTGCATTCTATACATTACATACTCCTGTCTCCTGCATTCTGTACATTACATACTCCTGTCTCCTGCATTCTGTACATTACATACTCCTGTCTCCTGCATTCTATACATTACATACTCCTGCATTCTTTACATTACATACTCCTGTCTCCTGCATTCTGTACATTACACACTCCTGTCTCCTGCATTTTGTACATTTCACTCTCCTGCACTATATACACAATACTGTACATTATATACTTCTCACCAAAGTCTTCAATGTCTCAACAGTTGCTGGTTGCTATGCAGTCTCTGACTATTTTAATGAAGTTCTTCTTTAAGGTAGGCTGAGCAATCAAAGCATATTTTTTGAGTACTAGGAAGTCTGGGTTTTGTTTACCCTATCCCTTAAGCCCCTCCCACTGCTACGCAATTGGCCACACCCACAATCTGTTATGTTCCTCTTTCAGTGTCCCTCATTGCAAAGTTCAAAAGTTGGGAGGTATGCAGATGGTAAGTGTAAAGTGTAGATTTTCATACATGCAAACATTTGTGAGATCTCTGATAATGGGAATTTAGCAATACCATTAGTTTGGTGCTTGTGATAACTGTGCAATATTTTATTTCAATAGAATTACATGCTCCAATGGTGGACTCATAGGGGTTAATTCCCTAAAACAGGAGAGTGGAAAATCTGGTGCAGTTTTACATAGAAACCAATCAGCCTCCAGTTTGTTTGTTTGTTTGTTTTTTTGTCAAAGCTTACCTAAGCAAACAGAAGCTAGATGCTGATTGGCTACCATGCTCATCTGCACCAAATTTTGCTCTCTCCAATTTCAGTAAATCAACCCCACATATACTTCAATTTCAGCAACTAATTCCATCCAAGTACTAGCAAGGACTAGAAGCAGAAAATGCAGGGATACATAATGAGCTAATGGTACCCCTGCATTCCCATCAGAATTTTGGGAAGTTGTTCTCATAAAGGACTGCACCGAAAAAAGGCAATTTACATATTACACTTCATTTTCATATCTTTTCAATCAATTCAGTTATCAGGGAGGTGATCCATGAAATAGTAATAATCTGTCTGCCTGTGTGGTAGAGAAATTTCCATCGCAAGAACGGCTGAACAAAATTACAAATTCAAAAGTCAAGTAACGGCAGGGTTGATTTACTAAAGGAGAAGAGGCTGTGCATGTAGCAAAGTGAATGCTAGTAAATAAGGTGAACTTACAGTACGTTCGCTTGGATTTCCCAACCATGTACAAAGGAAATTACAAAAACAAGATTTTTGCTAGAACAGAATTGTTTTGTTGTCGTAATATGTTCCCTAACATCAGGGAACAGTCAGTATGCGAAGTGAACATCAACTGTACAAAGTAAACCGTCTTTAACCACTTTACGACCGCTCGCCGCAGTTTTACTGCGGCAGGCAGCCGCTCCTACACAAACCGCCATAAGTATATGTTGGTTGCGCGCAGGGAGCTAGGGGGCAAACACGCGCCGCCGGTGCACTCCCAACCCCGCTCGTCAGCGGGGAAGCCGATGCATGGGTCAGGCAGCTCCGATTGCCGCCTGACACCCGCGATCGCTCCCTGCTGAGAGAGAAGAACGGTCAGCTGTTGTAAACACAGCTGACCGTTCTTCTCCCTGGAATGATCATAGAGCCCCTGTGATCCTTCTATATAGGATCACAGGTCTCTGTGGTCATTCCACAAGCCACGCCCCCCGCAGTTAGAAACACGCTCCTAGGTACACATTTAACCCCTTGATCACCCACACTCTTAACCCCTTCCCTGCCAGTGTCATTATTACAGTAACAGTGCATATTTTTAGCACTGATTACTGTAGTTATGTCACTGGTACCCCCAAAAGTGTCAAAAATGTCAGTCAGGGGTCCGATCTGTCTGCTGCAATGTCGCAGTCCTGCAAAAAATTGCAGATCGCCACCATTACTACTAAAAAAAACAATAAAAATTACATAAATCTTCCCCGTAGTTAGTAGACGCGATAACTTTTGCGCAAACCAATCAAAATACGTTTATTGTGATTTTTTTGACCAAAAAAAAGGAGCAGAAAACAAATTGGCCTAAAATGTTAAAAAATTTGGATTTTTTATTTTTTTTTTGGAGAATGTTATATAGCAGAATGTGAAAAATATTGTTTTTTTTTCAGAATTGTCGCTCTTTTTTTGTTAATAGCGCAAAAAATAAAAAATCGCACAGGTGATCAAATACCACCAAAAGAAATCTCTATTTGTGGGAAAAAAAGGACAACAATTTTATTTGGGTACATCGTCACACGACCGCGCAATTGTCCGTTAAAGTAACGCAGTGCCGAATCGCAAAATATGGCCTGGTCATTAAATGGCAAATCCTTCCAGTCCAGAAGTGGTTAATTATATCCATGAAATAAATATTTCAACTATATATTTAGCTGTTAGGCTGGAGTTCCACTTTGAGCTATTTTTGATTGTCTTTCCCATAAATACAATACAAATGCCATAAAACTTAGAGGAGTATTCTTTCTAATGCGCTATGTCCACTATGGTAGAACCCAATCTTAATGATTCATATAAAAAACAATATCTAATTGGACTGAAGTCCCTAGAGTTGACTTACTAAAGAATTAGAGAATGCCCACTCATAGAGAATGTTCACTTCAAGTTCTGTTTTTTATTTTTAACTTTCCTGTACATGAATTTAGAGTTATAGACTTATTTTATTTTTATCAAGATGAAGATTAGTTTTACTTATTGAGCAATCTCTACTCTTTTAGTAAATAAACTCCATTATCTCCCTGCTATACCGTCTAATTTATGTAAACCAAATCACTGAAATCCTATATAAGCTTTAACATCATGATGCAATTTAACTGTTATTTTGAATCTTGTTATAATCAGCAGCTTTCAATAAAATAATACTTGGTGATCCTGATATAAAGGTCCTAGCTCATGCAATTCCTGCAATTTGTTATCACTCGGCCTTCTAATAATGAATACAAATGGACATTTTTAACACATGTATGTCATTATCAAGAAAGGGTCCCAGGGCATTGATAGGCAGGCATCACTGGAGTGCATGTCGTCAGAATATGGCTGTAAAGAGGCTGTATGAGATCTCCAGCATTGAGACGTAGCAAGAGATGAAAAATGTGAAAAAATGCATTATTAACCAAAAATAGCAATTGTTTTTGATACATAGAACTTTATCAAACTAAGTGTCATTCAGTTAGCATTTACATCTACTTAAATCTCCAGAGTGTGTTAAGCATTCTGGGCAATTCCTGGAAAAAAAGAAACATTTCTGGCAAAAATCATTAAGCCCTGGAGCCATACACTTAACATGGGTACTTAAATCAGCATCTTATCCATTTAAAATATGCAAATAAGCAATAAACGTTAAAAAAACCTGCAGATATCAATAGTCTTTTTTACAGCATACAGTTTCAGCATTTTAGGTGTAAATAATGGTAATCATTCTCCTTCCAAAAACGTATAACCTATCCTAAATATTTTTTTTTAACCACTTAAGCCCCGGAAGATTTTACCCCCCTCCTGACCAGGCCCTATTTTGCGATTCGGCACTGCGTGAATTTAACGGACAATTGCGCGGTCGTGCGACGCTGAACCCCAATGAAATTGATGTCCTTTTTTTCCCACAAACAGGGCTTTCTTTTGGTGGTATTTGATCACCTGTGCGATTTTTACTTTTTGCGCTATAAACAAATAAAGAGCGACAATTTTGAAAAAATAACAATATTTTTCACATTTTTTTATATGAAATTCCCAAAATAAAAATGTAAAATTCAAAATTTTTTTACATTTTAGGCCTGTTTGTTTTCTGCTACATATGTTTGGTAAAAAAAAATCGCAATAAGCGTATTTTGATTGGTTTGCGCAAAAGTTATTGCGTTTACTAACTAAGGGAAAGATTTTTGTCATTTTTTTTTTTTAAACAGAAATGGAGGCGATCTGCGACTTTTTTTGCGGGACTGCGACATTGCGGTGGACAGATCGGACCCTTGACTGACATTTTTGACACTTTTGGGGGGACCAGTGACATTACTACAGTAATCAGTGCTATACATATGCACTGTTACTGTAAAAATGACACTGGCAGGGAAGGGGTTAACTTTATTGGTGATGCAGGGGTTAAGTGTGTCCCTAGGGGCGTGCTTATAACTTTGAAGGGGTGTGGCTTGTGATGTAACCACAGAGACATACGATCCTACATAGCAGGATCGTATGATCTCTGCTGTTACATCAGGGAGAATGACAGGCGGCTTTGTTTACATCAGTCGCCAGCCTTTCTCCCTCTGCACCGGGAGATCTCGAGTGACCGGCGGACATCGGGTCCGCCGGTCACACGCGCGGACATTTTAGGGAACGAGCGGGGGCGGGAGCATGCCTCCAGCGGCGCGCGCGCGCCCCCTAGGGGCTCTCAGGCGAGCGACGTAGTCCTATGTCACTTTGCCTGTGCGGGGCTGACTGCCGCCGTAAATAGTCTTGCGGCGGACGGCAAGTGGTTAATGTAGTCTGTCCAATACTCACGATCCATTCATCCATATGTTTTTACACTGTTCTACCAACATCATGTCAAAGATTTTATGTCTAACAAATTTCATATTAGACAAAATCACTCATAGAATGGCTCTATATAAAATGATATAGGGACATACTAAAACATTTAATGTGAAAATGGCTTAATGTAGCTTAATGTGTAATAAAGTGCCTAAACCATAACCAATTGCCCTGAAACTTTGCACAGACTAAGTTTTTAACTGTTCTAATATATCCTAGAAGTTTCATGTAGTTTGGTCTTCCACGAGGCAAACTGGGGACATTAAGCTTGTTTTTTGGGGAGCTTAATGTGGCTTAACGTACAAAAAAGAGCTTAGATGTGAACCAATTTCCCCCAAACTTGGCACAATAGAAGAGTCTATCAATTCAAACATATTCTGAAAATTTCAGATCATTTGGTAAATCACACCAAAAGTTATTCACATTAAGCTATTTTTTTACAATACTAAAACGTTTAATGTCCACGGCTTAATGTAAAAAGAGCTTAATGTACCAAAATGTGACTAAACCTCAACCAATTGTCCTGAAACTTTGCACAGCCCAAGTTCTGCACTTCTCAAAGCTATCCTGGATGTTTCATCGATTTTGGTCTCCCACACGGAAAACTGGGGACATTAAGCTCTTTTTTTGGGGCGCTTAATGTGGCTTAACGTACAAAAAAGAGCTTAGATGTGAACCAATTTCCCCCAAACTTGGCACAATAGAAGAGCCTATCTATTCCAACATATTCTGAAAATTTCAGATCATTTGGTAAATCACACCAAAAGTTATTCACATTAAGCTCTTTTTAGCAATCATAAAAACGCATAGCTTAATGTGAAAAGAGCTTAACGTACCAAAATGTGCCTAAACCTCAACCAATTGTCTTGAAACTTTGCACAGTCCCAGTTCTGCACTTCCCAAAGCTATCCTGGAGGTTTCATCGATTTTGGTCTCCCACACGGAAAACTGGGGACATTAAGCTCTTTTTTTGGGGCGCTTAATGTGGCTTAACGTACAAAAAAGAGCCTATATGTGAACTAATTTCCCTCAAACTTGGCACAATAGAAGAGTCTATCAATTCCAACATATTCTGAAAATTTTAGCTCATTTGGTAAATCACACCGAAAGTTATTCACATTAAGCTCTTTTTAGCAAACATAAAAACGCATAGCTTAATGTGAAAAGAGCTTAACGTACTAAAATGTGCCTAAACCTCAACCAATTGTCTTGAAACTTTGCACAGCCCAAGTTCTGCACTTCTCAAAGCTATCCTGGAGGTTTCATCGATTTTGGTCTCCCACACGGAAAACTGGGGACATTAAGCTCTTTTTTTGGGGCGCTTAATGTGGCTTAACGTACAAAAAAGAGCTTAGATGTGAACCAATTTCCCCCAAACTTGGCACAATAGAAGAGCCTATCTATTCCAACATATTCTGAAAATTTCAGATCATTTGGTAAATCACACCAAAAGTTATTCACATTACGATCTCTTTAGCAATCATAAAAACGCATAGCTTAATGTGAAAAGAGCTTAACGTACCAAAATGTGCCTAAACCTCAACCAATTGTCTTGAAACTTTGCACAGCCCAAGTTCTGCACTTCTCAAAGCTATCCTGGATGTTTCATCGATTTTGGTCTCCCACGTGGAAAACTGGGGACATTAAGCTCTTTTTTTGGGGAGCTTAATGTGGCTTAACGTACAAAAAAGAGCTTAGATGTGAACCAATTTCCCCTAAACTTGGCACAATAGAAGAGCCTATCCATTCCAACATATTCTGAAAATTTCAGATCATTTGGTGAATCACACCAAAAGTTATTCACATTAAGCTCTTTTTAGCAATCATAAAAACGCATAGCTTAATGTGAAAAGAGCTTAACGTACCAAAATGTGCCTAAACCTCAACCAATTGTCTTGAAACTTTGCACAGCCCAAGTTCTGCACTTCTCAAAGCTATCCTGGATGTTTCATCGATTTTGGTCTCCCACACGGAAAACTGGGGACATTAAGCTCTTTTTTTGGGGCGCTTAATGTGGCTTAACGTACAAAAAAGAGCTTAGATGTGAACCAATTTCCCCCAAACTTGGCACAATAGAAGAGTCTATCAATTCCAACATATTCTGAAAATTTTAGCTCATTTGGTAAATCACACCGAAAGTTATTTACATTAAGCTCTTTTTAGCAAACATAAAAACGCATAGCTTAATGTGAAAAGAGCTTAACGTACCAAAATGTGCCTAAACCTCAACCAATTGTCTTGAAACTTTGCACAGTCCCAGTTCTGCACTTCCCAAAGCTATCCTGGAGGTTTCATCGATTTTGGTCTCCCACACGGAAAACTGGGGACATTAAGCTCTTTTTTTGGGGCGCTTAATGTGGCTTAACGTACAAAAAAGAGCCTATATGTGAACCAATTTCCCTCAAACTTGGCACAATAGAAGAGTCTATCAATTCCAACATATTCTGAAAATTTTAGCTCATTTGGTAAATCACACCGAAAGTTATTTACATTAAGCTCTTTTTAGCAATCATAAAAACGCATGGCTTAATGTGAAAAGAGCTTAACGTACTAAAATGTGCCTAAACCTCAACCAATTGTCTTGAAACTTTGCACAGCCCAAGTTCTGCACTTCTCAAAGCTATCCTGGAGGTTTCATCGATTTTGGTCTCCCACACGGAAAACTGGGGACATTAAGCTCTTTTTTTGGGGCGCTTAATGTGGCTTAACGTACAAAAAAGAGCCTAGATGTGAACCAATTTCCCCCAAACTTGGCACAATAGAAGAGCCTATCCATTCCAACATATTCTGAAAATTTCAGATCATTTGGTAAATCACACCAAAAGTTATTCACATTAAGCTCTTTTTAGCAATCATAAAAACGCATAGCTTAATGTGAAAAGAGCTTAACGTACCAAAATGTGCCTAAACCTCAACCAATTGTCTTGAAACTTTGCACAGCCCAAGTTCTGCACTTCTCAAAGCTATCCTGGATGTTTCATCGATTTTGGTCTCCCACACGGAAAACTGGGGACATTAAGCTCTTTTTTTGGGGCGCTTAATGTGGCTTAACGTACAAAAAAGAGCCTATATGTGAACCAATTTCCCTCAAACTTGGAACAATAGAAGAGTCTATCAATTCCAACATATTCTGAAAATTTTAGCTCATTTGGTAAATCACACCGAAAGTTATTCACATTAAGCTCTTTTTAGCAAACATAAAAACGCATAGCTTAATGTGAAAAGAGCTTAACGTACTAAAATGTGCCTAAACCTCAACCAATCGTCTTGAAACTTTGCACAGCCCAAGTTCTGCACTTCCCAAAGCTATCCTGGAGGTTTCATCGATTTTGGTCTCCCACGTGGAAAACTGGGGACATTAAGCTCTTTTTTTGGGGCGCTTAATGTGGCTTAACGTACAAAAAAGAGCCTAGATGTGAACCAATTTCCCCCAAACTTGGCACAATAGAAGAGTCTATCTATTCCAACATATTCTGAAAATTTCAGATCATTTGGTAAATCACACCAAAAGTTATTCACATTACGATCTCTTTAGCAATCATAAAAACGCATAGCTTAATGTGAAAAGAGCTTAACGTACCAAAATGTGCCTAAACCTCAACCAATTGTCTTGAAACTTTGCACAGCCCAAGTTCTGCACTTCTCAAAGCTATCCTGGATGTTTCATCGATTTTGGTCTCCCACGTGGAAAACTGGGGACATTAAGCTCTTTTTTTGGGAGCTTAATGTGGCTTAACGTACAAAAAAGAGCTTAGATGTGAACCAATTTCCCCCAAACTTGGCTCAATAGAAGAGCCTATCCATTCCAACATATTCTGAAAATTTCAGATCATTTGGTAAATCACACCAAAAGTTATTCACATTAAGCTCTTTTTAGCAATCATAAAAACGCATAGCTTAATGTGAAAAGAGCTTAACGTACCAAAATGTGCATAAACCTCAACCAATTGTCTTGAAACTTTGCACAGCCCAAGTTCTGCACTTCTCAAAGCTATCCTGGATGTTTCATCGATTTTGGTCTCCCACACGGAAAACTGGGGACATTAAGCTCTTTTTTTGGGGCGCTTAATGTGGCTTAACGTACAAAAAAGAGCTTAGATGTGATCCAATTTCCCCCAAACTTGGCACAATAGAAGAGCCTATCTATTCCAACATATTCTGAAAATTTCAGATCATTTGGTAAATCACACCAAAAGTTATTCACATTAAGCTCTTTTTAGCAATCATAAAAACGCATAGCTTAATGTGAAAAGAGCTTAACGTACCAAAATGTGCCTAAACCTCAACCAATTGTCTTGAAACTTTGAACAGTCCCAGTTCTGCACTTCCCAAAGCTATCCTGGAGGCTTCATCGATTTTGGTCTCCCACACGGAAAACTGGGGACATTAAGCTCTTTTTTTGGGGCGCTTAATGTGGCTTAACGTACAAAAAAGAGCCTAGATGTGAACCAATTTCCCCCAAACTTGGCACAATAGAAGAGTCTATCAATTCCAACATATTCTGAAAATTTTAGCTCATTTGGTAAATCACACCGAAAGTTATTCACATTAAGCTCTTTTTAGCAAACATAAAAACGCATAGCTTAATGTGAAAAGAGCTTAACGTACTAAAATGTGCCTAAACCTCAACCAATCGTCTTGAAACTTTGCACAGCCCAAGTTCTGCACTTCTCAAAGCTATCCTGGATGTTTCATCGATTTTGGTCTCCCACACGGAAAACTGGGGACATTAAGCTCTTTTTTTGGGGAGCTTAATGTGGCTTAACGTACAAAAAAGAGCTTAGATGTGAACCAATTTCCCCCAAACTTGGCACAATAGAAGAGTCTATCAATTCCAACATATTCTGAAAATTTTAGCTCATTTGGTGAATCACACCGAAAGTTATTCACATTAAGCTCTTTTTAGCAAACATAAAAACGCATAGCTTAATGTGAAAAGAGCTTAACGTACTAAAATGTGCCTAAACCTCAACCAATCGTCTTGAAACTTTGCACAGCCCATGTTCTGCACTTCCCAAAGCTATCCTGGAGGTTTCATCGATTTTGGTCTCCCACACGGAAAACTGGGGACATTAAGCTCTTTTTTTGGGGCGCTTAATGTGGCTTAACGTACAAAAAAGAGCCTAGATGTGAACCAATTTCCCCCAAACTTGGCACAATAGAAGAGTCTATCTATTCCAACATATTCTGAAAATTTCAGATCATTTGGTAAATCACACCAAAAGTTATTCACATTACGATCTCTTTAGCAATCATAAAAACGCATAGCTTAATGTGAAAAGAGCTTAACGTACCAAAATGTGCCTAAACCTCAACCAATTGTCTTGAAACTTTGCACAGCCCAAGTTCTGCACTTCTCAAAGCTATCCTGGATGTTTCATCGATTTTGGTCTCCCACACGGAAAACTGGGGACATTAAGCTCTTTTTTTGGGGCGCTTAATGTGGCTTAACGTACAAAAAAGAGCTTAGATGTGAACCAATTTCCCCCAAACTTGGCACAATAGAAGAGCCTATCTATTCCAACATATTCTGAAAATTTCAGATCATTTGGTAAATCACACCAAAAGTTATTCACATTAAGCTCTTTTTAGCAATCATAAAAACGCATAGCTTAATGTGAAAAGAGCTTAACGTACCAAAATGTGCCTAAACCTCAATCAATTGTCTTGAAACTTTGCACAGTCCCAGTTCTGCACTTCCCAAAGCTATCCTGGAGGTTTCATCGATTTTGGTCTCCCACACGGAAAACTGGGGACATTAAGCTCTTTTTTTGGGGCGCTTAATGTGGCTTAACGTACAAAAAAGAGCCTAGATGTGAACCAATTTCCCCCAAACTTGGCACAATAGAAGAGTCTATCAATTCCAACATATTCTGAAAATTTTAGCTCATTTGGTAAATCACACCGAAAGTTATTCACATTAAGCTCTTTTTAGCAATCATAAAAACGCATAGCTTAATGTGAAAAGAGCTTAACGTACTAAAATGTGCCTAAACCTCAACCAATCGTCTTGAAACTTTGCACAGCCCAAGTTCTGCACTTCTCAAAGCTATCCTGGATGTTTCATCGATTTTGGTCTCCCACACGGAAAACTGGGGACATTAAGCTCTCTTTTTGGGGCGCTTAATGTGGCTTAACGTACAAAAAAGAGCCTAGATGTGAACCAATTTCCCCCAAACTTGGCACAATAGAAGAGTCTATCAATTCCAACATATTCTGAAAATTTCAGATCATTTGGTAAATCACACCAAAAGTTATTCACATTAAGCTCTTTTTAGCAATCATAAAAACGCATAGCTTAATGTGAAAAGAGCTTAACGTACCAAAATGTGCCTAAACCTCAACCAATTGTCTTGAAACTTTGCACAGCCCAAGTTCTGCACTTCAAGACAATTGGTTGAGGTTTAGGCACATTTTGGTACGTTAAGCTCTTTTTACATTAAGCTAAGGACATTAAACGTTTTAGTATTGTACAAAAAGAGCTTAATGTGAATAACTTTTGGTGTGATTTACCAAATGTTCTGAAATTTTCAGAATACGTTGGAATTGATAGATTCTTCTATTGTGTGAAGTTTGGGGGAAATTGGTTCACATCTAGGCTCTTTTTTGTACGTTAAGCCACATTAAGCTCCCCAAAAAAAGAGCTTAATGTCCCCAGTTTTCCACGTGGGAGACCAAAATCGATGAAACCTCAAGAATAGCTTTGGGAAGTGCAGAACTTGGGCTGCGCAAAGTTTCAAGACAATTGGTTGAGGTTTAGGCACATTTTGGTACGTTAAGCTCTTTTCACATTAAGCCATGCGTTTTTATGATTGCTAAAAAGAGCTTAATGTGAATAACTTTTGGTGTGATTTACCAAATGATCTGAAATTTTCAGAATATGTTGGAATTGATAAACCCTTCTATTGTGCCAAGTTTGGGGGAAATTGGTTCACATCTAAGCTCTTTTTTGTACGTTAAGCCACATTAAGCTCCCCAAAAAAAGAGCTTAATGTCCCCAGTTTTCCACGTGGGAGACCAAAATCGATGAAACCTCAAGAATAGCTTTGGGAAGTGCAGAACTTGGGCTGTGCAAAGTTTCAAGACAATTGGTTGAGGTTTAGGCACATTTTGGTACGTTAAGCTCTTTTCACATTAAGCTATGCGTTTTTATGATTGCTAAAAAGAGCTTAATGTGAATAACTTTTGGTGTGATTTACCAAATGATCTGAAATTTTCAGAATATGTTGGAATAGATAGACTCTTCTATTGTGCCAAGTTTGGGGGAAATTGGTTCACATCTAAGCTCTTTTTTGTACGTTAAGCCCCAAAAAAAGAGCTTAATGTCCCCAGTTTTCCGTGTGGGAGACCAAAATCGATGAAACCTCCAGGATAGCTGAGGGAAGTGCAGAACTTGGGCTGTGCAAAGTTTCAAGACAATTGGTTGAGGTTTAGGCACATTTTGGTACGTTAAGCTCTTTTCACATTAAGCTATGCGTTTTTATGATTGCTAAAAAGAGCTTAATGTGAATAACTTTTGGTGTGATTTACCAAATGATCTGAAATTTTCAGAATATGTTGGAATGGATAGGCTCTTCTATTGTGCCAAGTTTGGGGGAAATTGGTTCACATCTAAGCTCTTTTTTGTACGTTAAGCCACATTAAGCTCCCCAAAAAAGAGCTTAATGTCCCCAGTTTTCCACGTGGGAGACCAAAATCGATGAAACATCCAGGATAGCTTTGAGAAGTGCAGAACTTGGGCTGTGCAAAGTTTCAAGACAATTGGTTGAGGTTTAGGCACATTTTGGTACGTTAAGCTCTTTTCACATTAAGCTATGCGTTTTTATGATTGCTAAAAAGAGCTTAATGTGAATAACTTTTGGTGTGATTTACCAAATGATCTGAAATTTTCAGAATATGTTGGAATGGATAGGTTCTTCTATTGTGCCAAGTTTGGGGGAAATTGGTTCACATCTAGGCTCTTTTTTGTACGTTAAGCCACATTAAGCGCCCCAAAAAAAGAGCTTAATGTCCCCAGTTTTCCACGTGGGAGACCAAAATCGATGAAACCTCTAGGATAGCTTTGGGAAGTGCAGAACTTGGACTGTGCAAAGTTTCAAGACAATTGGTTGAGGTTTAGGCACATTTTGGTACGTTAAGCTCTTTTCACATTAAGCTATGCGTTTTTATCATTGCTAAAAAGAGCTTAATGTGAATAACTTTTGGTGTGATTTACCAAATGTTCTGAAATTTTCAGAATACGTTGGAATTGATAGATTCTTCTATTGTGTGAAGTTTGGGGGAAATTGGTTCACATCTAGGCTCTTTTTTGTACGTTAAGCCACATTAAGCTCCCCAAAAAAAGAGCTTAATGTCCCCAGTTTTCCACGTGGGAGACCAAAATCGATGAAACCTCAAGAATAGCTTTGGGAAGTGCAGAACTTGGGCTGCGCAAAGTTTCAAGACAATTGGTTGAGGTTTAGGCACATTTTGGTACGTTAAGCTCTTTTCACATTAAGCCATGCGTTTTTATGATTGCTAAAAAGAGCTTAATGTGAATAACTTTTGGTGTGATTTACCAAATGATCTGAAATTTTCAGAATATGTTGGAATTGATAAACCCTTCTATTGTGCCAAGTTTGGGGGAAATTGGTTCACATCTAAGCTCTTTTTTGTACGTTAAGCCACATTAAGCTCCCCAAAAAAAGAGCTTAATGTCCCCAGTTTTCCACGTGGGAGACCAAAATCGATGAAACCTCAAGAATAGCTTTGGGAAGTGCAGAACTTGGGCTGTGCAAAGTTTCAAGACAATTGGTTGAGGTTTAGGCACATTTTGGTACGTTAAGCTCTTTTCACATTAAGCTATGCGTTTTTATGATTGCTAAAAAGAGCTTAATGTGAATAACTTTTGGTGTGATTTACCAAATGATCTGAAATTTTCAGAATATGTTGGAATAGATAGACTCTTCTATTGTGCCAAGTTTGGGGGAAATTGGTTCACATCTAAGCTCTTTTTTGTACGTTAAGCCCCAAAAAAAGAGCTTAATGTCCCCAGTTTTCCGTGTGGGAGACCAAAATCGATGAAACCTCCAGGATAGCTGAGGGAAGTGCAGAACTTGGGCTGTGCAAAGTTTCAAGACAATTGGTTGAGGTTTAGGCACATTTTGGTACGTTAAGCTCTTTTCACATTAAGCTATGCGTTTTTATGATTGCTAAAAAGAGCTTAATGTGAATAACTTTTGGTGTGATTTACCAAATGATCTGAAATTTTCAGAATATGTTGGAATGGATAGGCTCTTCTATTGTGCCAAGTTTGGGGGAAATTGGTTCACATCTAAGCTCTTTTTTGTACGTTAAGCCACATTAAGCTCCCCAAAAAAGAGCTTAATGTCCCCAGTTTTCCACGTGGGAGACCAAAATCGATGAAACATCCAGGATAGCTTTGAGAAGTGCAGAACTTGGGCTGTGCAAAGTTTCAAGACAATTGGTTGAGGTTTAGGCACATTTTGGTACGTTAAGCTCTTTTCACATTAAGCTATGCGTTTTTATGATTGCTAAAAAGAGCTTAATGTGAATAACTTTTGGTGTGATTTACCAAATGATCTGAAATTTTCAGAATATGTTGGAATGGATAGGTTCTTCTATTGTGCCAAGTTTGGGGGAAATTGGTTCACATCTAGGCTCTTTTTTGTACGTTAAGCCACATTAAGCGCCCCAAAAAAAGAGCTTAATGTCCCCAGTTTTCCACGTGGGAGACCAAAATCGATGAAACCTCTAGGATAGCTTTGGGAAGTGCAGAACTTGGACTGTGCAAAGTTTCAAGACAATTGGTTGAGGTTTAGGCACATTTTGGTACGTTAAGCTCTTTTCACATTAAGCTATGCGTTTTTATCATTGCTAAAAAGAGCTTAATGTGAATAACTTTTGGTGTGATTTACCAAATGATCTGAAATTTTCAGAATATGTTGGAATAGATAGGCTCTTCTATTGTGCCAAGTTTGGGGGAAATTGGTTCACATCTAAGCTCTTTTTTGTACGTTAAGCCACATTAAGCGCCCCAAAAAAAGAGCTTAATGTCCCCAGTTTTCCGTGTGGGAGACCAAAATCGATGAAACATCCAGGATAGCTTTGGGAAGTGCAGAACTTGGGCTGTGCAAAGTTTCAAGACAATTGGTTGAGGTTTAGGCACATTTTGGTATGTTAAGTTCTTTTCACATTAAGCTATGCGTTTTTATGATTGCTAAAAAGAGCTTAATGTGAATAACTTTTGGTGTGATTTACCAAATGAGCTAAAATTTTCAGAATATGTTGGAATGGATAGGCTCTTCTATTGTGCCAAGTTTGGGGGAAATTGGTTCACATCTAGGCTCTTTTTTGTACGTTAAGCCACATTAAGCGCCCCAAAAAAAGAGCTTAATGTCCCCAGTTTTCCGTGTGGGAGACCAAAATCGATGAAACCTCCAGGATAGCTTTGGGAAGTGCAGAACTTGGGCTGTGCAAAGTTTCAAGACGATTGGTTGAGGTTTAGGCACATTTTAGTACGTTAAGCTCTTTTCACATTAAGCTATGCGTTTTTATGTTTGCTAAAAAGAGCTTAATGTGAATAACTTTCGGTGTGATTTACCAAATGAGCTAAAATTTTCAGAATATGTTGGAATTGATAGACTCTTCTATTGTGCCAAGTTTGAGGGAAATTGGTTCACATATAGGCTCTTTTTTGTACGTTAAGCCACATTAAGCGCCCCAGAAAAAGAGCTTAATGTCCCCAGTTTTCCGTGTGGGAGACCAAAATCGATGAAACATCCAGGATAGCTTTGAGAAGTGCAGAACTTGGGCTGTGCAAAGTTTCAAGACAATTGGTTGAGGTTTAGGCACCTTTTGGTACGTTAAGCTCTTTTTACATTAAGCTAAGGACATTAAACGTTTTAGTATTGTACAAAAAGAGTTTAATGTGAATAACTTTTGGTGTGATTTACCAAATGATCTGAAATTTTCAGAATATGTTTGAATTGATAGACTCTTCTATTGTGCCAAGTTTGGGGGAAATTGGTTCACATCTAAGCTCTTTTTTGTACGTTAAGCCACATTAAGCGCCCCAAAAAAAGAGCTTAATGTCCCCAGTTTTCCACGTGGGAGACCAAAATCGATGAAACCTCCAGGATAGCTTTGGAAAGTGCAGAACTTGGGCTGTGCAAAGTTTCAGGACAATTGGTTGAGGTTTAGGCACATTTTGGTACATTAAGCTCTTTTTACATTAAGCCGTGGACATTAAACGTTTTAGTATTGTAAAAAAATAGCTTAATGTGAATAACTTTTGGTGTGATTTACCAAATGATCTGAAATTTTCAGAATATGTTTGAATTGATAGACTCTTCTATTGTGCCAAGTTTGGGGGAAATTGGTTCACATCTAAGCTCTTTTTTGTACGTTAAGCCACATTAAGCTCCCCAAAAAACAAGCTTAATGTCCCCAGTTTGCCTCGTGGAAGACCAAACTACATGAAACTTCTAGGATATATTAGAACAGTTAAAAACTTAGTCTGTGCAAAGTTTCAGGGCAATTGGTTATGGTTTAGGCACTTTATTACACATTAAGCTACATTAAGCCATTTTCACATTAAATGTTTTAGTATGTCCCAATGATATATTGATTTTTGGTGTGGCATTTGGTATCCTAGGAAGTGTAAGGAACCTGGAAGGGATCTGGATGTCTCTTTCTGGCCATTGTTCTTGTGACATATTACTAAGTGCAGCAATAATAAGGAGATGGTTTTCCTTGGTAATAACCATATGTTGGGTAACTTGCACAGTATTTGTCACTTCTCCATATATTCGTTTTATTATGTGAATTAGTATCATTGGTTGTAATGATCAATTCTGGTAATCATACAGAGGCAAAGTAAAAAAGTAGAAAAAAGTACAGAAAACGTTAAAACCAATAAGCTGCAATTTTAAAGTATGTGTCTTTTTTGTATGTACTGTATACAGTACACAGTGGGTAAAATAAGTATTTCACCATTTTTCTAGGTAAATATATTTCTAAAGGAGCTATTAACATGAAATTTTCACCACATGTCGGTAACAACCCATGCAATCCATACTTACAAATAAACCAAAACAAATACACTATTTTGTAAATAACACTATTTTGTAAATAATGAAATAATGTATAAATGGTACAATCTAATTTATATCACACAGTACACACATTTCAGTAGCGCAGGCACGGTGGTATCTCTTAGCCACCCTAAAAATGCTCGGAGTTATTTGAGACAACAGGCATTAATACAATAACTGAATTGGTGCACACTTCAGTATAAAATCATAAAAAGAGTCCATAAAATGTCCATAAACTCAAACAGGGAATAATCTGAGGATCCAGGGAGGAGTAATGCTTGTGATATTAGAGGGAACACCCTCACTCTCCCCCACCAACGTGCCGGGGATAATACAGATAAATGGGAGACTCACCAAACAGGCATGCCTACTCACTCTCATGGGTCAGGCATAGATAGCGTGTTATCACAGATAAAATCCATCCAGTGTAAGTTAGCCACCCTCCAGCACTGTTTCCTCTCACCCGTGTATGTGAAGATAAAAGCAAACCTCCACTAGTGCAATAAAGTTTTAACTGAATTTTATTAATAATAAAACATCACACGTTGCACTCACTTGCGTATGAAAAGTTCACACATTGATATCCTGAATATAGAAGAATTGGGACGCCTGCCTTTACACACACATGAAAACAAATGGAATTCCAGTCTTAGTCTGTAAGGTTCAATATTGAGTTGGCCCACCCTTTGCAGCTCAGGTTGGCCCACCCTTTGCAGAGTTGGGTTGACGCCAGGACTCTGTGCAGGCTAGTCAAATTCCTTTACCCCAACCTTGCTCATCCATGTCTTTATGGACCTTGTTTTTGCACTAGTGCGCAGTCATGTTGGAACAGGAAGGGGCCATCTCCAAACTGTTCCCACAAAGTTGGAAGCATGAAATATTCCAAAATGTCTTGGTATGCTGACACCTTACCTACTTTAAGACAGGAAGGATTTGCCCCCTTAATGACCAGGCCCTATTTTGCGATTTGGCACTGCGTTAATTTAATGTGCGACGCTGTACCCAAATAAAATTGACATCCTTTTCCCCCCCACAAATAGAGCTTTCTTTTGATAGTATTTGATCACCTGTGTGATTTTTATATTTTGCGCTATAAATAAAAAAAGAGCGACAATTTTGAAAGAAAAATAAATATTTTTCACATTCTGCTATATGACATTCTGAAAAAAAAAAATTAAAAATCTAATTTTTTAACATTTTAGGCCAATTTGTTTTCTACTACATATTTTTGTTAAAAAAATTGCAATAAGCGTATTTTGATTGGTTTGCGCAAAAGTTATCATGTCTACTAACTAACTATGGGAAAAATTTATGTCATTTTTATTGTTTTTTTTTTACTAGTAATGGCGGCGATCTGCGATTTTTTGTGGGACTGCAACATTGCGGTGGGCAGATCGGACCCCTAACTGACATTTTTGACACATTTGGGGGTACCAGTGACATTACTACAGTAATCAGTGCTAAAAATATGCACTGTTACTGTAATAATGACACTGGCAGGGAAGGGGTTAACAGTATAGGTGATCAAGGGGTTAAATGTGACCCTAGGGGAGTGATTCTAACTGTGGGGGGAGCGTGGCTTCTAAGATGACCATAGAGACATGTGATCCTATATAGAAGGATCACATGAGTTCTGTGATCATTTCAGGGAGAAGGATGGTCGGCCGTGTTTACAACAGCCGACCGTCCTTCTCTCTCTGTGGGGGGGGGGGGGGGGGGGGCGATCGCGGGTGTCAGGCGGCAATCGGAGCCGCTCGACACACGCATCGGCTTCCCTGCTGACGATCGGGGGCGGGAGCGCGCGCTCGCTCCTCAGCTGCCACCAGGCAGCCAACGTACCGATACTTGAATTTTCCTGTAGGAGCCACTCTGCCGCTATATATATTTATATATATATATATATATATATATATATATATATATATATATATATATAGAGTAAGCGGTCGGCAAGTGGTTAAGAGTTCCCTTCACTAGCCAAGCCCAACCCCTGAAAAACGTACCCACACTATAATCCCCCCTCCACCACATGATTTGGACCAGTGCACAAAGCAAGATCCATAAAGACATGGATGAGTGAGTTTGGGGTGATGGAACTTGACTGGACTGCACAGAGTCCTGACCTCACCCCGATAGAACACCTTTGGGATAAATTAGAGCAGAGACTGTGAGCCAGGCCTTCTTGTCCACATCATTGCCTGATCTCACAAATGCGGCTCTGGAAGAATGATCAAACATTCCCATAAGGCCCGTACACACGTGCAGATTGTCGGCCGAAAAGATTCGGCCGACGACCGATCGGCCGATTTTCGGCTTGTTAGTAAGATGCTTCCGACAGCCGACAGCGCACTTTCGGCCGAACAGAATCTGTCGTGCAAGCATTCAAATTTTTGTATGCCGACACCAGAACGGCCGATTGTTCGCCAGTCAATACAGAATTCGGCCGACAGACAGCAGATTTGCAAGACTGGGCATGCTCAGAAAAGAAAAAACACAGGGAAAGTTAACCATCACATGACATCACTTCTGCAGTCGGCGGACAAAATTCTTGTGCAGTCTTTTGCACTTTTCAGCGGACACGACAGCCCGGGGACAAAAGACGGCCGATCGGTCGGCCGACGATCGGTACGTGTGTACGGGGCTTTAGAAACACTCCCAAACCTATTTGATGGGATGACAGTGCTGTGCAAGAGAGATCTATTTGATTTTTCTTCTCCCATTTTTGATTCATCAAAGTGTTACCATTATAATTATTTTTGTGTATGTTTATATTGTGTTACAATTCTCACATACTTTGTGTTTTAAGTATAAACAACAGTGGGTGTGTAAAACCGTGTGCTCTCAAATGGGGGTGCCAAAGTTTTGGTGTGAAACTGTTGTTTTTATTTAAAACACAAAAAAACTAAGAATTGTAACACAATAACCACATACACGCAAATAATTATAATAGTAACACCTTATTGAATCAAAAATAGGAGAAGTAAAAACAAATAAATCTCTCTTGCACAGCACTGTCATCCCGTCAAATACCAATTGAAATTGAGTCCTCTTAACATTATCACCTAACATCTACCATCCAGGCGCGGTTCAGACTTCGCTCACACTCCTAAACCTTGTGGACAGCCTTCCCAGAAGAGTTGAAGCTGTTATAGCTGCAAAGGGTGGGCCAACTCAATATTGAACCCTACAGACTAAGACTGGGATGCCATTAAAGTTCATGTGTGTGTAAGGCAGGTATCCCAATATTTTTGGTAATATAGTGTAGGTTCAGAAAATAAGTTATGTGTCATAAAATGAAATGACACAGTGAAAAATAATTGAACACTTGAAGAAAGGGAGGTGCAAAAAGCCATTTAAAGCCAAGACACCAGCTGAAATCTATCAGTAATTAGAAAGCAATCCTGCCCCTTGTCAGTGCAAATTAATATCAGCTGGTTCAGTCTCAACCGATGGCCTTAAAAAGGTGTCTTATTACCAAGGTGTTACACAAGAAACATCTCATGATGGTTAAAGCAAAGAGCTCTCATAAGACCTTCACAGCCTTATTGTTGCAAAACATACTGATGGCATACTGATGGCATTGGTTGCAGAAGGATTTCTAAACTTCTGAATGTTCCAGTAAGCACCGTTGGGGCCATAATCCGGAAGTGGAAAGAACATAATTTTACCATAAACCAGCCACAACCAGTTGCTCGTCCCAAGATTTCTGACAGAGGAGTAAAAATAATTATCAGAACAGCTGTCCAAGGACCAAGGACCACTTGTGGAGAGCTTCAGAAAGACCTGGAATTACCAGGTACAATTGGTTCAAAGAAAACAATAGGTAATGCACACATAAAAATAAAAAATGTCTGGATGGCTGCACTCAAATGCAATTCACATTTATTGGGATAGATAAAATCCTTACAGCATAGCAGAGGTACAGGAACAAAGACTTCTGACGCGTTTCACACTTATATCAGTGCTTAATTATAGCTACAGTGCACATGACCAAACTCAAGATATATATAGATGTAAAAGACCAAATGGTATGTATAATCGTCCTGTGTCTGATCAGGTGCACATCAAAAGAACAAAAACCAGGGCTGCCGAAGCAATCAGGGATAATCAGAATAACCCCTGATGTGGGGTCAATAACACATCCCAAATCCTTTTGCTATTTGCAAGCCTTATCTATATTAATTCACATGGACATATTGTTTTAAAATCATTGCAATGTATAAAACAAAAATGTCTCACAACACATGAGAAACTAACCAACAAGTTCTGTGTCTGACACATACAAAAACAATATGTATACATATACATGTTTTAAATAAAGCAAATGTTCAAAGGTAAAAAGTGTCTTCTTTTTCTACTAGAAAGAAGGGTGGCAAAACATTTGACAGACCCCTGGCCCTTCCTCAGCAACTAGGCCATTAAGACGATCCGTCTCTGGATGGTTCAGGGCTCCCTGCGTTAATATGTCCTTCCGGAAAGGCAGTTTCCAGGGGGGCTTCGTAGCTAGATTTAGCAGTGTCGCGAATCACTGCCTTTTTGGCCAAAAGAGAGTGATCAAGATCAAGTCTGTGGCCTCTTCCTTGAATTTCCTTAGTACAAGAAGGATCAGTTGAAAGGAGGGGAACACATAGCACAAGGGGTAGTCCTATGGATGGGCAAAGGCATCTAGCCCCCAGGCCTGATCTTCCCTGTGAAGAGAAAAGAAAATTGGTGCTTTCACATTTTGTTGGTTTGCAAATAGGTCGACCTGAGGAAGACCCAAGACCTCCGTAACCATCAAGAAGACCTCTTGGTTTAGGCTTTTGCCTCCACTATCTTCCTTCTTCTAAGGAGATCTGCCAGGAGATTCTGGGACACTTTCAGGTGAATTGCTGTCAGAGAAGCCATATTTCACTCTGCCCAAGTAACTGCATGGCCAGATCCAAGAGATCCTTTTTCCTCGTTCCCCCCTTCTTTGACACATAGGCCACCGCCGTTGTGTTGTCCGGCAGGACCTGTACATGTTGCATCTTGACTGCTTGCTGAAAGGACAAGAGACCTAGAAAAATGGCCTTCAACTCCCACCAGTTGAATGACTTCCTTGCCTCTACCTTGGACCAGGATCCCTGCATAGTACGGCCGTCTAGATGGGCTTCCCAGCACTACGTGCTTGCATCTGTGTTCAAATGTTTGTTAAGAGGGAAAGATCAAGAGAGGCCTTCTATGAGATTGGCTGGGTTTCACTACCACTAAAGGGCCCTCTTCACACTTAAGGTAATCCTTATTGGTTTCCTGAACAGCCAGTATGGATGCGGTAAGCAGCCCTAGCACTGCCATAGCCACCCAAACTGTCTGAGAGGTTAGTCTGAATCTGACCTACAGAGACTGGACTTTCTCTACTTTTTCCTGTGGGAGAGAAATCTTCTGAAGTACTGGATCTTTTATGCACCCAAGAAACGTACCTCCTGTGCTGGAATCAAATTGAATTTCTCCAGATTTAGGAGCCACCCCAGGCTTTTGAGATGAGTCTGGGTTTCCTGTAGGTTTGCTAACCCCTGACTCCTGGAGTCTGTGAAGAGCAACAGGTCATTCAGATAAGGCACAATAGAGATCCTTTCAATCTCAGAGGTTCCAGTGCTTCTGTGATCATTTTGGTGAATACCCTGGGGTAAGATGACAGCCTGAAGGGTAGAACCCTGAACTGAAGTTGCCACACAGACCTCCCCAGGTTGACATCGAGCCAGGGAAATTTCTGAGAAGACTGGGCTATTGGGACATGTAGATAAGCATTCCCCAGGTCTAAAGACACTATGAAACACCTTGGGGACAGAAGCTTTGTCACTGAGTATATTGTATCTATCCGAAAGTGCTTGTATCGATTTGTTTAGGATCTTTATGTTTAGGATCAGCAGATATTTCCCAGAGGGTTTCTTTACTAGAAAAATGTGTGAGTAGAACCCCCAGGTTTCTGTTCCCTGGGGACTTGAACTATTCAAGCTGTATCAGATCCTGTAAAAGAGACGTCATTGCAGAAGCCTTTCCTTTGTCCCCTGGAAGACAGGTGACATAAAATCTGCTTGGGGGGTTTCTGAGAACTCTAGGCTGTAACTCTGGGCGGCGATATTATTAAAGAAAGGACTTTAGGTTGTTTCCTCCCATTGTGAGAGGAAAAAAGATAACGTTCCTCCCATTGGGTGGAGGCTGTCATTTGCTTTTTTGGACTGATACAGGGGTCTGAAGAGTACCCCACCTCTTCCCTTTCCCCTTTGGGAGGACCACCTGTTTTTCTGGTCCTGCTCCCTACCTCTCTTGGACTGTGGAACAGCATGAACCTTTTTCTTAAGAGGCTGTTTCTTCTTAGAAGGGAGGGCTTTCTTCCTATCGGCTGTTCTATCCAACACAGTTTTCAGATCCAGGCCGAAAAGGAAGCCAACAAAAAACAGTATCCCCCACAACTTGATCTTGGATGCCGAGTCACCCAACCATGTTTTGAACAAAATGGTGCATCTGACCGAGTTGACCAATGCTGAGGATCTTGCAGCCATTTTATTTGGTTCTGCAGAAGCATCAATCATATACTTTACTGCTTTCAAAAGCACTGGGAAGGACTCTAATAAACCTTTCCTCGATGTCCAAGACCGAAGTGCCCTTTTGGCTGCTCTAATCAGCATTCCAAATTCCTGGCAACCACATTTGATGCCATAGCTGGCTTGAGGCTGGATGAAAGCAAAAAGCAGAAGCAAAATTGGGACTTTACATGAGGTGGGACCAGACCATAATAAACATATATGTAATGAAAGGGACCAAAGGATAATGTAAAATCGTATGTTTATTGGCAGTCTATAGACCAGATACTAATATAGCCAAATGTTCACTGAGACCGTGTAGCCCATGGTAATGGGGTACACCTAAATGAAACAAAGGTAAGTATACAAGGTCCAAGACAGAGGTACATGGTGATACATTATTATCCTGGTACATACAAATAAGTACATAGAGCATAAAAAAAGGTCATTAATACACAATATAACAACAACAACTTATATAAGCTGACCTAACCTGTGTTGAACTCAACGCGTTTCGTGAAAAATATCACTTCGTCAGGAGTAGGCATGTTGCAAGGTCTAAAAAAAAAAATATACATAAATAAGTAAAATAAAATAAAATAAAAAATAAAATATAATAAACAAGTATAACCTCATAACCCTGTTAGGGGGGTAAAGCTTACACTGAGGTGGCGTGAAGTGCAGGGAATTGGTCCCGCCTGGGAACTGAGGGGGCGAAGTGCTATGTGAGGTGAGATCCTACAGAAGGGGTCATATATAGCCTCCACTGATAATAAAGTATACATCTGTAGGATGAATAGAGGTAATATAGGTATATGGGAATAATAATGAAATAATAATAATAATAATTATACAATGGAGCTGTGCGGTCTCAGTGAACATTTGGCTATATTAGTATCTGGTCTATAGACTGCCAATAAACATACGATTTTACATTATCCTTTGGTCCCTTTCATTACATATATGTTTATTATGGTCTGGTCCCACCTCATGTAAAGTCCCAATTTTGCTTCTGCTTTTTTGCTTTCATGCAAACAGGGATGGAGACTCCGGTGGTCAGGAGTCTCATTTAAAGTCCCAACCCCCTTCCCCCATAACAATTGATTCAGGGATGGAGGTGTGGTTTACCAGCGCTATTTTTATGTTTTATTACAACAATTTTTGATAGCTGCATGCATACCTTTAATATCTGGTCCTATAATTTGGTCTTATTATACACATGTTTTGCTAATTTATCTTTTTCTTACGAATTTACCAATATTACTGTGATTATGTTGTGTACAAGTCCTCTGGGTTTGCGTTTTGTTCCGGGGCTGTGTCCTCCCCGGGAACTGCGATGAGTTCCATCCGCTTCCTGTCCCTCCTCTTTTCCTTCCCTCCCCCCGACTTTGTTGGGCGGGGTTTAGGTTGGGAGGCTGGGTGGCGGCCTCAGCTCATCGGCGCCACGCATTCCCGTGCGGGATATGACGTCACATCGTGGCGCCCATGTCCTGTCACGTGGTTGTCTATCTCGCGCACAAATGCGGAGGCTCCACTGACGGTTCTGTCGGTTTGGCGGCTTCATATATTTGTGCAGCGGTGTGACGCTGGGTGCGATCCCTGCCTTTGCGCCTGCCCAGGTACTTATCACTCTTTTTGGTTTCCTACACTTATCATTTCGTACACCCTTTTGGCATACTTCTTTGGTCTTGCCTATCCACATTTTCACATGGATATTCTTTGAGGATTTCTTCTTGGATTTCTACTTTTCACTATTATTTTAGTCGCTCACACCTTTCTTTTATCACACTTTTCATTATCTGGTGGTCCACTATGATATATATTATTCTTTACACCATAAGTGGTTTACTTATATATTCCTTTATTACTTGGTGGCTCTCTGCATTACTTTATAATCACCACTGGTCATACTTTCCTTATTCCCTTGGTTCTTCTGGATCCCATTAACAGCTCCATTGTATAATTATTATTATTATTATTTCATTATTATTCCCATATACCTATATTACCTCTATTCATCCTACAGATGTATACTTTATTATCAGTGGAGGCTATATATGACCCCTTCTGGAGGATCTCACCTCACATAGCACTTTATTGTTATGACTGTGCGGCGCACGCAGGCTTCGCCCCCTCAGTTCCCGGGCGGGACCAATTCCCTGGACTTCACGCCACCTCAGTGTAAGCTTTACCCCCCTAACAGGGTTATGAGGTTATACTTGTTTATTATATTTTATTTTTTATTTTATTTTATTTTACTTATTTATGTATATATTTTTTTAGACCTTGCAACATGCCTACTCCTGACGAAGTGATATTTTTCACGAAACGCGTTGAGTTCAACACAGGCTATGTCAGCTTTTATAAGTTGTTGTTGTTATATTGTGTATTAATGACCTTTTTTTTATGCTCTATGTACTTATTTGTATGTACCAGGATAATAATGTATCACCATGTACCTCTGTCTTGGACCTTGTATACTTACCTTTGTTTCATTTAGGTGTACCCCATTACAGTGAACATTTGGCTATATTAGTATCTGGTCTATAGACTGCCAATAAACATACGATTTTACATTATCCTTTGGTCCCTTTCATTACATATATGTTTATTATGGTCTGGTCCCACCTCATGTAAAGTCCCAATTTTGCTTCTGCTTTTTTGCTTTCATGCAAACAGGGATGGAGACTGCGGTGGTCAGGAGTCTCATTTAAAGTCCCAACCCCCTTCCCCCATAACAATTGAGGCTGGATGAGGTGGAATCCCATGCTTTTTTGTCTATTGCATCTTTCAATATGCCCATATCCTCGAATGCCAGATCCGTGCAATGAGAAACTTGAGAAAAGGTCTCATTCATCCTGGGCCTTTTATTTCAAACATAGGCCTCATCCTCTTCGAAAGGGAACCTTCTCCTAAGGGTTTTAGAGAAGAAAGGACCCCTCTCTGGATCTCTCAATTTTTTTTTAACTGTTTCTGAAAGAACATTATGTACTGTGAATGCCCTGCATTTGGATTCATCCAGACCTTGATACAGTCTATCATGGATAGAGAATTGAACCTTCTCCTCCTGGATTTCAAGGTAGTATAGATTATTTTAAGCAGATCGTCTACTTCCTCTAAAGATAATTTGTATCTGGATGTTCTACTGACATCCTCTTCTTCCTCCTCCTCCCCTTGAGGGAAAGTAGAGTACTCACCCCCTCTTCCGTTCAATCATTAGCCTCCACAGACTTTACTGGTTCACCGGCGCGCTTTCATCATGGCGGAGGAAACATAAGGCGGAGGAAACATAATAACTAAAGGCATAGTGGAAGAGGAGGGATTTAAAAGGCTGCAGTGTTTCCTGGGAAATTGGGTGGAGCTGCGCTCTCTCCAGGTGATGCCCTGAAAGGCAATTTGGGGAAGATTAATACCAGCAATAACAAAAATAAGAGATCAAATAATATGTTATAATAATTAGAAAAGCTGCGCTAAAGTGAGAGGACTATTAATTAATTAAATGCAAAAGTCCTAATAAAGTCCCATATTAGAATTGTATTTTGGGTGAACAAGAAAAAGGTGAAAATTTATAAGTCCAAATGCATCCAGATGATGTATAACTCTTCTAGAGGGATTGACACTAGATGTATATACTGCTTACCAGAAACAGCAAATTCAATCGCTTGATAAGATGATAATGGCTCTCCCGATCCACTGTATAACCAGGGAAAGACCCTTAGGAGGGATACCAGGCCTCAGACGAAACTATACATTCAATAGGCGTCAATCATGTGTATATAAAATAAAATATTCATAGCGTGATACTGCATTTGTAACAGAAGTGCACACACCAGGTATAGAATCACCTATGTGTATAAATTGATAGTAAGTGCTAAGTAGAGGTAGAAGACCACCACCAACATCACAGGCTGCTTACCAGACACAATGTGTTGATAGCACAAAAAGAAATTAAGTCCAGAACCGCCAGAGTTCAATTACATGCGACAGAATCCAGTCCACAGCTGTGACCACCACCAACATATATCACTGCTTACCAGAAATAAATTAAAATGATGCAGGCAACAGTCTAGGAACCAAGAAGTTGGAAATCCCCAATGGAGTGCCCCTCAGAATCGTAGAGTACAACGGTCCCAACCAAAGGAGGAGTTGAGTCCAAAGATATTCATAAAGACCAGGATGTCTTAAAATTGGACCCTGTAACACCCTGCACAGCAACACTCAGAGTAGAAGAGCAAGAGGCAGCACTGAGAGAGATTTCCAACTTCTTGGTTCCTAGACTGTTGCCTATTACAATTCTAATATGGGACTTTATTAGGACTTTTGCATTTAATTCATTAATAGTCCTCTCACTTTAGCGCAGCTTTTCTAATTTTTATGTTTTCTGGATGTTTGTCACATTTTAAGTTGCTGCTTTGAACTTTTTGTGTTTTGTTCATTATCTAGCGCGGTTACTCTTTATACAAATAATATGTATTTGTTATCTTGCTATCTATCGCTTGCTTTCTGGAAGATTTACCCCCCCTTCATGACCAAGCCATTTTTTGCTTTTTGGAACTGCGTTACTTTAACTGACAATTGTGCAGTCATTCAATACTGTACACAAATGAAATGTATATAGTTTTTTCCCCACAAATAGAGCCTTCTTTTTCTGGTATTTGATCACCTCTTCTTTATTTTTTGGTACCATAAACAAAAAAAGACCAACAATTTTGAAAAAAAAAAAAAAAATTTTTCTTTCTGGTATTAAACAGATCCTATAAAAAAATGAAAACATTTCTAAAATTTTTTTGGCCAAAATGTATTCTGCTACATGTCTTTGGTAAAAAAAAAATCCCAATAAGCCTATATTGATTGGTTTGCGTGAAAGTTATAGTATCTACAATCTATGGACTATATACTGGAATTTAGATCTATTTTTTTATACTAATGATGGGGGTGTTTAGTGACCTATAGCGGGACGACGTGAAATTTGACACCAACTGACACTTTGTGGGAACTAATTGCCGCTGACATCACTATTGACATTATTATGGTGATCAGTGCTAATAATATGCACTGTCACTGTACTAATGACACTAGGCAGGAAGGGGTTATCTAGGGCAGTCATGGGGTTTAAATATGTGCCTAACAAGTGTTTGTGTGTGTACTGCGTGCTGCTTTTACTGGGGATCTAGTTGTTTATTCTCTGCTTAGCAGGGAATGGAAAACCAACTAGATCCGCTGTCATTGAACACAGCTCTGTGTTGTTTACACTCACAGAGCTGTGTTCCGTAAGACTAATGCCTCGTACACACGCATTGATTATTGGCCGGAAATTTTCTGCCAACTTCCGATCGGCTTTCGGCTTGTTAGTATGATGCTTCCGACAACCGACTCCGACTTTTCGGCCGAATAAAATCTGGTGTGCAAGCTATAACATTTTTGTTGGCCGTCAACACAACGGCTGATTTTCCGTCAGTCAGTACAGATTTCGGAGACAAAAATCTGATGAGCAAGACTGGGCATGCTCAGAGAAGAAAAAACACATGGAAAGTAAACCAACACATGACATCACTTCTGAAGTAGAATTTTGTTGGCTGAGAAAATTCGTGTGCAGTCTAGGCACATTCCAACCAACAAAACACAACTCTGGACAAAAGTCGGACGATCGGTCGGCCGATAATCGTTGCGTGTGTACAAGGCATTAGAATTATTCACCGGGTGCCAGCAGTCAGTCACTGGCTAGGACCCGGTGATCGGCAAGTGCTTTGAGGAATCACAGCGGTGGGTGGGCACGGGCGCCCCCTACCGGAAATGCAGAGTCAAGCATGTACAGTATACGTAATTCTGCACAGCTGGCCTGCACTGTCGCAGTATATGTACAGTGTGCAGGCGGCAAGTGGTGGTAATTAAATCTGAAGCATTAACAAATACAGTATTCATTCACAGAGGGCGATATAAATATAGGGTATTCCTTTTCACTAGAATTCACTAATATAATTTCTAATAACCAGAGAATTTTAAATACAAGGAAATATCAATTTATTTCCCTTCACATAAATGGCTGTTTAAGATAAACACTGATTGTCTGGGATGACATAAGGTGCACACCCTTTAGCAAATTGTTATATCAGAGGGGGACATATTTTATCTCTGTCACCATTAAGCAGTACTGCTACACTGTGACATCAATACCCTAATTACGATCCATTTTGTGTCACCAAAAAAATAAAAAAAAAATAAAGTTGCAGTAAATAGATCATTTATTTAGCTTTTTTCATAGCTTTTAAAGAAATGTTGTTAGCACAACTTCATATTATAAATGATTACTTTTGGCTAAAGAAATCATTTTACAAGCTTCTGATTTTTGCAATCAGTTGCCCCTGAGCGATCTAATGGACTTCACTTCATTATGCAACCACTCATTAAAAGCCTTGTATCTACTAGAATTGTATCTACATAAAGTGATCTATGAGAGTGGTGCATTCGTTTAGCAGACACATCTTTAATTTTACTCATTCGTCTTAATTTTTTGTAATCATTTTCTGTAAAGAGGGTATAATGTCAGCCTTTGCTTCCATGCTACTGACAGATCCAATCTTGCAGATAATTACCATAAGGAAATTGATGCTTTAGTGTGCAAAGGAGAATTTAATTTACTCAGACATCCCACAGCACAATGCATTCCAAAGGATATCAGGATTTCATTTTTTCAGAAATTAAATAGTACTATGTAACATGATTACTTATTACTGAACACATTTTACAGCGTTTTTTTAAATAGTTTGATGTGATCACACATATACTATACATTAAACATAAGTTGCAAACTTCTCTTTCACTATGAATTAAACACTTGCAAAATTGTGAAAAATACCTTGTAATGTGAAACCTGGCAATATACTGTTCCAAACAAGTAAAGATTGTATTGAGTTCAAAGCAAGCACACAATAGGTCTGATTTACTAAAGAAAGTGTGCATATACTGTTGCATTGATGCGCCTGCAAACTTGGCCCAACAGCCAAAGCCTACATTCATACATGCAATTCTTACAGCCATGCACACACCTATGGTGGCATGCATATCAGTGCCATCTTAAGAGCATTAAAGGGCCCCGGGCAATGCAGTGCACTGGGGCCTTGCCTACACAATCACCCACGAGAATAAAAATGCAAATTATCGATAAAGCAATATTTATTGGTACAGCAGTGCCAGGCTAATGACTGCTTCATTAAGACGAATGAGTAAAAAAATTATTTTTTTAATAAACATGTTATGTTATACTTACCTGCTCTCTGTAGTTGGTTTTGCACAGAGCAAGCCCCAATCCTCCTCTTCTCGGATCGCTCTTTTGCTCTCCTGGCCCCCCTCTACCTTTGAGTGCCCCCACAGCAAGCAGCTTGGTGTGGGGGCACCTGAGCCGGGTCACATGTATCTATTCAGACATGGAGCTGCAGTTTGGCCATGCCCCCTCTCTCTCCTCATTGGCTAACTGACTTTGATTGATAGCAGGGGGAGACAATGGCGCCAGTGCTGTGTCTTAGCCAATGAGGAGGGGAGTCCCGGATGGCTGAGACAGTCGTGGACATCGCTGGATCGAGAGGAGGCTCAGGTAAGCGTTAACGTCCCTGACGGTATGATTCTTTCGGATTTTAGGTGCTGAAAGCGGTACCATTATTTTGCATGTAATTCTTGAGAATGAGCAGCCCAAACCAACTATTTATATATGATTTCTTTTTACCGTGTGTTCTTCTTTATAACATCCCGGGTATGATAAAGTTTGAAACACAAAATCCTAAATTATAATATAATAAATAACTATAAAATAATAATATAATAACACATTTTTTTCCCAAAAAATAACACTTTTTATTCAATAAATTATAGTAAATAATCAAAAACACTGACATTTTTTTTTTTTGTCAAACAAGGATGCAATATATATTTTTTTCCCAAAAAGGATGCAATATTAGTGGTCATATTGCTTCAATAAACGTCCCGGGTGTGGAAAATTTTTAAACAGGGTACAGCGCAAAGTCCAACATCACAGTCTGGACAGTAGTACCACGTTTCCTTTCTGATTTTCCATCCATGTCGTCGTGCTAGGAACAGCACACCACACACATCCTTGTGGGTGCAGTCTTCTTCTCCGTCGGCAGAATGTGGTCCATAAAATGATGACCGGTCAGTCGTTCGGGGTTCACAACACCAGCAGCACAGCGTCCGGATCTACTTATTGTTGGGGTCTGGTGCCTGAGAAATATGAGCTCAGCAATTTTCCACACAAAGTCCGCATGAACCACAGACCTGTCACTCTTCTTTATTAGGAGAATGAAGGCATTCCACAAACACTGCTCCAGGAGGTGCCTGAATATTTTTTTATAATATTTTTTCTGTTGTTTCCGCATTGCCGGATAAAAAGTCATGGCCTGGTCAGCTCTGCCCACACCTCCCATGGTGTTATTGTAATCCAGGGCCAGTTGCGGTTTCATAACATCTTTTCTACCTTTTGTGTGTACCATGACAGTAGAGGTGTTGTGGATAGTGATGTCGCGAACATAAAATTCGCTGTTCGCGAACGGCGAATGCGAACATCGGCGAATGTTCGCGAACATTGCGAACCGCCATAGACTTTAATAGGCAGGCGAATTTTAAAACCCACAGGGACTCTTTCTGGCCACAATAGTAATGGAAAAGTTGTTTCAAGGGGACAAACACCTGGACTGTGGCATGCCGGAGAGGGATCACACAAAAAAAAGTTCTCAAAAATTGTAATTTTTTGATAGAGAGCCAATTATTGGAAAAATTTAAAAAAAATAAAAATAAAAAATTTCTTTGGATTTAGCATCTGAGGGGTCTAAAAGGTGTACCTGTGAAGTTTCAGCTCTGTAGCATGTCCGGAACCAGAAAAAAATTAAGAATTAGGGTTAGGGCTAGGGTTAGGGTTAGGGTTAGGG